>NW_005871166.1:1667245-1900440 GCF_000147115.1 Myotis lucifugus
TTTTACATCAAATGGCAAGAATGCATGCATGAGGTTGGGTCATCCTGCCCTCTGGCTTCAGGGAGTTTGGAAACAGGATCTGGAAACAACTAAATTGCATGGAGACTCTTTGAGATGCATTTCATCTGGAGTAGAAAGAGCAAGCACTGTTTCATGGAATCCAGTGGTTCTCAACCTTCCTAATGCCGAGACCCTTTAATACAGTTCCTCATGTTGTGGTGACCCCCAACCATAAAATTATTTTCGTTGCTACTTCATAACTGTAATTTTGCTACTATTATGAATCATAATGTAAATATCTGATATGTAGGATGTATTTTCATTGTTACAAATTGAACATAATTAAAGCATAGTGATTAATCACAAAAACAATATGTAATTATATATGTGTTTTCCGATGGTCTTAGGCGACCCCTGTGAAAGGGTCATTCGACCCCCAAAGGGGTCGCGACACACAGGTTGAGAACCACTGCCCTAGATGATGGTCAAAGAGGAAAAGAAATTGATCCCCAAAAAGGCAACTTTGCCAACCCCAATCTAAAACACTTAAAACTCTCAGGAGTTTTCCCACTTAATTACATACATGCTGCTTTAAAAAGCCCTATCTTGCCCTAGCTGGGTTGGCTCAGTGGATAGAGGAACAGCCTGTGGACTGAGGGGTCCTGGGTTCGATTCCAGTTATGAGCATGTACCTCGGTTGCAGCCGTGGCCCTGGTCAGGGCTTGTGCAGGAGGCATCAATCGAAACACATCCGTGTTTCTCTCTGTCTTCCCCTCTCTCTTCCACTCTCTCTAAAATCAATGGAAAAATATCCTCGGTTGAGGATTAAAAATAAATAAAAAGCCCTGTCTCCTTTTTTTCTGTCTTCAGATAGTACATTTTAAACGGTCTGACATGCCTTCCCCTGGCTACACCAAGGGCTCGTTTTATTAATGCATCAGAACATCACACCTCTGGGCTATGAACATGTGTGTAGGGGGCCAGGGTGGTGGCAGGAGGATGTCCTATCACCAGGCCTGTCACCTGAACTTTGAAAGTCACGCTCTTCAAGAAAAGGCCTTTGGCTGCATAATTTAAATGGCCCTCATAGATGGCAAGTTCATTCACTTTGGAATAAAAGGAGAGGCTGCTGCTATCCTTCCTTCTACCCCACCTCTTTTTCCTCCTCCAAAAAGTACTTTTTATTCAGGTTACTTGCTGTAGAACACAGCAAAGTGTCATCTTCCTGTTCCCACATGGGCTGCAGTGTAGCTGATACCATATAACCTGTGTCCAGGCCCACACGGCAGAAGAGACTAGGTCACTCCAGAAATGCAGCTCATGAAGCGATAGTAGAAATCACTAAGCGCACAGCAGTGACATCGTACCCGAAGTGCCCTGTTCAGTTCTCAGTGCAGGTTTTAAGAACATAGACCATATAGGAGTTCACTGTGGGGAGAATGGCTTAGCTGCTGACCCAGCGCTGCTGCAAAAGTAAGTCGTCATTTTTCTTCAGTCCTTGCTTCAACCCATCCTAGGAGAGCAACTCATTGGCTGAGCTGAGATCCCTTAAATCCCTCAATGGGCCGGAGTGGTGACAGGAAGGATCTGGGGGGCGGGGGGGAAGGCCCCAAATCCCCTTTGACTTCTGTAGTAAAAGTGTACACAGCTATATTGATTGTACTGCCAAGACTGCTCACAGAATAGAAACGAGATAACTTCTCAAAAAGGAATTGGAGGAACAGATGCTGAGTAATCAAAATATACAGGGGTGGGCAAAATGGGTTTACAGTTGTGAGTATGTGAAACATAGAGCTGATTCTTGTATTATTATTTACATATGTATGTATTATGGTATTATTATAATTATTATTAACCTACTTTTTCCCACCCCTGTATGTTTCTGCTGAATGAATTCATAGTTGACGTTCAGGTTAGCTGTTTGCCTTTCCCTTCAGTGAACAGAACGACTTCTGGAAACGATGGGACTGCCCAGACTCGGATCTCGTCTCATTTTGAGTCGTATGTTTGACTGAAATCCATTAGCAGAAGGGAAGTCTTGGTTTGAGCAACCTAAGCTGGGTTTCCTCTCAGAAGGAGGCAGTGCTAGACAGGCCCACTAATGAGCCTCCTGGGGAATAATTCATCCTAAAGAAAGAGACACAAGGACAAGAGGCCAGGGTATAGGTGAAAGGCAATTCTGAGTAAAGCACAATATCTTTCGCTGAGTTTATCCTCCAAGCCAGCTAAGCCCCCTGGGCTCAGTCCTGAATCTTAGGAGGGAAGGCTGAAATAAGATATAAAGTAAGTACAGGAGCACCTGCTGACTAAGACGGCATTAGAAGTTTACAGTCTAAGCCTCCCCCTACCCATCATGCATTGCTCCAAACAAATAGCAATGACAGATGACGGGTTTTTTTATAAAGAAAATCTAAAACACACAGCCATATCTTTGTAGAAAAAAAAGTAAATGAGGACTCAAAGCAGTCAGTGAGGCTGAAGGTGTAGCCCCCTGGGCTCTGGGTCAGAAGTCTGTCAGGGGCTGATGGAAGTTAGAATAAAACCCCTCTTCTCCACACACCACCAGGGACATACACTGGTCTGTCAGCATGAAATCAACAGCGATGGGGGGACGCTCCTGTCATGAAAAGAAGGTAAAAAAAAAAGAAGCTACTGTGCAGAACTGGGCCATGTGCTCTATAGTGCAACTGCATAACCAGGGAGGGGAGGGGACATTGAGGCAAAGACAGTCTCTCAGTCATGATCTGGGACAACCACCTCCCCGTTCGGCAGCTGTGAAGAGCAGGGTTTCCGTAGCAGGTCTGAGGCGGCCAACTGCAGAAGGGCCTACTTGCATGGCTGGCCCTTGGCTGGCATCTGGGAATTTGGCTCCCAAATCATTCCCGCTAAAGATGGGTCCCGGTAACCAGACCCTTTGTACAATGTCATTTAGAGCGGACAGCTGCTTTCCTTCTTGGAGTCTGGAACTTGGGTACATGCTAAGCAGAAGATGCCTATGCGATCAGCCCCCAGGAAAAGTCTTAAATCTGATTCTCTAATAGGCTCTCCTGGGCAGAAATATTGCACACACAGTTCTACGTATTTTGCTGCAAAAATAAATAAATAAAAAATAAATTGGTATGTTCTTTCTCCTTATGAGAGGGAAATAGTGTAAGGAAGCCTGTGACTAGATTTTTCCAGAATCCACTAGTGTATTTTTCCCTTAATGATTCTGTCATTATATCCTTTCACTGTAAGAGACCTTTGTCATGAGTCCAACTATATGCTGAGTTCCATGAGTGCTCCTAAAGATTCTCCAAATGAGTGTGGCCTTGAAGATCCATAAAGCGGTGCTGGCATGGATACATTAGAACAACTCCAGCTCATTAAAATATGCTTACCGTGTTATTTTTGCAGTGGGGGAGGAGAGATGGCTGGGGATAATGGAATCCTTGTGACTGGGTGGTTATGGAGTTACCCCAGAGTACAAAAAAGCAGCTGAACTGCAATCTTTTGTGAGAGGTAAAAGTTCCCTATGGAATTTGAAAAGCGATCCAAGCCCAGGAGACTTGGCTCATTGAGTCCCCTGGCTCCTTTTGGCCACGATGGCTAAACTGCAGAAAAAGGAGAAGCCCGGGTGATGTTTTTGCTTTTTGTGCTATCCACCTGGTAGCAGGGGAAAGGGGGCAAATATCTGAATGGGCCAAGGACAATAAAAATGAGCTGCTCAGCTGCTCTCACCTTTGGGCAGAAGAAACCAAAGGGTGGAGCATACAAGCCACCTCTTTGGCCAGGCTATAGCACCTGCCTTCCTCAAATTCCAGCTGGGATCTCCCAGCAGCTATCATTTTAACCCCATAAATGCTGAATATTCTGTTAGGCATGAAACAAAACTGCGATAAAAAAAAATTAAAAAAATTAAATGACTGCATTTTGTGGCTATTTCATCTATGTATGATTAGCATTTATTTTATTTATTTTTACCATTTATCCCCTCTATTCCCTCTTCCACCTTGACCCCCCAAATCCCTCCCCCCACACACAATCACCACATTGTTGTCCATATCCATGAATTCTTTTTTCTCAATCCCTTCTCCCCCCAACATCCTCACCCCCTACCACCAGTTATCTGCCTGCATTTTATGAGTCTGTCTCTGTTTTGCGTGGTAGTTTGTTTGGCTCTGCACATATCTATATATCTAACCTTGCAACCATGTAGAGGTGGATAGATATATATAGTAATATATATACATATTACTATATATATATTACTATATATATATTGTTGTTGTTGATTTCAGAGAGGAAGGGAGGAGAGAATCATTGATCACCTGCCTCCTGTACGCTACCTACTGGGGATGGAGCCCACAACCTGGGCATGTGCCCTGACAGGGAATTGAAATGTGATCTCCTGGTTCATAGGTCAACACTCAACTACTGAGCCACACCAGCCAGCCTGTTTAGCATTTATCTTTAAAAGCATATTCTTTGTCAATGAAAGAAATTCCACAGCTAAAAAAAGTTGTAAAGAGTTTGAGTCAGAGCTGAGGGCCAAACCCAAAAGCAAAATCTCAAAGGATTGAGAACATGCTCTGAGGAGTAGCAGTTTTGCAGCTCCTATTTTATCGTTAGGCTCAAAGGAGACAACTTAAGGTTGTTATGAGAGAAATGCATGGGTGGTCTTTCTCAGTTGTAGTGGGAGTGAGGTTCTTAGGGCACCGCTGAAATAAGAATTTCCAAAGGCCCCATGGAAGGATGAGATGTGGTAGAAAGCTTTATTTGTGTGGAATTATATCCCTTGGTTTGTAAAGTCCCATCTATCTCCCTTCATCCAGTCCTGGAAGATGTACAGCTGGGGATTCAGCAGAGCTAGAAGCAGAGGCAGAATCCAGCATTTCTATTGATGGGTGGAACGGGGTCCAGTTCAGCATTAGGCTCGTTGCAGTCCATTAGCCCATTGTGTGGGGGATCCACGTGGCCCATGGCAAATGCAGGGGAGCCGAGAGAGTGCAGCCCCTGCAACAAGAATCCCAAGAGTACCGCGCAAACCAAGAGAGCAAATTCCTTTGTTTAGGAGCTTACCTATCTCCAGTCTTGCTGAGTTTGCAGTGGCCACGCCTACTCTGGCCAATGACCTGTTCCCAGGTGTGACTGACAGGAAAGTACCTTCCCTGTGTCACCGAGACCATACGGGGCATGGGTCTACATTGTAGCTCCCTGGCAAAGCTGCACAAATGGCATGCCTATGAAATTTGGCCTTCCCTTTCCTCCTTTCCAGTTATTAACAAACTAGGTTCATTACAACGATATAGTTTGCATGAAATCCATTGGTGGCCGATTAAGGAGGTGGGAGATAGTGAAGCAGGGCAATCCCTGGGATTGGGTAAAAAGTAAAATGGAGAGATCCATATTTCTTTTACATTGGTGGGTGCAGGGTAGTTAACACATAACACATACAGTCTACAGAAATATGCATGTAGAAGATAACTGTGAGCAACGATGGAGTCATTTCGTCTCAGGTACCAGGGTGTTTATGCTAGAGGCCTGGAGGAGAGATCGTTCTGATGTGTTATGTTGTCCTAGACCTAGAGGCACAAAAACAATGGACGAGGCTCGCTCAAGGTAAAGATTAATCTATCATAAAAGCCTTAGGATGTGACTTCCCATTATAACCCGCTCAGCTGAGAATTTTTATGATCAGAACATCCCCTATAACAGTGGTCAGCAAACTGCGGCCCCTTGAGTGTGGCTCTTCCACAAAATACATGTGGGCACGCACGTACAGTGCGATTGAAACTTCGTGGCCACACTCAAGGGGCCAAAGAGCCGCATGTGGCTCTCGAGCCGCAGTGTGCCGACCACTGGCCTATAACAACAGTTACTGTCGTGTCAGGCCTTCCAGGTAGTTCCCTGAGCTCACTGGGTCTGCCAGGTCACCCCCTTTTCTTCCAGGTTATAATTTCATAAATGCTCGCAAGGAAAGATCACACTCAGAGAAAGCTGCAAAGGGAAACAAAGGTAGCGGCACACAACTCCCTGGCTTTTTGCCATGAGTGGGTGAATTGAAATTGAAACTCTGAGCCATGGAAACAGAACAAATCTTCGTCACTGATCATTCCTGCTATGGTTTTTGTCTATTAGAGTCTCTTTGAAAAAAACAAAAACAACATGAACATAGAGGCAAGCTCCAGATGAAAATACAGTTCTTAGTTTGCTAATGAGCTTTTGTTGAAATCAAAAGGCCTGACCTTTAAAGGCTGATGGTTTTTCCTGTCTGATGTGCATCCTTTACAGTGGCTCAATTTCGACTCTCAGACCAGGTGAAAGGGCCTTAAGACAGCCTCGTGACTTGGACTTTTGAACACAGCTGTCTGGTTCTGCAGTGATTTGAGTTTGCTGCTGCAGAAGAAAACTGGTTGCTGGCATTTAGGGAATCCTGAATTCCAGATCCTAATTGCCTGGACCCGACTCTAAGGTGAAGTCTTAGACCAACTACTCGGGGCTTCTTTAGCCTTAGTACTAGGTATTCTGAGCCGAAATCAGAAGGGATCTCACCACGCAATGAATAGGACTCAGACTCCGGGATGGTTACAGACTCAGAACAGCCCTCCGTGGGGCTATAAACTGTCAATCGCTGTGGATGCTGGCAGGCCTGAGTTACACACAGATGCCCGCAGAAAGGGATTTGTTTTCTCGTGGGACCATGTGAAATTGAGCTGACTGGCTCCATAATGCTGATACAGAGACTAATTGCATTCCTAACTTGTGGTTCCTGCCAGAAGCTGCAAGGTGAGGAAGGTGCATCACCTGAGGAAGCTACCAAGCTTTCTAACACAGATCTTTATGATTAATGGGATTTGTTTTAATTAGCTAAGTCTAGGGCTCCTAGAGAGCGTGACTCAAGTCAGTACTGCAGGTTGGTCCTGCATCAGAGGGTCCTAATTTTGCTGTAAAGATGCCTTGGGTACTGGTGAATGGAGGAGACTGTACAGAAGAGAGCTAGTATAGCAGGCCTGAGGTTGTCATCTTTCGAAGAGCCTTGCTTGCAGGATCGGCCCTGAGCTGGTATCTGGGAACTCGGCCCTCAAATAACTCCCTTACTGATAAGGGAGGCTCAATGTGCCTAGACTTTTCATACAAACAGTGGCATTTATAGCCAACACCTGATTTTCACTGGGGAGTCTGGAAGGCAGATGTTGCTTATGTGATCACACCCCAATAAAAACCTTAAAAACCTCGGTCACTACAGTGGGTTGAGTAGTGCCCCCCAACCCCCCAGCAAAAACATTCATGTCCAAGTCATAAACCTCAGAACCTGTAAATGTGATTTATTTGGATAAAAAGTTTCTTTGCAAATGGAATGGAATTAAGCATTTTGAGATGAGGTCATTCTAGATCTAAGATGGGCCCTTAATCCAATGGCAGGTGTTATAAGAGAAAGGCAGAGAGGAAATCTTAAACAAAGAGACAAAGAGAAGGAGGCCCTGTGAAGCTGGAGACAGAGATTGGATTCATGTGTCTCCAAGGCAAGGAGCACTAGGGCTGGCCAGCAGCCACCCAAAGCTAGGAAAGAGGTATGGAACGGCTTCTCCCACAGAGCCTCCAAAAGAACCAACCCTGCCAACACCTTGATTTCAGATTTCTGGCCTTCATCAGAAACTCTACAGACCAGGAAGGAATGGCATGAAGTACTCAAGGTAATGGAAAACAAGGATCTGAAACCAAGATTACTATATCCAGCAAGGCTATCATACAAAATAGATGGTGAAATAAAGAGCTTCCCAGACAACAAAAAAAGGCTAAAGGAACTTACCACCAAACCAGCGTTACAAGAAATGCTAAAGTACTCCTATAATGAGAAGAAATAGAGAAACATAGGCATAAATAATTAAAATGGCAATAAATAAGTACCTATCAATAATAACCTTATAGGTAAATGGATTAAATGTTCCAATTGAAAGGCATAGGATAGCTGAATGTATACAAATCATGACCCAAATATATGCTGTCTATAAGCGATCAATCTCAGAACAAAATACTCAGGATGAGAGTGAAGTGATGAGAAAAATTTTCCATGCAAATGGGAACAACAAAAAAGCTGGGGTGGCAATACTCTTATCTGACAAAATAGACTTCAAAATGAAGGTCAGCACAAGAGACAATAAAAGTCACTACATAATACTAAAGGGATCTATGCAACAAGAGGGTATAACCCTGGTAACATATATGCATCCAATATAGGAGCACCTATATATATTTTTAAAAAAGACTTCTAGAGGACTTTAAGGGAGAGATAGACAGCAATACAGTCATAGTAAGGGACTGTAACACCCCCCTGACTTCACTGTATAGATCTTCCAGACAAAATATTAATGAGGAAACAGTGACTACAAGTGACATAGTGGATCAGATGGATTTAATTGACATTTGTAGAACATTTCACCCCAAAGCTGGAGAACATACATTCTTCTCAAGTGCACATGGGTCATTCTCAAAGATAGACCTCATGATAGGACACAAAACAAGTCTCTACAACAGTGGTTCTCAACCTTGCTAATGCTGCGACCCTTTAATACAGTTCCTCATGTTGTGGTGACCCCCAACCATAAAATTATTTTCTTTGCTACTTCATAACTGTAATTTTGCTACTGTTATGAATCGTAATGTAAACATCTGATATGCAGGATGTATTTTCATTGTTACAAATTGAACATAAAGCATAGTGATTAATCACAAAAATAATATGTAATTATTTATGTGTCTTCCGATGGTCTTAGGTGACCCCTGTGAAAGGGTCGTTCGACCCCCAAAGGAGTTCGGGACCCACAGGTTGGTGACCCACAGGTTGAGAACCGCTGCCATACAAGTTTAAGAAGATTGAAATCACATCAAGCATCTTCTCAGATCACAATAGAATGAAATTAGAAATCAACTACAATAACAACACTAAAAACATTCAAACACATGGAGGCTAAATAGAATGTTATTAAACAAGATCAAGAGAGAAATAAAAAACTTTCTGGAAACAAATGAAAATGAACACACAAAAACTAAAAATCTATGGGACACAGCAAAAGCAGGCCTGAGGGGGAAGTTCATAGCACTACAGGCCTACCTCAAAAAAAACAAGAAAAATTAATAATGAACTATTATACCCTACAGCTTAAAGAATTAGAGAATAACAACATAAGCCCAGAGTAAGTAGAAGGAAGGAAATAATAAAGATTGGAGCAGAAATAAATGACATACTAGTAGAGGCTAAATCACAATACAAAAATTCAACGAAAACAAAGAGCTGGTTCTTTGAAAAGTTAAACAAGATTAATGAACTGTTAGCCTGACTCATCAAGAAACAAAGAGAGAGGACCCAAATAAATAAAACCAGAAAGGAAAGCAGTGAAGTAACAACTACACATAGTAATACAAAGGAATGAACAATTATATGCTAACAAGCTGGACAATATGAATAAAATTGACAAATTCCTAGAAAAATACATTCTTCCAAAAGTGAATCAGGAAAAATCAGAAAACCTGAGTAGGCCATTAACAACTGATGAAATTGAAGCAATAGTAATAAAATAAAATAAATACTCCCAGCAAACGAAAGCCCTGGGCTGGATGGCTTCACAGGGGAGTTTTACCAAACCTTCAAAGAATAACACCTATCCTCCTCAAACTCTTCAAAAATTCCAAGAGTAAGGAACACTTCCAACCTCTCTTTATGAGGCCAGCATTATCCTAATTCCAAAACTAGATAAAGACACTCCAAAGAAAGAGAATCACAGGCCAATATCCCTGATGAACATAGATGCTAAAATCCTCAACAAAATATTAGCAAATTGGATCTAGCAATATATTTAAAAAATCATACACCATGACCAAGTGGGATTTATTCCAGGGATACAAGGCTGGTACAGTATTTGCAAATCAATAAACCTGATACATCACATAAACAAATTGAAAGACAAAAATCACATGATCATATCAATAGATGCAGAAAAAGCATTTGTAAAATCCAACACCCACTTTTGATAAAAACTCTCAGCAAAGTGGGAATAGAGAGATCATGATAAAGACCATATATGACAAACCTACAGCCAAAATCATACTCAATGGGCAAAAGCTAAAACCATTTCCCCTAAGAACAGGAACAAGACAGGGATGTCTACTTTCACTGCTCTTATTCAATATAGTACTGGAAGTGCTAGTCACAGCAATCAGACAAGAAGAAGAAATAAAAGGCATCCAAATTGGAAAAGAAGAAGTAAATTGTTATTACTCACAGATGATATGATATTGTACATAGAAAACCCTAAAGACTCCATCAAAAAACTACTAGACTTAGTAATGAATTTGGCAATGTAGCAGGATACAAAATTAACACCCAGAAATTGGTGGCATTTATACACTAATAATGAATGTTCAGAAGAGAAACTAAACAAACAATCCTATTTGCCACTGCAACAAAAAAATTAAGATACTTAGCAATAAACTTAACCAAGGAGGTAAAAGACTTATACTCAGAAAACTACAGTACACTAAAAAAAAAAAGAGATAGAGGAAGACATAACAGATAGAAGAACATACCATGTTCTTGGATTGGTAGAATCAACATCATTAAAATGTCCATACTACCCAAAGCAATCTATAGATTCAATGCAATCCCCATTAAATTACCAATGGCATATTTTACAGATCTAGAACAAATACTCTAAAAATGTACATGGAACCAAAAAGGACCCCAAATAGCTGCAATCTTAAAAAGAAGAACAGAGGGATCATAATATTAGATATAAAATTATACTACAAAGCCACTATACTCAAAACAGCCTAGTACTGGCTTATAGACCAATGAAACAGAACAGAAACCCCAGAAATCAACCCAGGTCATTAAGCTAATTAATATTTGACAAAAGAGGCAAGAACATACAATGGAGTCAAGACTAAAGGGAGTTGAGGAAGGATTGCTGAGCAGTGCTGAGAAACCATTTGAGATAGGTTGTCACAAATGTAAAGCTTGATTATGTAAGTTTTCCCCAGTGATGTTCAGATTGTGGAATGAGGAGTGTGAATTAGTGGATCTGGTAGAGGAAAAGGAGGGAGGGCAAGAGTATAATTTTGTATGAAGGAGCCTAGAATGGGGAAGGCAGAACAGGAAGGGTAGCAGGCATAGCAAACAACCTGGGACTACTGTAGAGAGTGTGGATGAAAAGGGGCCACATGCTAATCTGACAAGCTCAGGAAAGGCCTGTGTGGTGGCCTTGCAAACTCAAGAGACCTAAAGTAACCACAAAGGACGGTCTGAAATTAAAATTTTACTTAAAAAGCAGTCTATGGTGGGTAGTCATGTCCTAGACCAATATCTTCCCTGACAAAAATTAACTTTGATCTTTATTAAGCTTATTGACTTTTTGCATCTAAGATAACATACCTGTGGAATGTCAGGGTAACTTGTAACTTCCCTTTTTCCAGACCTCTGGGCACAACCAAGGCACCAGGGCAGAGACCACAAATTCCCTCATTGTTATTGTTATCTGTTAATTGTTGCCTCTTAACTATTCTGTACTTACCTAAGTAAAAGAAGCATGTGTCTATCATTTTACTTTTTATGCAATCCCAGAGGTACCCCACTCCCTTTGCTTCCTCCTACCTCCCTAATCTGTCACCAAGGGATTTCATGTAACCCACTTACATCTCTTCCTTTGATTGCAATGTATAAAACAAGGTGAAAACCACCATTCTCTGGAGCATCATCTTCATTCATTGAGATTCTGCTTCCCAGCTACTGTCCACAGTTCGGCTTAAATAAAATCAAAAAATTCTTAAAAAAAAAAAAAAAAGAGTCTCTTCAATAAATGGTGTTGAGAAACTTGGACAGATATATGCAAAAAAAATGAAACTAGACCACCAACTTATACCATACACAAGAATAAACTCAAAATGGATAAAAGAATTAAATGTAAGCCACGAAACCATAAAAATGCTAGAAGAAATTATAGGCAGCAAAATCTCAGACATCTCTTGTAGCAATATGTTTATAGATACATCTGCTAAGGCAAATGAAAATAAACAAATGGTACTACATCAAAATAAAAAGCTTCTGCACAGCAAAAAAAAAAATAAGCCATCAACAAAATGAAAATGGAGCCCACTGTATGGGAGAACATATTTGGCAATAACACACATGATAATGGATTAATATACAAAATATATAAGGAACTCATACAACTTAACAAAAGGAAGATAATCCAATTTAAAAAAATGAATAAAGGATCTAAATAGATACTTCTCTAAAGCAGACATACAGATGGCCAAGAGACATATGAAAAAATGCTCAAAGTCACTGATCATCAGAGAGATGCAAATCAAAACGACAATGAGGTATCACCTCACACTTGTCAGAATGACTATCATCAGCAAATCAACAAATGACAAGTGCTAGAGAGGATATGGAGAAAAGGGAACCCTAGTTCACTGCTTTTGGGAATGCAGACTGGTGTAGCACTGTGGAAAATAGTAAGGAGTTTCCTCAAAAAATTAAACATGAAATTACCATTTGACCCAGTGATCCCACTTCTAGGAATATATCCTAAGAGACCCAAAACACCAATCAGAAAAAATATATGCACCCCTATATTCATAGCAGCACAATTTACAATAGCTAAGATCTGGAAATAGTCCATCAGTAGATGAGTGGATAAAAAAGTTGTGGTACATTCATAACATGGAATATTATGCAGCAGTAAAAAAGGATTTCTTACCCTTTGAGACAGCATGGAGGGACCTGGAAAGTACTATGCTAAATGAAATAAGCCAGTCAGAGAAGAACAAGTATTGCATGATCTCACTAATGTGTGGAATCTAATCAACAAAATAAACTGATGAACAGAATAGATCCAGAAACACAGACTGTGTAATCTCAGAAGGAAGGTGGAGGTGGGTGGGAAGAGATCAACCAAAGAACTTGTATGCATATATGCATAACCCAGGGACACAGACAATAGGGTGGTGAAGGCCTGGCATGGGGGTGGAGGTGGGTTAGAAGAGGTCAATGGGAGAAAAAAAGGAGGCATATGTAATACTCTCGACAATAATGATTTTTTAAAAGACAATGCAGAAAATGTCCAATGCAATATTTTATAACAACAAAATTGTATCCAGACTCTAAATATAATTACATAAGGATCATATCTATATCTGATTAAATATCTGAAAAGACTATGGAAAAATGAAGTTGGAAACTTTTCCATGAGTCATTTTTGCCTTTTTCCCCCTTTTATTATAATGTTAGAACAGGAAAAAAAACTTGAATATTTGGGAGGATATGAAATCAGTACTCATTTATACATCTATGAGAATGGCACTAATGGGGATAATACCTGCCCTAGTCAACATTGCACCTCTTTCGACAAAAAAGTTGGAACAACATTGAAGGTGGGAAAATGGCAGATTGCTCTTCCCAAAAGAAAGGAAGCTACTTATCCCTAAGTGCAGTTATATAATGAAAGACATTAAAAATGCACCAATGCGAGACTGATCCTTTGGGTTGGGGGGAGAGGGAATATTTTAGGAAGCATGAAATGAGGACCTTAGACTTCTGAGGTTACTCTGGAGTTCCAGGGAAAGATAAGACTCTAGAGCAGTGATGGCGAACCTTTTGAGCTCGGCGTGTCAGCATTTTGAAAAACCCTAACTTAACTCTGGCACCGTGTCACATATAGAAATTTTTTGATCTTTGCAACCATAGTAAAACAAAGATTTATATTTTTTATATTATTTTATATATTTAAATGCCATTTAACAAAGAAAAATCAACCAAAAAAATGAGTTCGTGTGTCACCTCTGACACGCGTGTCATAGGTTCGCCATCACTGCTCTAGAGAAAGGGCCAGCCAGGTGTTGCTGGGACCAGATGGGTCCTCCTGAGGGCTGCTGTGCCTGGTTCTGCGAGAGAGGATTCCCCCCTCTGCTGATTTGAGTTCATTTCAATGTCAACCAAGTATCTGAACACTGAGGACATACCAGCCAAAGAAACTAGAGCACCTGGCCTTAAGGGACGATCCCCAGATGTACTTGGTCCCAAACATGATGTCATTTAAAGAAATGTCTTGATCAAGAAGAAATTAAAGAAACTGTCTGGTAGAGTGGGGCAAGGCAGAGAAAGACACAGATGACTAGAGGTTGATTTTTCCCTCTGAAGAAAACAGTGAGCAAAACTCACAATTGCAAGAGAGCCACGGGAGCTCCGCTGTCATTCATCTTCAGGAAGGGCTCAACTGAGGAAGCACAGAACTCCCAAACGACTCTACTCTAACCGCCAAGCACATCGCCCTAATGTGGCATCTGAAATCTGTGCCTGTGTATGCACAGAAACAAGAGCATGGCTTAGTTAAGTGACAACCAGGAGAGCAAAGGTGACTAACTATATGCCCATTAATATCGTTTTCTTCTGTTTAAAGAAGAAACTGAGGCACAGAAAAGGGAACTGCCCTAGGAGAAAGGAAACCACTTCTCTCTCAAGGACCATGGCCAACAGTTATCTGCCAGAGCTCTGGGCAGGGGACTGAGTACAATCTGACAGATGCTAGCAAGCTCTCATCAAGCTAATTAGCTAATTAATGCTGATTTTTTTTTTAATTTAGAGAGAAAACAGAAGAAGAGTTAATGTCCTTATCCAGAATTCCCAATATAATGGAATTATGGTGACCTCCGTCCTTTCCCAAGGAAACTGTTTATTATAGCTCGGCAGTGCCTAGGAGCTTCCTAGCTCACGGTGCTGGAAGGAAATGGGAGAAAAGCTGAGACTGGAGCTAAAGAGACCAAAGAGGGAGGGGACAAAAGAGAGCTGAGAAGGGCTAGACAATGATCATGGAGACCAAGCAAGGCATTGCCACCCAGTGACCAGGAGTGAAGATAAGAATCAAGCAGGCTCCAAATTCCGGGTGGACTTCAACTCCAGTGGCCAACCTAGATCCTTCCCTCGGGGAAATGGAAAGTTGAGAAGCAAAAGCAGCAGGAATCCATCCAGAGGATTCTTTTGGGAAATCAGGGGACGGCATCAGAATAGTAGGTGAGTAATGTCTCCCATTCAGAAGTGAAATCACCAGAGATGAGATCAGCATGGGAAATGCAAAATCACGAAGCCTATTCTACAACAAGTGCTCCAAAATGTTTTGTTTTGTTTTTTAAGTTCATTCTTAGGGGTCCTGAGGGTGAAAAGGGATTCCACCCAGCCCAGACTCTCAGAGGTAACTAAAATTCAGAGCCAATATAGAAAAGTCCTTGGCTTCAGAAAGCTTTCCTTTACTGCATACAAGTCTCGTGGCTCACCTTTAAACTGCCTCTGCAGAATGGGGCCTGCATGTGTGTTACATGCATTTACTAATGAAGAGGAAGGAAAACATAAAACAGTTATACAGGAGACTGTGGTAACTGACTTATGTTGAAGAGACTATGGTAATTGTCATCTGATTTCCCAGCATCAGCATGCCCACCATAGATTTCTGTACCAATAATGAAGACGGAAACTTATCAAATAAGGAGCAATCGGAGGAGCCCCCTTAATGACCCAACATGGTGCCAAAGAGATCCAGGGCCAGGAGAGTATTCCTCTTAGCAGGACCTGCAAGTCTCTGTTCTCCAACCTATAGGTACAGTCCTTTTGGAGCAAATAACACAAGGTAAGACAAGGTTTAACTATCCTATATAATAAAACCCTAATATGCAAATTGACCGAAAAGAAGAACGACCAGTTGCCATGACATGCACTGACCACCAAGGGGCAGATGCTCAATGCAGGAGCTGCCCCCTGGTGGTCGGTGTGCTCCCACAGGGGGAGCTCCGCTCAGCCAGAAGCTTAGCTCGCGGCTGATAAGCGCAGTGGTGGTGGCGGGAGCATCTCCTGCCTCTGCTGCAGGCGAGCGGTAAGGAGTGAGGGGTCATGGACTGCGAGAGGGATGTCTGTCGGCTTAGACGCACTCCTAAGTCGGCAGTCGGACATCCCCCAAGGGGTCCTGGACTGTGAGAGAGCGCAGGCTGGGCTGAGGGACCCCCCCCCCCCCCCGCCCCGGCTCAGTGCATAAATTTCATGCACTGGGCCTCTAGTATACAATATCAGTTTGGGATGTGTCAGGACAAAGGGCACCATCAATATCAAGAGGATGATGAAGACAAGTTGACTAGCTCCATTCAAGACCAATTCCTGGTGTCAGAAAGGATCCAGGCTGGGGAGGGTCTGCCTTGGGCCAGCCCATAGTGTGTGGGTTCTTGACTTTGTGCAGGAAAGATTTCACAACATAAGTCCAGGTTATTTTGAAAGTATGTTTATTAACCCTGAGTACAGTGAAACAAAGAAAGGGCTTGGGCTGGAACAAGCAAAAGGAGAGAGCCTAGGCAATGCTCTGCTTTGGCCTTCTAGAAATATTATAGGAAAGAAGTGAACCATTCAAGGTGGCATAGTCTCAGTGAGAAATACATCACAGGGAGAGAAGTGAACCAAGGCAGGGCTGCTGTTAGCTCACTGGGAAGTCAGAGAAAAGGGTCCCTTGGAGACAGATTCAGGGGGTTAGCCCAGGACGGGCTGCCCCTGCTCACTGCTCCCCTGGTTGTGAGTGTCACTGAGACCCTTGGCATTTAAGAGAGAGAGAGAGAGAGAGAGAGAGAGAGAGAGAACAGAGATATGTGCCTGAGAAAGGTGGAAAAAAGATGTGTGCTCCAGTGGGAGCCCCCACGGGCTTCCTTTATCATGAGGGGTTTTATCTTTTTTCTAAAGCCAGGAATTTTAGGGGAGGTTTGCGGGGGGGCGGGGGGGGGGGGCGAGGGGAATCTCAGTAGAATATTTATAAGCTTTCCAGGTGTGTCCTTTTAGGGCTGTGGATTCCACTCATTGGTCGGTGCTAGGGTAGGGGTGACCAGTCATGCACCTGCTCCTGATGTCAGCCATGGCGTCACTCCATGTGGTTTTACTACTTTTCTGGGCCTGGAGCTGAAACACAACTGAGTCCTAAATGCCATCCCTGTTTGACCAGAGCTTTGCCTCTGTGGTCAACAGACCTGAGGCTTTGTTCCTAAGATTATTTGATGTGGGTCATAGCTTTACTGTCCTGAGAATCCAAAGCTTAGGGGAGTGTCATGCAAGGGATCTAAGGGAGTCATGTGAATCTATTCTCTGACTCCTTGTTTCCCCTCTAAGGGGGTCTAAAACTATATGACTAGCAATATGCCAAGGAGGAAAGGTCAGGGGATGGCCTGAGCCACATGACCAGCAACATGAAAGGTCAGGGGGTTAACCTGCATGACCAACCACATCCCAGGAGAAGAAAGGTCATCCTGGGGAGGAGGTCCTTGTTTTCCAGTTTTGCTGGTTGCTAGGCATTCGGGCTTTCTGCCTTGGTGGCCTTCTGTATCTTTCCCATAATCTCTGCTCTGCTCATGTCTAAGTGCCTATTCTAACTGGGAGAGTCTTCACAACATGTCACTGCTAAGTACTTGAGCCAAAATAGAGCAGGGGGTGCTCTGAAATGGAGGGGGTGCCACGCTAGTCACCACACCTTCACCACCATCCAACAGCCATACCAGTCATGCCAGGCTGGAAACATCTCCATTCAGACTACCCACTGCCCCCACAAAGGGTGAAAATACCAGATCATCCTGGGAGAAGCCAACCCTCCGTGAGGTCCTCTTTTATAAGAACCAAAGTCACTATCTCCATCTTCATTCCATGGATGGGGGAACTGCCTACTTTGCGAGCAAGAAACAAAGGCACCAGGAGCAGTATGAAACCCTCCATGTAGGCCCACAAGCCCTAGACAGAGCAAGCTGGGAGGTCCATCAGCAGGAGGCTCCATGGGGTTCCCCCAATACCTGCGCCACCCACCAGTGAGAACTTGTCTACCTGCCTTGAGGGCCAGCTGGTTCACACACTGGGTCTGGAATCCCAGAGACCTGCAATTTCCTGTATCATCATAAAGGGTACACACAAGCCCAAGAGGAAACATCCCACTCGTGGGTCAGAACTGCCTTTTGGGGTTTGGTTTCTATCTTTGTACCATGAGAAGACTGGAATGAAGTTACCACAGAGAAAGATATGTGTATACACAGCTACTCAGGCACAATGCCGACTCAGAAGGCTTTTCTTTCCACATGTACCCTCTATGCCACCTTTGGTGTATATGACAGTCACTGGCACAGAGTGGATTGTTGAATAAATGAAATCCGCTCCAAGTTTGGCTCTAATTTCTATGTGCCCCGCAAGATGGCCGAAACCAGATCATGGGAAAGAGGACTCAGGCTCAGAAGACACCAGGTGGAGCTTTTGCAACCAGGACAAAATATAGGTCCAGGAATAAGTCAAGTCTAGGCATAGGAGACGCAGGGCATGGGAAAACCACCCACTCAATAGGAAACACCCAAGCACCTAAAAGGTTTTGAGGACCCAGGACAAATCCCTCCAACTTCTCCTCCTACCAGGCCCAGCTCCATCTAACTGACAGCTATGAAACTTGGTTAAGATTAACATCTCAGACTCTTCCTAAAGGGTCTCCGTCCCAGGTCTGTGGTGATGATCACATTTCCCTCTTTTAAGTGGGGCAGCAGTGCCTACCACCATGTGATTCACTGCACTGGAGAAGCAAGTCAGGAGATTGATGAGAGGGGCACTCCTGCAAACACGGTGCTCCGAGTGGCGCTGAGAGTGCTGGCCGTGGCCTGCAGCCTGCACACCACGTGGGTGCCCGCCTCGCCTTGGGCACCGAGGCCCTGAGACCTGAGAGCAGGTGCTGCCTGGACATTGCACACCGGCCCCAGTGTGCCCTCCGTGGGTAAATTCACAGGCAATGGGATTAGGATAGCGGGAATCAGCAAGTCTGCGCAGGAAACTTTGGGAGATATTACTTAGCGTCGTCTGCCTGAAACTTGGACAAATTGAACGAACAAGATGAATTTGGTGCTTTGGAAAGTGGGAAAGATGCTTGTGAACTCTATTCTCCTCTGTCAGGAGAAGTTACTGAAATTAATGAAGCTCTTGCAGAAAATTCAGGACTTGTCAACAAATCTTGTTGGGAAGATGGTTGGCTGATCAAGATGACACTGAGAGACCCCTCTGAATTAGATGCACCAATGAGTGAAGAGGTGTATGAGAAATACATAAAAGCTATTGAGGAGTGAAAATGGAACCCCTAAATAAAGTATGAAACAACTTGACCAAGCATAGTTGTCTTAAACTAGTGGTGGATAGAAGAATTTTGTTGTTATTGTTGTTAACCCATTGACTTTTTTAGAGAGAGAGAAACATTGATATGAGAGAGACATCAATTAGATGCCTCCTACACATGGGAATGAACCTGTTACCAAGCTATGTGCCCTTGACTGGGTATCGAGTGTGCAGGCTGATGATCCAACCACTGAGCACACTGGCCAGGTCTGGATAGAAGATCTGAAATAGCAATTTTTAGTAATACCAATGGAAAAAGAACCTGCAACAATGCTATTGGGAGAAAATGCCCCTTAACTTCTTAATGATTGCAGATAAACACAAGATGCATCTTTTCCATAACACCTTATGATTTTGAAGCTGGCCTATAATTATAGTATTGAGAATTCCTGAAATTATCTGTGGTAAAATCTAGTTATAAAAATTAGGTATTTCAAGGGTAACATTGTTCTCTTGAGCCTTATATAATGTACCTTGCTTACATCAGTCTCTGGATTTGGATCAAAATGCTTAATGATCTTTCCATTGGAAATAACTGGCAGTGGAGAAAAGTTTCTGTTAGTTGTCGGTGTCAGATGACGAACAATACCACCTTAATTTTGCAATATGCTGAGTTTGCTGGTGCTATTTTTATACAGTGAAGCAGCAGCCATGCAGGAAAATAAGAAAGTTTAATAACAAAAACATTCGATCTCTTCATTTAAAAAAAAGAAAAGGAAAAGAAATTGATGACAAAGAAGTCTGTGCTGAAGTGTGCTTGAATATGGCAAGCAGACTTCAAACACATATAATAGAGGCCACCAATCTGAGCACTTACGAGATTGTACCTAAGTGCACTGTGCCATGTGACATTCTTCTGAGTTCATAAAGCTATTATAATAATCACTAGAGGCCTGTTGCACCAATCGTGCAATACACCTTCCCTCACCCTGGCTGCCAGCACCGGTTTTCCTCCGGCACCCGGGACCCAGGCCTTCGCTCTGGCCGAGCCGCCTTCAGTCTTTGCTCCGCCACTTCGCGCCTACGTATGCAAATTAACCGCCATCTTTGTTGGCGGTTAGTTTGCATATCTCGCTGATTAGCCAATGGGAGGCATAGCAAAGGTACGGTCAATTACCCTGTTTGTCTATTATTAGATAGGATAACCAACATGACTTTTTCCATACAAACAACTGTAAACCTGCTTTGCCCACCCCTGTATGTGGCTGCCCTCAAGTAAATCTATAATGAGGCAGCAGTATTCATTCTACCAAGCGGTATCTCTTGGTTTCAGGTTACTATAACCTTTGTTTTCCCTTTGGCACAAGTTCTTTTATTCTTTTTTAAATTTCATGTATACCTCATTCTGTTATAGTACCTCATTTCTGCATGACACCTTAAACCCTTTTTGGAACAAGGCAATGGCTTTTCGTAAGGTCATAAAGCTTAGTACACAGTCTGAGGATACCTAGAAAAGGGTGATGGCCATTCACCTGCATTCTGGTGATGCCGGGCCCTATGTTCACTCTGTCTGAGAGCCTCCTGCTTTTGCCAGCAATGGCTAAAATAACCTGGTCTGTTTCTCTTACTGAGTGAATCACTAAGTCACTTGGCCACCTCCAGCAGAATGGGCTACAAGCTGGATGAAGAAGATAGTCACATCAATGATAGACCAAGAAGGGGTCTGGGTAGCTGCAGAAGGGCACATGGAAGTTAGCCTAGGGCAGACAAAAGTAGAGAGCATCCCAGTGAAAGGGAACAAAAGGCACAAAAATCTGGAGACATGGTAAGTGTGGGTCCAAAGTTCACGGAATGAGGTTGTGACGGAACAAGAGGTAAGAAAGGAGAGCGATTCAGGAGTCACATCATTAAAGCTTTGCTAAGGAGTCTGGACGGAACAAGAGGTAAGAAAGGAGAGCGATTCAGGAGTCACATCATTAAAGGCTTTGCTAAGGAGTCTGGATTTTTATCCTGTAAACAATGGGGAGCCTGTGAAGAGTTTTAAGCAGAGGAATATCTGGATCATATCTGCACCTTAGAAAAATAACTCCGACAGGGTGTGAAAACTGGGTAGCTTGGAGTAGGGACTGGAGTCAAGGTCATCCAGGTGAGATTTAGTGAAGGCTTAAAAAGAGGCTAAAAATAAGGATGCCGAGTAAACTCCAGAGATGTTTGTGACATAGAACTGGCAAAACTTGACAGCCTCATTGGAGCAGAGGCTATCAGTCTGACTCTCAGACTGCACTCAGGTGGCTCAGACTTAAAGAGCTGATTAGATGGTGATGTCCCTGATAATAGGACTTTGGTAATGCTGAGCCAAGGGTGAATGGAGCTAGACACTGAACACAGACAGTTTAAGTGAGATGCCCAAGGTACCTTCTATGGAGAATGATAATGGTTGGATAAATGGTTGTGATCACATTTCTACCAAACAGTAGTTGATGTGCACTAAAATTCTGGAGAAATACCATTAAAGAGAGAGGACAAAGGCTTAGAAAGACATACACATAGGTGTCAGTATTTTATTTTTTGCTCATCTATATGTTCTGATCTCTCCAAATGGTAATGTTTTAGCCTTATAATAAAAAAAAAACAAGGCTACAAACTTTAAAAATTAAAAAATGTCAAACCCCAATCTGAATAAAAAAAAACAAGACCTGAGGATACTGAACACATGTATAGAAGCATCATGGTTGTGCCCATGGCAACCCAGAAAAAGTGCAAAAGTTGATATGAGAACTTTGAACAGGTCTGTGACAACTAAAGGCACTGAGCAGAAACAAGGACCTATAAGAAAGTCTGGAAGAAAGGACTGTTTCAGAAGCCTGAAAACATTAATGTTGCAGCTTCTAAGTTCTTGAGTATGGGCAATTTCCTATGCATATTTGAACTCTACCCCACTGGCACTCTATCTTCTAGCCAGAGTAGTGGCTGCATAAATGCTCCTAAATAAATGTGACTCTAATTCCCTCAAAGCTCCAGAGGAAAGAGTGAAGGGAAAGAGCATCTGAACCGTGATACACACAATGTGGCTCAAAGGACTAGAGGGAAGGTAGAGAGAGGAAGTCAAAGGCCTTTCTTTCTTAATGCCAAGAAGTTATCCAAGTATATATTCAGCAGTGGTTTAGAACATGAAAATGTTCTCCATGGAAGAGATACCATTGGTAAAAGGGAACTTCCCCCCCGGAATATGGAAAATTCGTTTTCTTCATTTGAGCCACAGAATCCTCAGGATGTGTTCTGGTAACCTTCAGAACGGAATGAACTTTGAGAATTTCCCCCTCATTTTATTCCCATGAAAACTGCTAAATGTGTGTGGCAAGCGGAAATCATCCCAGTTGGAGGTAGATCATTACCAAATATTTGTCTGAAAGTCAAAAACACACCAGCCACAAGGACAAATGCACCCTCATGTGAGGAGACTTCCCAGAAGCCATTCATGTCACTGCTCACAGAGCTCTACCAAGAGGAAGTGCCTCCAAAAAAAAAATGATTGTGAGTCATAAGCCAACAAGTAGTAGTTAAGACACCTTCGGACCAAGTTTTCCAAAAAAAGGGTGAAGTGGGGAAATCTTGGCATTCAAAAGGCCATTCAGAGGGCCATAAGGATGACCATTGTTGTCCTTCAGAAAGACTAACTGTGCCTGAGCATTTACAGAGCTTTACACAGCCTCCAGTACCTGCACCTTGAGGGCCCTTTTCCAACAATGAACACAGGAGGGTCTTGTGCCTGACATTCATTGCCAGTAAAATAATGTGCCCCAAGCAGAAAGTAAGGTGCTGTTAGGCTGCTTCCTTAAATTCCATTATGGCCAGGGACCACCCAGGAAGCAAACAGGGAAATCTACACTGATAAAAGACAAAGATGCTAATTGACCATGCCTTCCCTATGCCCCAAGCCACGCCCACCAGCCAATCAGAGCGACTATATGCAAATTAACCCAACCAAGATGGAGGCCGGTAGCCACAAAGCTGGAGCAAGCAGTAGGCTTGATTGCCTGGGCGATGGAGGAAGCCAAGCTTCCCTCCTGTCCTGAGCCAGCTGTGGCCTCTGCTCATGCAACAAAGTTTCAATTATAGAAGACAAATCCCAGATACCTGCTTCTAGCCAGCCTCCACTGGGAGCTCGGGTGGCTGGGGGCTGTGGCCAGCCTGCAAACAGCCATCAGCCCCTCACCCAGGCTGACCACACCCTCATGGAGGGAGGCTCCCCACTGGGGGGGCTTAGCCAGCCTGAAAATGGCCCTCAGCCCCTCACCCAGACTGGCCAGGCACCCCAGCAGGACCCCCCCCACCCTGAAGGGGCTGTGGCCAGCCTGCAAACGGCCCTCAGCCCTCACCCAGGATGGTCAGGCACCCCAGTGGGGACCCCTACTGTGAAGGGGCTGTGGCCAGCCTGCAAACAGCCATCAGCCCTTCACCCAGGCTTGCCAGGCACCCCAGGGGGGACCCATACCCTGAAGGGGCTGTGGCCAGCCTGCAAACAGCCATCAGCCCCTCACCCAGGCTGGCCAGGCACTCCTATAGAATAAAAGAGTAACATGCAAATTGACCCTAACAGCAGAACGACTGGGAATAACTGGTCACTATGACACACACTGACCACCAAGGGGTAGATGCTCAATGCAGGAGCTGCCCCCTGGTGGTCAGTGTGCTCCCACAGGGGGAGCTCTGCTCAGCCACAAGCCAGGCTGCCGGCTGCCAGTACAGCGGTGGTGGTGGGAGCTTCTCCCACCTCCTCAGCAGCGCTAAGGATGTCCGACCACAGCTTAGGCCTGCTCCCCGCTGGCAAGTGGACATTCCCCGAGGGCTCCCGGGCTGCCAGTGGGATGTTTGACTTCCAGCTTAGGCTCAATCTCCCAGGGAGTGGGCCTAAGCCAGCAGACTGTCATCTCCCAAGTGGTCCCAGACTGCGAGAGGGCACAGGCTGGGCTGAGGGACCTCCCCAAGTACACAAATTTTTGTGCACTGAGCCTCTAGTAGATAATAATCTTCAATCCAGTCCTTCATATTTCAGACGATAAAAATCAAGACCCATTGGTAGGAAGTCCTGAAGATTGAAACAAGGTAGTGTAGAGCCCAAGAAGTGGTTGGGTAATAGGGGCCATGTGAATATCACTGATGGGCTCTGGCAGCTTCATGTTTCCTGATCAAAACTTAAGTTTTTATAGGAGACCGTTACAGAGGACAGATGGATATGAGGCACTGGCCTTAAGAGTTCAGGGGGTCAGTATTCTCTTGAGAGAAAAAGTGCTTCACTGGAGACTAGTTTGTGAGTAGATGCCTACTACTAAAGGTAATAGGTGAGAATGGGCAAGAAAAAGGATAATTCTATACTAGATAATGAGGAACATAACTACACAGGGACAGTAGTCATTTAAAAACAAATGCTAAGAAGGGCTGAAGCACTCCCAAAGAGCATTAACAATATCTGAATTAAAACAAGTGATCTACAATTGATGGTTGGAGAAGGGAGAGGTAGGGGAAAAGGAGGTTGTCTTTCAGCCAGAATAAAGCACATTGAAGGGCCTATTGAAATGTTCCTCGTGGTTATATCTGTAGTGCCAAGGAGAATGTTCCAGGCTCCTAGGGTGGAGACCACCATAATGGGAGATTGAACACAGAGAATGGAAGAGAATGTTCTATCTCCCCAATAATCTTTGAAATAAAGGCATGATGAGGATTACCAGAGGTTAATTCCACAAATAAAATGCCCAAACATAGTACCTCACACATAACAGGCACTCAAAAAATATGAGGCTGATTGATCTCAAAGACTAGCTATTCTTTGCTTGAGAAACTTTGAGACTGGGAGAAGAAGGTTCTTATGCTGACTAGGGAATTCAGCCTATATCCAAAATCCAAACCCAAAGGAAAAGAGGAATTCGTTTTTCTGACTTGCTTCTCAAGTTATGGCCTCTGCACGTCCTTTCTAGTTACACTCCAAAAAGGAAAGACCCAGTGATACATACTGCATCAGTTGAGGTAGATGATGAAGGCTGGTGTGGCCTATAATATATCAAGTCGTTTTAGGAGGAGACTATCACAGATTTACCTCCCTGAAAAAAGGAAAATTCCACCACAAACTTTCTTAAAACCAGTGAGCCCCACAAGGAAGAGGAAGACATCAAGGTTAGAGCACCTGTGGAATCACTGCTCTGACCCTGGCTGGTCACCCTGGACAGTGACCTCATGCTTTGATACCACTTCCATGATGAAGGTGCTAACTACTGGTGCCCTCTCAGTTCCTAGTCAGTGAGGGCTTTGCCTGCTCTTCTAACCTGTTCCATCAAGTGACAGGTCAGATGGACCTGAAAGAAGAACCAATCAAGATCAAGACCTCATCATTACCAGGAAGGCAGGAAGCCAGTGTTGTGGAGTGAAGCATGCAAGCGTCGATTCTCCTTGTGTGAGCCTTCCCAGCATAGCTCAAAGGTAGAGGTGACTGTCAGAGGATGGAGTCCTAACTTTTTAGCCTCTTATTCAGGTTGTCACGGAATAATAACCTCCCCTACATCATCAAACAGGCAGACCAACAATAGTAAGATTGAAATGCCTCCATATCCAGCCCACAGTACATCTATAATAAAAGAAGGTGAAATATATGTGGTTAGATCATTATGTGGAGAAGCATGCCTTTTCTTCAAGACCACAGGCACTGACTCCACCCCAAGTGCCACAAGATAAGAAGGCTTCCCTTTTGAGAACAAGAGAGGAGGATTGCAGGAGCAGCAGGAAACTGTCCACAGTGGTCTCTGGGCCTCTGGTTTCACAGGCTTTGAAAACCCAACAGTCAGAAGCTCCAGTGGAGTTTCCTTCATGTTGAGGTCAGCTATCAGTAGGGATGAGTCACCTGCCTTAAGATCAAGCTCAGTCTCTTCCTATATCATGAATCCCAGGTACCTAGGTTTCATTTATGAATCTAGACAGTGCACTAAGATCAGTCTAATAGGAAACACTTCACAAATAGATCAGCAATGTCTCCCTCTGTAGAGACTTTTGCTGTTTCTTACTTTTATTAATACAAGAGAAATGTTATTACAGAAATAAGATGGGCGATGGGTGGGTAGGCACAGCCCACTCAAGCATTTTGACCCCTTTCTTTGGTATATTGTAGTGCTAGAAAATTCTCATAAATTGCATCAAATGAAAGCATAAATTTAATTTCTCTCCTTAATGACACTCTCATCTCCCCAATTTGGGGATCCCACACTTGGGGCACTTAAAAGACAATTGTGAGAAACCCAAAGCTTTGGTGAAGATCAAGGTGAGGAAATAATTACCAGACAAATCGTCGCAGTTTGCTTAGATGGATCTATTCCCCTGGTAAGGACAGAAAGAACTAGTTTGAATTCCACACACTCCATGAGAGGAGTAGGGAAGCCAATGTTGAGTTTCCATGTCATAACTTTTTAGCATCATGGCTTGTAAACACTCACTAAATTTGAGTGGTTACATTAAAAAAACTCACATTCATACTTCAATTTTTTGGGGAACCCAGAGACTAGAAGAAGATGGTCCCAGTCTTGGCTCTCTAGGGAGTGCAGAATGTAAGCAGAACTCAAAGCCAGAGGGATGGGGAATTTGCTTTCCTGACTATTTACTATTTCTCAGCTTATGGCCTCTGCACATCCTTTCTAATGATATTCCAACAGGAAAAGACCCAGTGATACATTATGTGTCAATTGAGGCCCAATGATGAACGGTGGTGTGGCCTACAATATATCAAGTCATCTTAGGAGGAGACTATCACAGATTTACCTCCCTGAAAAGAGGAATGTTCCACCATAAACATCCCTAAAGCCTGTGAGCCCCACAAGAAAGAGGAAGACATCAAGGTAAGAGCATCTGTGAAATCACTGCTCTGACCCTGGCTGGTCACCCTGGACAGTGACCTCAGTGACCCCCTCCTGCATGCTTGGACACCACTTCCATGATGAAGGTACTAACTACTGGTGCCCTCTCAGCTCCTAGTCAGTGAGAGCTTTGCCTGCTCTTCTAACCTGTTCCATCAAGTGACAGGTCAGATGGACCTGAAAGAAGAACCAATCAAGATCAAGACCTCCTCATTACCAGGAAGGCAGGAAGCCAGTGCTGTGGAGTGAAGCATGCAAGTGTTGATTCTCTTTGTGTGAGCCTTCCCAGCATAGCTCAAAGGTAGAGGTGTGACTGTCAGAGGATAGAGACATGACTTACTAGCCTCCTGCTCCAGATGTCACAAAATGACATCCAATGGTCACACCAAACATAGTGAGATTGAAATGCCTCCATATCCAGGGCAAAATGTTTCTAAGACAAAAGAACATGAAAGGAAAATCTGGAGTCCAGATCCTGGAATGCGCCCTCCTTTTCCAAGGCCAAAGGTACCACTTCCATTTCCAGTGCAGAGAGATGAGAAGGCTGCTTCTCATTTTTGAGACCAAGCGAAGACGATTCCAGTGGCAAGAGACTGCACTAGAAATTTCTCCCATGTCCAAAGTATCCAGAAATCCACTCATTGTTGAAAGCCACTCATTCTGGATCTGGTTCCAATAGGATTCTCTCCCCCAGCTTATTTTGGGAATCCTCCCTTTATGAGTCATGTGATACATGCATGTCAATAAAAAAATGAGACATTTTAGAAATGGGTCTGGATCATTCTTCTTGCCTCCATCAAGAGAGCAAATAGGATGAGGTTATTAGCAGAAGGAAAAATGTGGCCCAGAAATGGGAAGAAGCCCTAAAAGTCTCAGGTATGAGGCCAGCAACTCAGGTATAATCTGAGTGAGAAACCAGTCTCTGATATACTCTTTCTATCCTATCTAATAAATATGGGATATGCAAATTGACTGTCACTTCACACGCCTGACCCTGGAGCCCAGGCAGAAGGCGGTGCCCGGCCGGGAGTGAAGGCGGGAAACGACGAGCAGAGCGAAGGTCCTGGGTGCCAGAGGGAAACTAGTGCTGGCAGCCAGGGGAAGGAAGGCCTATTCTTGCATGAATCTTCATGCATCAGGACTCTAGTTTTATATAAAGGAATCAGAACTAGACCACAAGTTTGCTGCAAAATAAATCTAGGCATTCCAACAGATGACGAGAAATAGGTCCCTATATATTCAGAGTCAGGGCTGAAATTCCTCTGATGCCTGAATTGTCAGCAGAACTCATAGCAGCAGTTAGAGCTTCTTCATATTCACCTGTTTTCCTCTTACAGGATCAATGCCAAATCTTTATATTTAAGTTAAATGAACTTGCTGATAATATTAAGGCCAATCTTAAATAGAAAAAAAAATGTTTTAAACAATCAGCAGCTCAAGGAGATCTGAGCCTTGCTGAACAACTGCCCTAGACACTCCTTGGAAGATGCTCAGAATGTGGGGCTGTGAAGAACTTCAGAATTTCTGGGAAAAGGTCTCAGCTGGCCAACGCCAGCCTCCAAGGGGAGATGTTGAAGTTCACAGGAGCTACAGAGAGGACAGGGAATGACTACTTATATAATACTGCCCAGCTCAGCACCTGGCATAGAAACAATTCCTGAGGAAATAGGTGTGAGAGGTACCCCTCCTCTGCTCAGACTCCACTCCCTGATGGAGCTGCAGCACAACCGGAGAGAAGGCCTGGCCAATTGGATTCAACTCAGGGATCTCTATGGAGTACCTATATAGGGGTGGGTTCTAGAACCAAGAGTACTCAACATGACTTTGGTGATATTCCAGGGAAAAGCGAATTGTGGTAAATGTACTAAAGACAACGAGCTGAAGCAACAAATAGCCAGATTTGTTCAAATCATAGGCTTGCATCTGAAGAAGAAGGAGAAGAGAGCAACAAAGATAACAGAGGCAAAAAACCAAAGGGAGAGCAATTCTCCAGCGGCAGCATGGCTCCTTGCAGGAGGAAGACATGTCCGTTCAGCTCAGACTATATTGGAACCTCAGCACCTTTCCAGGGTTGCGGGACAGAATTACCAAGCTGAGAATAAAAAGAGGGGATCAAAGGACCTCTTCAATATGAAAGAATTCAGGTTCTGGGCTTCTCTTTATATAATGGGGAATTCCCTCTGATACAGGAAACCAGATGGTAGTGAATGAATGTATGAATGAATGATGCTTCTTTCCCAAGCTCAAGACCTGGAATGACATAAGAGGGGAGAAGTAGACTGACTGCTCACAAGAGTTAAGCAGAACAGAGGGGAAAGAGAACCATTCCCGAAAGAAGACAGTTCCTCGTGGAAGATCCCTTCTCAGCCAGCTCTTAGGATGAGATTATCCCAGGAGGCTCATGTTGGATCAGGCAAAGCTCTCCCAGCACTGAGGAGCATCTCAGGAAAGGAATAATATTGGTTCAGCCGCAGCCCCTTTTCAGATAATACTCTTGGGTGTGGTCTCCAAAAACCCGTCTATTTAATAAAGACCACTATTTCTGTGGGCATTGACCAGGAAATAGACTTGAATTCAATAGTAAAGGCAAGTTCCCCCAAAGGACCAGCTAGGTTAGGGGTAAGATGGATCATCAGTGGGGACCTTTGACTCAGCAGGGGTTGGTCTAGAAGGCATACAAATTTCTCAAGTTCTTTTTTTCCCATTGGTATCAAAATCAGGAGTGCCAATTGTATCGCCTACGAGAAGGAGAAACTGGAAAGCAATACCTAACTTAGGCCCACAGGAGAGTTTGGCCCCTGTTGACAAATAAGATAGCTGGAGAGACAAAAATCAAGAGCCAGACCCCTGGCATGGGCGTCAAATTATGACATGAGTCCTGGTCTTCTCTTGCAGACGGTACCTGACTTGGGATAGTTTTTCATGTGCAATAACCTTTGGTATCTAAAAGTCAAAAGCACATGGTAGTAAATAAAAAAATCCTGCCATCCCTCTTTTATCAAACCCTATCTTTTCTGAATATCTGTGACCTGACACAGGGAGCAAAGAAGGTTCAGAAATTCAATATTGAATACAAGGTTATAATTAGAATCCTTACATAGGCACCACATTGGTCTATAAGATTGAGCACCCACTTTAGACATTTTTCCCTCCTCAAGACTACTAACATGTCTTCCTCCTTGGGAATTGTTGCACCCCATCCCTCCAGCCCAGGCCAGGTTATAGTTATAGACACAGTAAGAAATATCATAGCCAAGCCCTTCTACTCTTCCATCATTCTTCTTAGGTGACTCCATTCTTCTAAGAACCCCAGGCTATCCCATAACTGGGACAAGTGCAGAGGGACCAGCTAATGCATGGAGTTCCTACAGAACCTGTTCTGGAATCCTGCCCAACCCTAACCTGGAGATCCAGGCCACTGCAGCAGCTAAGCCCAGGATTGAGCCTCCCTGGGACGCCCCCGCTTGTAATGGAGCCTCCATATTCTCATCTAAGACTCTGGTGGTGGAAAGGAATGTATTTCCTCCATGGGAGGAAGTTACAAGGAAGCAGATTTTAGTGTCACGTTTGAGGCGAGAATCTGTCATGGCTAGAGCTGTTCCACAAAAGATTAAAAAACTGGTGTCGGCTTGGCGATGGCGGTGGGTGGCGCCCTAGAGGAGGACGCCTCACAGCGCATCTTCCCCAAAGAGTTTGAAGCAGTGGAGACATTTCTAAATTCAGAAGTTCACGGGCTTCTGGAGCATCGAAAGCAACAGAATGAGAGTGCAGGATGAACAGGAACTTGCATGAGGCCTTTCAACTACACAGCTCCTTTCAGCCGTTTCAGAAACAGAGACCATTGCCAGTGTCCGCAGCTGGGTGAGAAGCTTGGGAGGTTGGAGTTGGCCTGTTTGGCCAACCTTTGTCCAGGGACGGCTGAGGAGTCCAAGGCCCTGACCCCCAGCCTGGAGGGGCGATTTGAAGATGAGGAACCGCAGCAGACCCTTGATGACAGGCAGACCAAGCGCAGCTGTCAGCATGGATCTCCCGCATCACTCTGCTGCCGAGGGAGCCCCCCGCCCCCCCTTCCCCCCGCACGGCAGCAGGGTCTCCCGGGACCTGAAATCCTATCACACAAGACACAGGGTCTTCTTTGGGTACAACAGCCCCGCTTGGTGTTGGTTTGAGTTGCTGCTTCAGACTTGGCTGTTAGATCATGAGGACCACGGAGTCTTGGAGAGGCCTTGCCGTGGCTGCTTGTTAGCTTCCTGAGCCTTGGAGAGGGTGAGGTGGGGTGACGTGAATATAAACTATGCCACTGGCTGCCTCACACCATGGATTTTGGCCCCCGTGTTATTCTTAATTCCTAATATTTCCTGTTTTGATTTCAATGCATTTATAGTTTTTGAAGCTGTACTAGAGCATATAAAACCGGTATGGTAAACAGCAGTCTTATCTAAATGCAAAAGGAAGAACTTAACCTGTATCCCTGTTTGGAATTCTTGAAGGTAGGATGGTGGTGCCGATGACCAGGGGAGCGCCTTGACATTGTTGTGCTTCCCCAGGAGGCAGGAAGGAGCTGGCCACGGGAAGCAGTTACGTCTGAGGATAACTGTGCTGAGTGCTGTGGAGCTCATAGCCTTGAGGTAGCCGGTCCTTTGCCTTCCTTTTTTGTTGTATATTGTGAGTGATCCTGAAGTATTTATTTTGTCACTCCCAAATTAAGGTGTGTGTGTGTTGCCTTCGTGCCAGACATGAAGGTCTGAACACTCTGGAACCTCCTTGTATGTGGCATCTCATCCAATCCTCTGGCTTGGTTCTTGGCAACAGGTGTTATCTGATGGGGGTGATTTGGAAGGAGGGAGACTGCCCCTTCCTGAGTCACTGCAGTGAAGTCCCTCAACCTGACACAAGTTGGGGGAAACATTGTAAGAGCTAAACATTCTACCTTTGATTTTTAGGAAGGGAAATATACCTGTTTTCTTCACAATTTGGCTTCTCCCTCCTTCCCCACCTCCATTGGCTCTGAATGAATTCATGATCCAAAGAAGAGGTTGAGGAAAGAACAAAGTTGGCTTGAAAGGTCAAGATAGTTTTATATTAGCTGCTGACTAAGACAAAAATAAAGTATTTTTATTTGGGGGGGGAAAAGAGATTAAAAAAACAATGAAGAGAAGGTTGTGGGAAGGGACTCAAGCAAGATGGGTAACCAGCATTGGGATCGCCAAGAAAGGATTCCTGCATTAGGTTGCTGGCTTCTATCTCCAAAATCTTCATGGCTAACTCTCATGGGCATGGGCCATGTCTTATTCTTCGGCTCCCAGTGCAGTTCTTTAAATGTTTTCCTAAGTCTGTTCATAATTGGGTGTCCAGTGGACAGGCTATTGGAAGTTGCTCATCACAGGACTGTTGTGCCGAAAAGGGCCCAGCCATGTCATGCCTGAGCCTCACCCATGGACAGAAGCAGTTTTTAGGGAAAGGGCTCCAAAGAAGTTTCTGATTCTTGCAGCTTTGGTAGGAAATGGATTTCACCCAGAAACCCGAGGTCTCAAACTTGGAAGAAAAAAAGAAGAAGAAATACATTGTAATAGCACATGGACAGTGGAAAGAGTGGGAGCAGAAAGTATAGGTGAAGAGGCCACTCACTTGGATGAGTCTTAGTCTCTGGAAAAGGGCCCTGACCCATCAACATCTCGGTCTTCCCTGATTTCCAATGAGTGACATTCCTCAAGACATAACCAGGATTGTTATTCTTCTCTGAGGGATCAAACTTCTGGGTAAGTGGCCCCTGGTTAAAACAACATTTGAGTGGCAGGTAAGAGTCCCTTTTCCAGAGAGCAGGGTGTGATGGGAAAGAGAAGAGTGGGGACATAAAACTATGACCCGCCTGAAAAGGAAGAAAGCACAGAGAAGGGAAACTGAGAAGAGGAAAATCCGGGGGCTGTCAAGATATCTTTCTCAATTTCCCTTGGACAACCATCAAAATGTCACAAATATGATTTTTTTCTTGCTTATATTTTTAACATGCACACTGAAACAAATATCACCAAATGGCAAAAAAAAATTATTACCCTAAACAGATATATCTAATCAAAGGATGTTTGCAAGAAGTTAATATTTTATTTACAAAAATACCATGTTCAGCACAAGAGGACCCCATTCAGACACCTCTAGGGCTTCTAATACACAAGACATCAGGTCTAATCTTTGTCTTCAATCCCATTTCTCACTGCCCCTTGTTCTCTCTGGACCTCCCCCCTGAATTTTCACCTGTGTATCTTACCTTGCTGCTGAAGCAAAATAAATTTCCTCCCTTTTCCTTGCTACCCAAATTCTTTTTTATTTTTTAATCCTCATCTGAGGATATTTTTTCCATTGATTTTTAGAGAGAGTGAAAGGGAGGGAGGGAGGGAAAGAGAGAGAAAAACATCATTGTGTCACATCGATTAGTTGACCCCTGCATGAGACCTGACCATGGCCAGGGACTAAACCTGCAACCCAGGTATGTGCCCTTGACCATGAATCAAACCCATGACCCTTGGTCCATGGGCAAATGCTCTGACCACTGAACACACGGACCAGGGCTAGCCAAACTCTTTACTGCCTTAAGTTCCCTTGAGGTCTTTTCCTCTCCCCAGAGCAACTTGGACTATCCCAAGTTCATATTCAATCGCCAATCCTCTGATTTCCTCAAGCACTACATAGATACCACCAAATTCAGCACTCAGTTTAAAGAGCCAGACTCCCGCCCTTTCCTGAGGTCAAGGAGGCCTACCCACAGCAAAGAGTGGGGCTTAAGATGAGAATGGATGGTCCAGTCTTTTCTCGTCCCGCTTAAGTTATGCTCTGAGTCTGTTCAAATGCTCTGGCAGGTACTGAACCCACTGTTGTAGTTCAGTGTGAGATATGGAAAAAATGACCAGCCCCTGGATGCATCCGGATGGGTGGTATCCAGAGCAGAAATGTCCATCGCCTGCAGTAGCACATGCCCTTTTCAACATGGCTAAATCACAGTGGCTCTCTCAGAATCGCATCACCCCCAAACGGACCTGTGAGACCCGGGCTAGTGAATAAAGTCACTAGGTTCATTCCACCTGGTCATGGAAAAAAGCATGCCAGAACCAAGGCTGGCTTTTGTCAACACATTCTTAGGAGCTGCTCTTTCTTATCAACACAATCCGTGGCTGTAACTTTTTATTTAATAAGTTATTCAGTGAGGAGAGTTATGACATGCTTTACTGTACAGCACCCATTTCTTAGACCATTGATTTCCAGAACGGTGCTGGGAGGAGCTAGCTGGGAGGTTAGTCCACATTTAACTATTGCATTATTGGACTCCTGCAAACAACCAAAATAGAACTACTCCAGTGTAATTCACAGGGAAACATCCATTAAAGTTTCTAACCCTCAATGTTAACCAAAGGCCATTGCTGTCCAGCTGCTGTGAGGTTATTTTTACAGGGAAAGTCTTTAAAACAATGCCACTACGCCCCCCTCCAACCTTCACATGTCTGCAAACAGATCCACACGCTATCTTTGCCATAGTGCCAACTACTTTGCTACTACTTTATTTGCCCATATCCCATCGGGCAAACGTCTGCCTTGAACTCCACAACCAGGAAGCTCTAAGCTCTGTCATTGGACTATCCACCCCCAGGCAACAAACGTGGCCATTTTTCATCTGACCTCAACTCACTGTTTGGTGTGCATTTTTTAAAATAAATGATTTAAGTGCCCTCACACTCACGCCTCACAGAAATAACCAGACATGTATCTCGACTTAACACGGTGCTCGATTCCCACGCGCAAGAGTCCCCACAGCAGTAAAGTTGCACGGGTCCCCTGGAAGGTCAGTCAGCAGCGGCACCGAGTCACCTCCCTCTGCCCCACGATGACCATTACCTCCAACACAGCGGCAGTGGCCTAGCAGCTCAGTGATTACCCTGAAAGCAGAAGGCAGAAGACCTGCGTTCAGAGGGCCTCAGGCGCAGCCCTTCCCTCCACACCAAGATGCCCTCCTTGAGAACAAGAACGCACTCCGCATTTGCATCTGCACCAGGATGCAAATGGCTGGAAAAAAACACAAACTGGTAATGTGCCGTATCAGACACTCTCATCAGTTATTCTTTCAATGAAAAAAGGGGGTAGGAAATCCCAACTCAAGATTTGGAATGTAGCAAAGGAGCCTAAAGAAGGAGAGAGACACATTCATACCAATCCTCCCAGATCGAAGCAGCGATCCCTCCCGTGGGCACTTTCGCATAAACGTGCGCATGCTGCAAACACATGTTGTCAATATCAGCAGTAGCTATCAATTACCTTTTAGACTTAATACAAAACCCACCCCTTTGCCCTAGATATCACAGTGAGTGGAGAACATACAAATAGAGCAATTAAATTTCCTCCCTTCTGCAATTCCCTTTAAAATGCTCATGGAGAAAATTAGAAAAAATATTCACTAAGGAAAAGCAATTCCAAAAGGTCAGCTTCAAGGTAATATTCATATAACTATTATTCAACACAAATGTAAGGTTAGGGAGAGTGTCCAAATGTTGTGTTAAACAATCGATACCTTTCTCTCCACCTGCGAATAAAGTGCAGGACTGTAATATGAAAAAATTCCTCCCTTTTATAGGATAGCACGTTTTTTAAATCCTGTGCTTTTTTTTTTGTAGACACATAGCATGTAATACCCAAAAGGAATCACTCTGCAGGTCTCTTCATCTGTTATCTTTCTACATTATTGGTATGCCCAGGGTATACCAATACCTAGGATAACCCCTCCCGTTCACCTCCATCCACCCATACTACATTATCTTTCTAAATTCCTGTTTGTCTACTGAAATTTTATACATTCATGATGGCCATCACTTTTATTCTGACTTTGAGTTCACTAGGAGACCAAGAATGAAGGCCAGAAGAATATCACGTGGGAAAAGTGAACCATCTAAACAACAGGATGTATGATTGGTTTATCACATAACTAGAGAATAAAAAGGCTCTTACCCCTACCCACCCTGTTTCTTTCTCTTTGTTTTACTTAGTTCTGGACTTTTCAGGGGGAAGGGGGGACTAAAGGGTGATGCTTCTCCTTCTCACACCACACACACACACACAACATTCAATAGGAGCTCATCCCCAAGAACACGTGACCTTCACAAAGAGGCAGCACAGAGCCCCATACACAAAAATTGGAATTCCTGTCAGGATCAGTCTTTGCTATATGTCTTACAGATCCAGAACCGAGAGTAAAACTAACTTGCAAAAGAGAGGCAAATGGGAAACTTGCTCTTACTCAGAAATAAGAATCAGTAAGTAGCAAGGTAGGTCTGTTAGGAAAGCTAGGATGTGGGGGCCAGACCAGCCCTGGGAGGAAAACACAATATAGGAATCCCCCAGCGGCAGGCAATAGGCAGAGACATAACCCTAGCAAAGACCCAATGGTCAGGTTCAGGAAAAGAAGCCAGGAAGGGGCAGGGCACTGCATCAGGAGAGACTGGCAGCCAGGGCGAGCACCTGGCAGCTCGGGGTGAGCGCTCAGCTATGCGGCCCGAGGCCCAGAGTTGAGACTCCCATACCCCTAGACTGTGAGAAGATCCTGGCAGATCATTCAGAAATGGGGAACCTGACTGTTACACAGGAATAAGGGAACAAGCCGATTACTGGAATGTGGACATGAGGCCTGGGTTAATGGACAGTAGCCGACTTGAGGCTGAACTGTTAACTTTGAACTCCAGGCTTAATACCTAAGCCTGAAGGGCAATGACAGGGGTACTAAAATAGTAACTGCATCATTAACAGCACTGGCCACCAAGAGATGCCCACGGTATCCCAATACCTAGGATAATCCCTCCCGTTCACCTCCATCCACCTATAATCTTTAAATGCAACAAATATTTATTGAGGGCTTGCTATGTACTAACTGTGCTGGTGCTGGATATTCAATCCTGAACAAGACACAAATCTGAGTCTCAAGGTATTGACAGGAGAGGGGGTGGGGACGCCTTGGTTCCTGTTGTGTCTCTGACACTAGCCCTCCTTACTGTACCCACTGCTTGAGAGGTGGGACATTTTAGGGCTGGTAATAGTTTAGGAAGGAGGAAAGGAGTCTCTATCCCAAACCCTAATCTCAGCTCCTGTGTTTGAACAGCACCTTTGAGAAATAAGGGGGTGACAACTAACCCCGAAACAAAGGCAGCCATCACCTAGTCTCCATCATTATTGGTTGGGGGGCAATCCCAGGTCTTGCCAGAATGAGGCACAACCTAACTGGTCTCCCAGGTGGAAGAGGTCAGTTGGCTATAAAGTAACTAGTTGCTCCATGAAGATAGGTAGGCTCAAAAGACTGACCAGGACTAGGGCAAGAAGGCAGAGTGAGCCACGAGATCACCATCCTGAGAAGGATGGCTTCAAAGAGGATGGCTGAGAGGCCAGGAGAGTTCAAAGCAAAAAGCAAGACCAGCTTCGTTAGAAAGGCAAAGGCAGTTGGCCTCTCTCCACGTGGAACCTCTTTAGCGCTAAAAATTCTAAGACAACTGCAGTAAGGCCCCCAGGAAAGAGCCCATCTCAGCCAAAGCCCGCCTTCGCTGCTGTGTCTGAGCTGGGAAACTATGCTCTCTGGGCATGTTAATGGCTTGTGTGCTGTGGGAGCTAATCAACGGGGCCTCCCGCAGGCGTAGGGCTGAAAACCACACTTCCCACAGAGTATGCTCCCAACTTGGCTCTTGAAAACTCAGAGAAAAACAGAGTTGAACACCGAGAGTAAATTTGATGGCAACTAGCTGGAACCCCAGAGCAGTGATGCTACAAAGGGAGCATCTGGGGTTAGACTGGGGGTCGGGCAAGGGGGGAGGAAGAGGAACATTCATTTTCCCTCGTCCTGACAGTTGTTCACAAAAGCAGAAATTCAAAACAATGTCCCAATCAATGATAACTACTTTTCTTTGTGTGCACATATATGTGTAGTATAAAAAGTTAATACATTTGCTAGTCTTTCCTTGGTTCTTTACCCATAAGTTTAAAAAGGCAATAGTGAACACCCCCAAATTTTTTAAATATATTTTTATTGACTTCAGAGAGGAAGGGAGAGGGAGAGAGAGATAGAAACATCAATGATGAGAGAGAATCATTGATCGGCTACCTCTTGCAGGCCCCACACTGGGGATCAAGCCCCCAACCCAGACATGTGCCCTGACTGGGAATTGAACCCTGACCTCTTGGTTCATAGGTTGATGCTCACCCACTAAGCCATGCTGGCCGAGCAAACCAAAAAAATTTTAATGAATATTTACTAAAATGTAATTTTCTGTCCTTTGCAGGGTTTTTTTTTCTTCTCTAATACTTTTCAAAATGATCCTGTTTGTTTTTATGACAGTGATTTGTGGTTGATAAGCATTTTCGGGCAATGCTTCTAAGTATCTCATTTTATTGTTTGCCATCATCCTTTCAATAGCGTGCTTTTGGCCACAAAGGAATTTATTAGCCAGTGAAAACTGTTCTCTTTGTAAATACATACAAACCCCTCCCAGTCTATTTTACGTTTCTGGCTTCCTAAACTTAGGGGTGAAGGTTTTCTGAAGGTTAAAGTTATCATTAAAAAGGAAAGCCGTGCTAAGACACAGATCTGGCTCCTGTGCTCCAAGACTTGCCACAAGAAAGCGCTCATGATCCAGGTTCAATTGCAGATCTGAAGGGAAGGAATGCGCACCCCCAGGCGCGTTCTCCTCTCTGCCCTCCACGCAGAAGGAAGACTGCCCCTTCGCAGTGCTTAGCACCTCCCTCTGCAGAATCATGGGGTTTACGTCCAGGGCACTAATGGCACCATGACTTTAAGGGAAGGTTGTTTCCCATGAGAAAGACTGTGAAATCTTTCCACAGATCCATTTCTTCATCCTTCACAGCACTATCGATTCATTTCTGTCTCAGGGCCTTTGCTAGTTGCTGCTATGATATGGTATGCCCTCTGCCCTGGTCTCCTGCTGATCAAATTCTTTTTCCACCAAGGCCCAGCTTAAGATCTACCTCCCCGCCCCCCCCCCCCACCACCACCACCAAATTCTTTTGGTCTTTATAAATCTGCCCCCTCCTGCCCTCCACCTTCAAACTTGCTCAACTCTCTCTCTCTTTCACGGTAGAGCTGGTATCCCGTGACATAGCATTCAATGCAGAAAGGGGTACAAGCACACAAGACAGCTTCAGTAAGAAGGTCTCATGTCCCGGGGATAATCGAGGTGGCACAGTGCAGCTGAGTTCACGTGGTTTGGGGGAAAACAGACCTGTTGGGACTGCATCTTGCTCCACACTTACTAGCTATGTCGCCTTAGGCACATCACTTTTCCACCCAGTTTCACACTCAAAAATTTCAGGGACCTGGTAAATTGGTTTAGGTGACAGCTGCTTTTCTAAATTGCTGGAGCTAGGAAGGCGAGGAAGATACAGCTCTGCTTTGAGAAAGCTCAGACTGTAGGTAAGTTATTTGCCATAGCTTCAGGCTACCTGGCACTTAGAGACTAGTAAGCCGGAAACATTGGGGGAGAAACTGGAGTCTGGAGCAAATCCAGAATTGCCGACTTGTGCTAAAGGCTGGAAAAGAGCACAGTAGTAGGAACAGAGGTAGAGATTTGAGAGATTCCAAGTGCAGTAAACTTATAAGCCTTGGTTCATTTCAGATTTGAGAGGATACGAGGATTGATGAAGAATCTTGAATCAAGTATCTAGGCAAGGAGACAGGCGCACTGATAGAAAGGGGGTAACTGGGGAAAAGAGTTGGTTTGGGTGGTGGGAGACGTCACCCTGCACAGACTCCAGGTGTGTGTCACAGAGATGACTGATGCCAATCTCAGTCTAGCAGCATCTTCTTTCACAACCCCACTGAGTCCTCTTCCTTCATCTACTCTCGTCCCTCCGGATTTATCCCTAGGAAGTTCAGTGGTGAATTGAACAGTCAACGAGGTTTCCTAGAGAGTAACTTTTGCATAGGATAGCCCAATTTTCCCTTGACCATTTCTCCAAGATTAAAAATATCTAACTGTCCCCCGAAGCTGCACAGGCAAAGCAAGGCAGCCTGGTCCGTTACCACTGGAGGGTGTGCTTCCACATTCTGAGCCAGTAACTGCCACCTAGGAACTGCCTTCTCTGAAACCCCCGGCTCTGCCCCCCTCCCCAACACTGAGCATGCTCACTACAGATTAAGAAAGTGATTCCTTAAATAGTCCCTAATTAATAGAGATTAAAAAAAAATTAAGCATGTATTTGCTTTGATCCACCAAGGAAGCAATCGGAAGTACACATCAATACATGGCTACAAAAATATCTATTGAGGCAGCCCTTTATATTGCAAAAAAAATGGAAAAATGCAAGGACATTCTGAATGCAAATCAATAGGAGAGCATTAAATAATTGCCACATATCCACAAGATGGAATATTACATACAGATATCTAAAATGTAAACGTAGGGGGTGGGGGGCAAAAGGGGAAAAAGATGGACATCTGAAATACTTTAAACAATACAGATTTTAAAAATCAGCAAAAATAAATATAATCATGGGTATACAAAAATAATAAAACAAAAAAGTAACGGCATTTTAATGGCATGGGGAAATACTTGAAATACATATTAATACATAAAAAATAACAGAACAACCTATAATGTTTGTCCTCAATTTTGTAATGTCCATACACACACATATATACAAACATGTATGCATTATATATAATCAAACACAAACACATAAGTAATCAACAAAAAGTAACCCGTGAGGTTATAATTATTATCTCTAGATGGAGGAATTATATATCCTTTTTATTTTCTTCTTTGTACTTTTCTGCATTTTCCAGTTATCTTTGAAGTATTTGGTAATCAGGAAAAATTTCTCAAAATAAAGAGAAATGTGTCACAAAATAGGCCACGTCTCAGAGGCACAACACTGCAGGGACGGCATGCATGCCATGGAGCACTTATTTCTTCAGCACTTAGTGGGATGTTTTTTCTTGCTTGAAACTTGAGATGATCAGTGTCTTTATGTCTTACCACAAGATCCCTGAGAGTGTAGATTTCCCAGTTTTTCTTTCAGGCTGGGAGCTTCTCTCGATAAAACCTATATTCTTCCATGCCTAGGCAATGAATGGGTACAGAAATCCACTAGGCATTTGGATATAATCATTTCTCTTTCCTTTATGCTCACTGAATTAGCTTTTGCCAAAAGACAAATGATCTGACTGATTGCTTAGTATTTTATTCTTTGGATTAATTAGGGATTCTATGGTAATAGACTGGAAATAAATTCTCTTCCCATTGAGCTAAATTAACTTTGCTTTTGCGATCTGGCATAGCCTCAGCAATTATCTGAAAGGGAAATTATATATATAAGATAATGCATCACATGCAGAAAACTGTAGCTGATCCAACCAGGATGTCATGGATTGATTCCAGGTCAGAGCACATGCCCGGGTTGCTGGCTCGATCCCCAGTGTGGGGTGTGCAAGAGGCAGCTGATCAATGATTCTCTCTCATCACTGGTGTTTCTCTCTCCCCCTCTCCCTTCCTCTCTGAAATCAATAAAAATATATTTAAAAATAAATAAATAGGCCTCATTAACAACATTTGTAATGAATCCCCCAAAGTCTTTGACTAATGTTTGCCATTTTTGTCCATAGGAGATGGAGAGGGAAGGGAGTTACCTTGCCAACAAGTGTTTTTGTGGAGGAATCTATTTTTGTAGTAAGACCATTCATTGGCCAAATCTTATTGTTTCGTGTTTAGCAGACCTATGTACGACCATGTGCCTCTCTTCTTTGCAACATAACTTACACATGGTGATGGGAAGTACTCTCTTAAACACCCCCTTTTCAAAGGTACTCTTACCTCTCTCCTTCACACCTTATATTTGCATAGCAAGTGAAGATTCATCAAAGCCTTTCCTATAAAGGTCCTGATGTGATCTTTGTGAGAACGCTGTATGACAGGTTGAGAAACTGCGTTTGGAAACTAAGTTACTTGCCCAGGTACTTCTGCTAGTAAGGGGTGGTTCTCAGATGAAAACATCAGTTTTCTAACTTGTGATTTAGTGTTCAGTGTTCAATAACCCTATAATACCATAATTTTGTCTTGATACTGAGTTTTCAGACAATTTTTCTCATCTGTGTGCATTTAACCACTTCTACACAGCCTCTCAATAAAGTGTATGTATGTTGTGTATCATCATTCTTAACTGATTCTAATAAAAATCATTTTTGGATGCTGATGGCACTGCCAAGGACAAGCCAGCATGTAGACATTCAGCTCATTAACGCCCTCTGAGTAGGATGGTACTTCATTCATCAGAACTCTAGATAAACTAGAGAGCTTGCTCTCCCAGTCCTTAGTTTCTTGTCTCAGCTCCGATTCTGGTATGTTCCTTCCTGAAATAGTGTGACCTCTGTATTACTCTCCCTCCACCTCTACTCACTCACCCTGTCTTCTGCCCACATTCTACTACATGCACCATACACACATAAATAGCCTAAACTACAATTTCCCTTCAAGGAAATACTGCCTTATGCATCTTGCCATATCACCCTTATTGCCAGCAGGTATCTAAATTGGTTGCTGCATTAAACTGGTCAGTATATTTTTTAGTTAATTATTTGAGTATCTACTAGAAAGTACAGCTATCCTATATAATAAGAGAGGGATATGCTAATTATCCTGGATATGCTAATTAGTCATGACTGGTATGCAAATTGACCATTCCAACACAATAATATGAGAAGGATATGCTAATTAGCCCTGATATGCTAATTAGTCATGGCCAGTATGCAAATTGACCATCACTCCAACATACAAGATGGCCGCCCCCATGTGGTCAAAGATGGACACCCCCATGTGGCCACAAGATGGCCTGCAAGGGAGGGCAGTTGTGGGTGATCAGGCCAGCAGGGGAGGGCAGTTAGGAGGGACCAGGACAGCAGGGTAGGTCAGTTGGGGGCAGCCAGGCCTGCAGGGGAGGGCAGTTAGGGGTGACTGGGCTGGCAGGGGAGGGCAGTTGGAGGTGACCGGGTCGGCAGGGGAGGGCAGTTGAGGGCGACTGGGCTGGCAGGGGCGTGGTTAGGGGTGATCAAGCTGGCAGGCAGAAGTGGTTAGGGGCAATCAGGCAGGCAGGCAGGCAAGTGGTTGGGAGCCAGCAGTCCTGGATTGTGAGAGGGGTCCTAGATTGGAGAGGGTGCAGGCTGGGCTAAGGGACACACACCCCCCAGTGCACAAATTTCATGCAGTGAGCCTCTAGTGTAATTATAATTGTATATTTTATGATCCACTCTTCTCCCACCCATCTCTTCTCATTTTTCTTGCATCATAAGTCTTTCATTCATTTTAATAGCTTTCAGCAAATAACGTCATATTTTATTTTATGGGGCAGTCATCATGAGATCTCTAAGTTGTCTCAGACTTCAAGATTTGAATTCATCTGGGAAAAGTTTGAAAAGTCACTATTTATTCTGAGTTCCCATTTAACTTCTCTAGGCAGAATACTCTCTACTCTTTAAAAAAATGTATTGACTTCTAAAGGATAAGAATTTCATTTTCTTAGGTCAACTAGCCCAATTCAATATTCTGTGTTGCTATGTTAAGTTATTAAATGAAAAAATTGGAAGAAAACCTAATTTTGTTATATAACATTGTCACATGAGCCTGGTTACAAAATATTGTTTATCATGTTCTCCTAATCGTGTTTTCAAGATTATTTTTAAATAGCTTGGCAATATTTAGCTGTGTTAGTAAGACATGCTATCTGGATTATTTTCTTTATTAACTGTAGATAGATCTGGTAATTAAGGCACTTTAGAAGGTGAATATCACATCTAAAGTTGTGTTGCAGGACTAGGGAAACAATCTATTTGCTATAGGGCCCCATATTTTTGACATCACCATATAAGGTTGGTTCAGGACCACTTTAAGAGACAGCTAGTGCCCTAACCTGTTTGGCTCAGTGGATAGAGCATCAGCCTGCGGGCTGAAGGGTCCCAGGTTTGATTCCGGTCAAGGGCATGTACCTTAGTTGTGGGCACATCCCCAGTAGGTGTGCAGGAGGTGGCTGATTGATGTTTCTCTATCATCGATGTTTCTAACTCTCTTTCCCTTTCCCTTTCTCTCTGTAAAAAATCAATAAAATATATTTTTTAAAAAAGAGAGAGACAGCTAGTACTAGTATGTGTGCCTTCCCAAAACACATATGCTCACCCACCCTTTAGGTAGTGAGATTCTTTTATAAAATATGGCTAAGGCACTTAATGCAAACTTTAAACTATTTAGACTACAATTTTCATTAATTACTGCCTCCAACACAGAGTGCTGCTGGGAAATTAAAACCTAAAAGCCGTGCTTTCTTTGCCTTGTATTTATTGAGCAAGAAAAAAAAGGAGCAATAAGAGATACACTAAGGAAAAGTTCCCCGTTCATAATATATTAAAGACATTATTTTAAATGTGCTGCTTTGTTCCTCATGGGCCAGCTCTTCCCCGGAACACAGAATAAGCAGAGCCTACAAGCCCACAGATGTTCCCTGGCTCCCACGGGCAGTCCTCCACATTTCTAGGTCTGCTCTCCCACAACTGCTCTTTTAAAATAGCTGAGTCATTAGGCATTATGAGAGGAAGCCATGTCACATTGAGACAACTAAGTTTATGACTTCTAAAATTAAAATAAGGGTAAATGTGTTGGCAAAGGGAAAAGCATTATTTTGAGTAAGAGTTTGCAAAAGTTCTTGCCTGAAAGCTATAAACTCTAATTATGTTCTGATTTGCACCTAGAAAAATCCATCTTTTCCCCCATGTTTCACTTACACTCTAAAACAGAAGGATTATATAGATGGAATAAATACTGAGATCTATGCGTTGAAGGCGTTATATAATTAACAGCACTTGAGAAAGTACATAGATACACAAACCCTCTCCAAAGCTACTCGTCTTCCCTGAGTCCCTGGGCCCCTCTGTGCCCAGTTAACTTTTGCATCTTTAAGTAGCAGCTCACATCTTCTCAACAACCGTCTAGTTGTCCTCTGAGCCAGATGTCTTAAAATCCCATGACTGGTGTTATTTTCTGTCCCTGAGGAAAATAACCATGTTGCATATTACTTCAAACTTTTACACCATCTTTGAGCCCTGATTTTTTGTTAACAGGATCTCCAAGTTTCTTTACTCTTTGCCCAATTACAACTTTTCCCTTGCTTCAAGATCTTTTCCAACCCTGCAGAGGAACCTGCCTCCTTCCGTTTGTATTCACTTGTTGGTAATATGGTCTTTTGTTCAATCTTCCTTCACAGTTCCTTGTGAAGAAATATACACAGAACCCAGACAAGCTCCTCTCTTTACAGATCATGAAGTAGCACTGTACAAATGATTTGAGAACCCGAAAGTTTTAGATTCAGTCACAGTTCCATAGCATAGTCAAACTGAATAGCCTTTCATAACCTCAATGTTCTCATCTGTAAAATGGAGGTGCCAACAAGTACTTCATAGTGCTGCTGCGAAGATTCAACAAGATTACACTGATAAAGACTTCAGTGCACTTCCTGGACTCTCATAAGTGCCCCCCTCTTAAGCCTTCCTTTGCCCTCATTAAGTTCTTAATTAAATTTCATTATTTCTTCTGACTACAGACTTCAGGAATTAAGCCACTCATGTTTCCTGTCACTCTTTGGAAATTCCCTGGAAAGTACTGCCTCTCCTACTTTCATCTCATTTATACATTTCGTGCAGATTATAAATCTATTCTAGATGCTGGTTAAGACTCAGGATCTTGCTCACTCCTTCCTAGAGAAACCATAGAAAACAGCAAGAAAACACAACCATGGTTTCTGAGGGTTAAGTACTCTCTTCTTTTTCTTTTTTTCTCAAAGTTTGGTCAAGCACAAACATTTCAAACTTCCAACTTGAATTCAGCACTTTTCCCATGCAAGGCAATCAGTATATAACAATACCAATTTGGCATACCCTTGCACAATGTGATATTCAATATAAAAGTAGGTGATAAGAAGCAAAGAATCAGAAATTGTAATAAAGTAGAAGAAGGGGGAAATTCTAATGGAGTTCAGGACCAAAATTGAGCTGTCCAAATCTATTGTTTATACATGGGCTTAATTTCACCAGAACTGCTTGCTCAGCTTAACATAAATTCCGAAGAAAAAAAAGCCACTTTCTATGAAGAAATATGAACTAAAATTCATAGATACAGCAAGAAAAAAAGCTCTTCTCTCATCGATCTACGTGAGCAAAATCACTTCACTAATGTACTTTCAGAGTCATGGTTTCTACTTTGTGACAGTGTTTGATGGAGATCACAAAAACTCTAAGGTCTCTTTTGTAGCTGAAGAGAATGAGCAATTTGCTCTTCATTTTGGCAGAGGGATGACGCTTGAGTCACTGGTGTCTCCAAAGATGGGATACTGTTGGGTTTGGAAGTTTGTCCCTGAACAATGGCCCTCTTAGATTGGGCCCATATATTCAGAGATCTCTCCAAACAAAGCAGGGAGAGTGCAGACTCTTTCTGATGAGTGCCATCTGTCACACTACGTTAGATCTTTGAGTTCTCAGTTCAGGGAATACATATGTGTGCCAATAAGGCAGGGCATTCAAAAGGGATGCTAGATATTATCCTCTCCACACTCCGCCCTCCACTTATCCACCCACCTTCTTTGACAGTCCTAACTTTAAAGTAAAAAAAGAAAAATAGCCGAAACCGGTTTGGCTCAGTGGATAGAGCATCGGCCTGCGGACTGAAGGGTCCCAGGTTCGATTCCGGTCAAGGGCATGTACCTGGGTTGCGGGCACATCCCCAGTGGGAGATGTGCAGGAGGCAGCTGATTGATGTTTCTCTCTCATCGATGTTTCTAACTCTCTATCTCTCTCCCTTCCTCTCTGTAAAAAATCAATAAAATATTAAAAAAAAAGAAAAAGAAAAATAACAAAAATTTAACACACTTTTAAAATTCTATGGTAATCTTCCTTGAGATGGAATGCATTTGATCAGACTGTGAAAGGCTGCCTCAAACTATGTATGCATTTTCCCAGGTGTCAACACCCCATAGAATTCCCAGTGAAAAGATGGGGAGCTTAATTCCTCCCTGAGCAGCTATTTCCTTAGACCAGCCGTGGGCAAACTACAGCCCGCAGGCCGGATCCGGCCCCTTTGAAATGAATAAAACTAAAAAAAAAAAAAAAAGACCGTACCCTTTTATGTAATGATGTTTACTTTGAATTTATATTAATTCACACAAACACTCCATCCATGCTTTTGTTCCAGCCCTCCAGTCCAGTTTAAGAACCCATTGTGGCCCTCTAGTCAAAAAGTTTGCCACCCCTGCATTAGACTGTCAATTGAAATGCCCTTGGTTATTGTGGGCCATAGCCTGCTTATGATTTAGGCTACCAGTTGGGGTTTTGCCCTATTGAGTGGCAGAGAAGTATAGCTCTTCCTTGTCACAGCCTTTCAAAGTCTTAAAGTCTCATCTTAGGTTTATTTTGCTCTTTGTTTAAGAGGACACTTTCATTCCTTATACCCAATCCATTCCAAAGCATCACAGCTCAGCACACGTACAAAAATACGGCATTGGTATCTTGAGCAGCAACAGGAAATCTATCCGTAGCGGAAAGCAAGCCCTAATCCGTTCTTCTCTATAAATATTGGTTTCCCTGGCAGCTGAAATGTAGACGTACTTGTAGATGTCCAACAAGAAAACAAATGCTAGAAATATTTTCCAAAGGAATCAGCTTTCATGGAGCTAAGTTTCACCCCATTGGCGGATCTACCAGAAGGAAACTTCCTGTCCTTTCTTGACATCCACACCTCCAGAGCATAACATCGTCACTCGTGAGGCCACTGAAGTCAGTAGGTTAGCAATCACAAGTTTCATTTCTAAGCGAGGTCCTCAAAGAAATTCAGGGCAGTACCTAGATCTATCAAAGGTGAACTTAAATTACAGGATATACATTCAATGCAACTGTGGTAAATTCATGGTTTCCCATAAAAATGATAAATTTGATCGAGTGGCATCATAAATTCAGGAGCCAGATGTGCTGTGTTCATGTGATAATAGAATATAAATGTTTTCTGCATACATCACTCTAAATTTGTAAAATATTGAACAATTTTTCCCTTTGCTTTTGAGTTTATCAAAGCCAAAATATCTTTAGGTAAAGAAACAGATTTTGAGTTATTATTCACCAAATGTTGTTGTTTTTACAAATTCCCAGGATTTTCTTTTCCTGTTCCCAAAGTCAAGATAGTCTGTAGTCTTACCTAAGCTATAAAGAAGATAAAAATGGAGATTTTTAAAAAATACTTACATATAGCTACTAAAAAAGCAGAGTGGGCTTGATTCTTAGAAACAATTTGGTTCCTTACTTTTCTACAAATTCCCATCAGATGTCATCACATTCAACACACTGTGCAGATGGGAAAGACTATTGAAACAATTATTGTGAGTCATTTCCTCAATCTGCTTTTGTTTTAGCCAATATGTCAAGTGGTGACAGACACTGTTAAATTTCACAAGCTCTACTGTCTTCTTGAAAACAGCATAATACAATTGACAGAGCTCAGCTTGATAAATCTGCCAAACTGATGGCGGGGCCTCTTTCCTTCTACTTTGCAATGCCAACCTCTAAAGATATTATGCAGAACCTATTCAACAAGAAGAGCACAAAGCCCATTTTATTCTCTCTGAATCCTCTCACTTGATCACCTGCTGGCTCTTAGTTTCCAGATCCCTTTGAATCAAGGCTAAAATGAATAAGGTAAATTTGTATTCAGTCTTTGCTATCTCAGAAAAAATGCCTTTATGGAGCCTGAGTTTCCCTGAAGTTGGCCACTTGTTTCAGCTTAGTCTGAAAGTTTACTGCTTTAGATGACCTCGTTTACCACTTACCACTTAAGATGACTAATTGATGATCAAAATCTAGTTGCCCTCATCTGACTAAAACATTTTCTAATCTTGGATGCATGACTTTACTGTTGATGTGCATCAGGGCATTTGAATGTCTAAATAAGAGAAGGGGGAGGCTATGGTGTGTCCCATAACAGTCTTATTCCACTCAGGAAGAAAAACTCCTAAGCAGCTTCTCTTGCAACAAGCGCCTTTCTCACTGAACATTCCTTCATCACTCTTTCATTTGTGTGGCAAAGAAGCTCACCACTTTCAGTTCTGATTGTCTCTAGAGGTAAGTACAATGAGTCCTCAGGAACTCAGGTAAGCCAGAAGCCAGGCCAACTCCCCATGGCCAAGGAGGGGTGAAGGGATCCACGCCAGCTGTAATAGCCAGCTCAAGGCAGATGCAGCATTATTCAAACGGAGTGATCAGTCAATTCATATTTGACAAGGGAGCCAAGAATACACAATTTAAAAAGGATAGTCTCTGCCAGGCCATTGTGGGCTCAGTGGTTGAGCATCGACCTATGAAATCAGGAGGTCACAGTTCGAATCCCAGTCAGCCCACAAGCCTGGGTTGTAAGCTCCATCTCAGGTAGGGGGTGTGCAGGAGGCAGCCTTTCAATGATTCTTATCGTTGATGTTTCTATCTCTCTCTCTCCCCCCTCCCTTCATCTCTGAAATCAATAAAAATATGCTTTAAAATAAAATTAAAATAAAAAGGATAGTGTCTTCAATAAATGGTGTTGGGAAAACTGTATAACCACATGCCGAAAAATGTAATTGGACCCCTATCTTCTATCACTCACAAAAATTAACTCAAAATGGGCTAAAGAATTAAACATAAACTTGAAAAGATAACGAGCAGGAAAAAAGCTCTTTGACATCAGTCTTGGCAATGTGTTTTTTTCTTTAATATAACACAAAAAGCACAAGCAAAAAAATAAAAAATCAATAAACGGGACTATATCAAACAAAGTTTCGGCACAGCAAAAGAAAAATCAACAAAATTATAAAGCAACCTATAGAATGGGAGAAAATATTTTCAAACCACATATTTGATAAAGGGTTAATAACCAAAATATATAACTCATACAACTCAATAACAACAAAAACTAGTTAAAAATTGTCAGAAGATTTGAACAGACATTTTTCCAAAGGAGACATACAAATGGACAACAAATATATTTTAAAAAGCTCAACGTCACTATGCATCAGGGAAATGCAAATCAAAACCATATGAGATATCGCCTCACACCTGTGAGAATGGATATTATCAAAAAGTCAAGAGATAACAAGTGTCAGTGCCGATGTGCAGGAAAGGATCCCTATGCACTGTTGCTAGGAGTGTAATTGGGGCAGCCACTATGGAACACAGTATGGCCATTCCTGAAAAACTTAAAAATACAAACACCACATGATCCAGCAATCCCACTTCATATATCCAAAGAAAATGAAAACAGGATATTGAAAAGATGTTTGCATTTCCATGTTTCTTGTGACAGCATTCACAATGGCCAAGTAATGGAAACAACTGAAGCTCCCATCAACAGATGAATAGATAAAAGGATGTGGTGTAGATATACAATGGAGTGTTATTCAGCCATTAGAAAGCAGGAAACCCTTCCATTTGCTAAAATATGGATGGATCTTGTGGGCATTATGCTAAGTGAAATAAGTCAGACAAATAAAGATAAATACTGTACAATATCACTTTTAAAAAGCTGAACTCATAGAAACAAGCAGGAAAATGTTGGTTGCCAGGGACAGGGGGTTGGAGGAAATGGGGAGATTTTGATCAAAGGGTACAAACTTCCAGTTGAAGAATATGTTTGGAGGATCTAATACACAGCATTGTGAATATCGTTAACAATACTTTACCATATACTTGTTATTAAGTTGTTAAAAGAGTAGATCTCAAATGTTCTCAGCACCCCCAAAAAATGGAATTGTGTGACATTATGGAGACATTGGCTACTGCTATGGTGGTAATCACATTGCAATATATAAGTGTATCAAATCAACATGTTATATAGCTTAAATGTACACAATGTCATATGCCAACTATATCCCAATAAAGTTGGATAAAATAAACAAAAGGAGTAACCATTTCAGATAGTGCAAAGGCAACAACTGACCCAACATTAGACAGGACCTAACAGCTGATAGGCAGAACTGAGATTCCGGCAGTCATCAGAAAGACTGGCCAAACTTGGCAGGACTCGGTCAGCAAAGTGCATACAATCACACTGACTGGTCTCACTTTAAATTCTCGACCACCAAACTTGGATACACCCTAATATCCCTGGCAGTCATTTCACATTTCTCTAGTACATTTACTCTCCACTCTCATAGATGACTTTTCATACCTCACTTCTTTTAAAACCTCTCCAACACCTCCTTTCTGTCCTAATGACCTTGCTTCTTCATCATTAAAAAAAAGGAAGTTACCAGAAGAGAGCCTCTGTGGATTTCCACCACTGCATCTACCAACCAAAATCTGCCCCATTCAGTGTGGTTTTCCACCTGTGAACATTCAGTACGCGCCATGCACCTGTCTGAAGTGAGTCTCTCCACCTGAGCACTAGATCTTGCCTTCTCAAGGATACGGATCCAGAAGATCACATGTCCTTCCCTATATCATCGAAGTCCCCTCCCTCCTGGGTCTTTTCCCTTTGCATACAAGTGTGATGGTCATTGTCCTAAGTAATATATATATATATATATATATATATATATATATATATATATATATTTATATATATTATGGAATTACATATATATATATATCTTAGAGGTCACCTAGGCTAGTGGTTCTCAAACCCAAGTCAACATTAGAACCCCCTGGGATCTTTAATAAGAACCCCAACACCAGGGCTCCTGCTCCTCCAGAGATTCTGATTCAATTGGTCTGGGGCATGACCTGGGCATCAATATTTTGTGCATTTCATGTGATTTTAATGTGTCTCCAAACTTGAGAAGCACTGAGTGAGCCTAGATGTGTCATTAAATGAGGTAATGAGAGTTGAGAGAGGTGGAGCAGCTCACACCAGCTCAGACAAATCGCTAGTGATGGAGCCAAGACAGAACCCCAGCAACGCTGATTCCCAGTCCAGTGCTCTTTTGACAACATCAGGCAAAATGTCACACACACAAATGTAATCTTTGGCAAAGAACTATGAATGCCACCATACGTAATGAACTTGCTAATTGTTCGTCTCCACAGAAATATTGGACTTTTAGTCTTCAGCCACAATAGGAGAGCTTAAAACCAGGACTCCGAGAAGGTGAGTGTAATAGAGAATGTGCAGAAACCCCAGCCCTGGTACCCACAGCAGATGTTTCAGAAGTTTGGGGATGGTGAGGGACCTGGAGGAGGGTGCCTGGAGCAGCATGAGGTGTGGTGTGATAAATGGAGCTGTCTTTTTCCCATTACAGGAACAGAGCACGTTTCAAGAAACAAATCAGAAACCTGGAATGATTAATTGTGTGGTCTACAATGAGTCCTGGTGTGTTTGTCTACGAATCCCTTTGCTCTGCAGATGAGACACACCAGGTGCAGAGAAACACCTGGCCATGATGAACCCTCTGGATTTCTTAGTAACCAAGTCCAGAAAAGGTGAACAGTGGTTTTGTTTACAGGTGAACAGTAGGAAGGGAGTCAGAGCTGGTGAGAAACTGATACGATAGAATAAGAACAAAAGCATTCCTTAACACCCAGCCAACCTGCTGTCCTATCTCTGGCTCTCCTTCCTCTCTTTCTAGACCTACTTGGCATCAGTGAGGAACAACATGCTCTGAGGAAGTCAGAACTTCAGTCTCACGCATTCCCACCCACTGAGTCAGCTGACCTGCCAGTCACCTTTGATTCTCCTAAGGAGGTTTCAGCTAAGCATTAGCAGTGAAGAGCATAGCAGATGAGCTCGGGGCTTCTTGGGTCCAAATCCCACATTTTACTGTCCATGTGACACTGCACATGTTAGCTCGAGTTTCTAGGCTTCTCTATCTGCCTTACCTGTCAAGGGGGACTCGCCTTAGACTTCTAGGGATGACTAAATGGGACTTGCATGTAAGGTGCCTGACACACCAAATGGGAGCTGTTGTTATTAACAGATGGCCAGGGAGATTTCTGGTATTTTTCTTTACAGTGTTACGGGCACTTTAACAATACTGTTTGCATATCAAGTGAATATGTCAATTACTCATAGTGTTGACCCCTCCTTAAAGCCGATGAGGTACACTAATCTTTAGTTAGCTCATTTTGTTGAACGATAGAGGCAGCACAGCTTGGTAGAAAGATCTATATTCAAATATCAACTCTATTGTTCACTACTTGCAAGCCTTGAAGTTGTTTATTTTCTTGAGGCCTCGTCTGTGTCTTAAAAAGTGGGAAGGAAAATACCGCATTTTCAAGGGGTGTTGTGAGAATTAAGTGAAATAATGCAAATGCCTAGTACATAATAGGTTTCTATAATAAACAATAATTGACAAGACAGCACGTATATACCTTACGGCACTATAACTGCTCTCCATTTTCAATGTTCTCACTAATTCATAACAGCGTGTCTCCAAATCAGTTTGAATTTGTTGTGTTTTGTCGTTGTTTAATTGCAAGGAAAGCTCGTTGGCACGTGACCACCTCTGAATGGCCTTTAAGGAGAGCTTCTTCTAGAACAGATTAATGCCAATGCTACTCTTTTAAAAATATCCAGGGCGGGGGGATCTAAAACCTCTTTTGTCACACCTCAAACCCTTAGAAGGAGAAAGGTTTACATTCTCTACGGTTAAACGATTGGGTTTAGAATAATTGAAATCAAAGGGCGGGTGGGGGGGAGAACACAGATCTATGTAAAACAGAGTTATATATAACAAATGTTTCCAAACACGTGGTGCGAAAATTGGTACATGAAATGTCTCTGGTGTGTCTGGTTTCTAAAGTAGAGACAGACTCATGGATACAGAGAACAGACTGACAGCTGGGGGTGGGAGCGAGGGTGGGGGAGCTGGGTGAGAAGGGTGAAAGGATTAAGCAAAGAAAAAGAAAATAGAAAGACTCCTAGAGACAGACAATAGTATGGTGGTTACCAAAGGGAAAGGGGTGTTGGGGGGAGGTAGAAGAGAGTAAAGGTGGGGGGATACATGGTGAAGGAAGGAGATGTGACTTGGGGTGGTAAACACTAAATACAATATAGAGATGCTGTATTGCAAAGTTGTATACCTGAAACCTGTATAATTTTATTAACCAATGTGACCCTAATAAATTCAACTTTTAAAAAAGCCAAGGGAGTTAAGTGAGGTTGATTTATTTCCCAAAGTGGTCATTTGGAGTATGATGCCAGTAATGGGACATAAGTATCTCTGAAAGCAGCAGACTTGAAATACATAAAGGCATTTGTAGGGTCTGCCATCCCGTTTCTAAATGACGCTGACCCTGATGCTGCCTTCGGCCGGCTTCCCTGGAAGCAGACACCGAGATACATTCCTGTGCCAGTGGTTCTTTAAGAAGTGCTCCCAGCCCGGCCAGCATGGTTCAGTGGTTTAGCATCTACCTGTGAATCCAGAGGTCTCGGTTTGATTCCTGGTCAGGGCACATGCCCTGGATGCGGGCTTGATCCCCACTGTGGGGCATGTAAGAAGCAGCCAATCGATGATTCTCTCTCATCATTGATGTTTCTATCTTTCTTCCCCTCTCTGTTCCTCTCTGAAATCAATAAAAATATATTTTAAAAAAAAGAAAGAAAAAGAAGTGCTCCCAGTGAGAGAGCTGGGAAGGGGAGGGACGAGCACAGGGAAGGGAAAGAAGGAGAGAAGGCTCTCCAGGAGGGCAGCATGGCCTGATCCCAGGAGAACTCGGGAGGGCTAAATACACCTCCCTGAGGCCACCCCTTGGACTGAGGAAGCTAGAGCTACTTGTCACTCATTGGCCAGGGCTACCCTGGGAACTGAGAGATGACCCCCAGGCTTCCTGCCCTCTGGAGCAATCTGCCAAAAAGAGTCACAGGCTCGGGCCCTTGGAAGTGAAAGTGCAAGGACATTCTGAGCAGTGAAAGGCAACTTCATGGATCAGAGGATGAGAGAAAAAAATGAAGTCAGAAACGGAGAGCTTTCCTCTCAGTTATTCCAGAGCAATTCTTTTCTTTCGTTATACCCAAGTATTTCTATTATGAATGTAATGAACACAAAACGTAGAAACAGGTGGGATACACATTATCCTGTGTGCGTAATGTTGTATCAGTCCAACCTAGATGAAAAAACTTACTAGTAAGCAAGAAGTAAGCTAATACACTCACATCATAAAATTTTTACCTTATATACATGGCTAATTCAAAGTGGGTGCGTAGGTAGAGAATATGAGAGAATTGAGAGAATTCTGTTATTTAGTTACTAGAGACCCGATGCACGAAATTCGTGCAAGAGGCTTGGCCCTCACAGCCCTGGCTTCATCCGGAAGGTCATCTGGAAGGTCGTTCGGCCATCCAGTCTATTTAGCATATTATGCTTTTATTATTATAGACTAGAGGCCCAATGCACAAAATTCGTGCAAGGGGCTTGGCCCTTGCAGCCCTGGCTTCATCTGGAAGGTCATCAGGACAGTCATTCTGCTGTTCGGTCTAATTAGAATATTAGCTCTTTATTATATAGGACTAGAGGCCCAGTGCACGAAATTTGTGCACAGGGGGCAGGGTTGTGTGTCCCTCAGCCCAGCCTGCACCCTCTCCAATCTGGGACCCCTTGAGGGATGTCTGACTGCCCGTTTAGGCCCAGGATCAGGCCTAAACGGGCAGTCAGACATCTCTCTCACAATCCAGGACTGCTGGCTCCCAACCGCTTGCCTGCCTTCCTGCCTGATTGTCCCTAACTGCCCTCCCCTGCTTGCCCCTAACTGCCCTCCCCTGCTGGCCTGGTCCCCCAACTGCCCTCCCCTGCAGGCCTGGTTGCCCACAACTGCCCTCCCCTGCAGGCCATCTTGTGTCCACATGGGGGTGGCCATCTTGTGTGTTGGAGTGATGGTCAATTTGCATAATACCTCTTTATTAGATAGGATGATGGTAAGACAACAGAAATTTACAAGTACAACAGTGATTGTTTCTATTAGTTTTCTATGCACACGATTTTAAGGACAACCTTTTCCCAATGTTACTTTGTTTTGATTATATTCATTAAAAATGTAATTTTATGCTTGTTGAAACTAAGAATAATAAAATTTGGCTTGTATATTGTATGTCTTTTATTTTTCTATTATTCATTTTTGTTGTTGTTGGATGGTTCAGCCCACGACAGACTGGAAATTTTCACAAACTTGGTCCAGCACCAGAGCGGCTGGTTGGAGAATCAGTGCTCTCCCCCTCCCCGCCAGCCCCACACACACACTGTGCCCTGATGCCCGGGGGAGGGAGTCCAGCCTGAGGAAGCTGATCTGAGAGAGAAGGGGCGGTGCGGGCATCCCCGCCTTCATAGCCACGATCTCACAGTAAGCACAGCTCGGTCTGAAACAGGGTAGCACATGATTCGAGACAGAATATGAAGTCAGCCTCATAAATTGTGAGACCCAAGTCAAGACCACATTTGATCTGCAGTGACTTTGATAGGGCAGATATGGAATGTTGGGGAACCAGCTAGAATTGTCAGGAATATTAATCGTGCTCTGTTAACCGTGACTGTTTTGTTCTGATTAAAGAAGGCACATTCCAGCCTGGCTGGCGGCTGCACTCGGGACCTGGGAGCTCACCTGGAGATGCAGCCGCCTCTTTGGAGCTGCCTATTATCATGGAAAGATGAACAACTTTGTTGCAGAAACCAGCACTTAGAAGATCCTCAGTCCTTGCAAATCGCTAAGCTCTTTGAAGACCCCAGCCCTCTGCTTACCTGTTAACTAACTGCCCATTGCGCATACCCTTGGCTACTTCCCGGTGTCGGCTTTGTCCTTCTACCCAATATAAGCAGCTGGCTTGTGGTGGGGTGCAGAGCAGATTTTGGTGAATGACCTGCTGCTTTCCCAAACTGCCGGTGTTATTGGAATAAACACTCATAATGATTCAACCCTGTCTCTGTTTAATTGGCTCAACTAGTGACAGGCAGCCCTGCCCCACTGTGTGTCCAGTTACAATACGAACAAGTTTCTCCTCAAGAAGGAAAGTAAAATCAAAGATTAAGAAGTAGGGGTGCCACCTTGTGGACAGATCAACCAATGCCAGGTCCAGCTGCGCCCTCATCCTCTCCCCGCACCCCACCCCCCTTGGGGCCTCAGCCTACTATTCAGAACTCCAGCACTTTCTTTCAAAAACAGGACCCAAGAATAAGAAAAACACCCCTGCCTGCCCCATTTTCCTTCCCAGCCGAGCCGCGTGTGGTGACATGGGCTTTGAGCCGGCCTCTTTAATCACGGCACCTAAAGATCCCGCCTGCTGCTGGCTGGAGGCAGCCCCTGTGTGGAGTGTGGAGCGGGCCCTGTGGCCACCCTCACCCAGCTGTTTGCTCCATCCTTCACCTGTCACGGAAAGCCGATGAAGCAGGAAGGAACCTGGGGCCGGCCCAGGCTTAGCTTCCCTGTGTGCAACAATAGATGGTGTGCGGGAGGCCTTTTAAGTCAAGTGCTGCCACAAGCAGGACTGTTTGGAGGAAATAATGGCTGTGAGGGATTTAGGAAGTCATCTATCACTTGTTTTCAGGCAGCACCACACAAAGCAGGCTAGACATCAAATGGCAATCTCATTTCCAATGCCTCCCCCCCACCCCACCCCCCAACCATTCCCAGAGACTTAGTTTAATACATAGTAACCATTCATAACCAGAAGGTGAACATGTCTTATATTGAACATAGGTCTCACACTCTGTTTTTGATAATCTGTGGGGAGGGGAGGGGGGGGGTATGTAAAAGAGATCGTCTCTTTTCCATGTTTGAATAATCAATTGATTTACTTTTTCCTGAATTTCTAATTTTTCTAAATTTCTAGTTATAATGTAAGGCCATTTACAAAGTACTCTTGTAAGAATCTGTGTTGCAAATAATAGAAATGCAACTCAAATACTGCGAGAGCAGGCGGGGGGGTGGGGTGGAGAAAAAGGTTAAATCACACAACTTGAATTCTAGATGGGTTTCAGGCAGGGCTAGATCCAGGGGCTTAAACAATGCCATTGCGGATCTGTCTTTGTCTCTCAGCTGCACTTCTTTTAACATGCAGTTTTATTTTGCAGACAGACTTTTGAAAGTAAATTAGATCTTATTGACCCCCTGCCTGGAAGTCCCGAAGAGCTTCTTGCCATCACACAGAGAGTGAAATGGAAACACCTTCCAAACATCTGCAAGGCCTTACATGTATTACCCTGGACTCCTCTCCAGACTTCTCACCTTCCCCTTCTACCCCGCAACCATGCGGGCCTCATCCCCCAACCTGCCCAGCCCTTGTTGTTTCTTAAACCTGAAAACTTTCCTCCACGGCCTCCTCCTGCTCCACATTCAGGACATGACTCAAATACCACCTCCTTAAAGAGACCGCCAGGGTCGCCCTTTTAAAAATAGCTCTCTCATTTTCCCCATCGCTGAACCCCTTATCTGACTTTATTTTTATAGCACTTACCAATGACTCATTTGGGGTTTTTGTTGTTGTTTAATTTCTGCCCTACTTGATTATAAACTCTAGTGTATAAATTTGGCATATTTTATCCACTGCTAAAGTTCCAGTGCCCAGAAAAATATCTGGCACATGAAGGGAATGTGGAAATCTTTACAAAAGGAAGGAGGGAGGGAGGGAAGGAGGGAGGAAGGAAGGAAGGAAGGAAGGAAGGAAGGAAGGAAGGAAGGAAGGAAGGAAGGAAGGGGGAGGGAGGGAGGGAGGGAGGAAAGAAGGAAGGAAGGAAGGAAGGAAGGAAGGAAGGAAGGAAGGAAGGAAGGAAGGAAGGATTCACTTTCCTCCAAAATTCATTTCATTCCTCAACTGAAAACTGCCTGCCTAATTTTTCATCCATTGTTCCTATTATTGTCTTTTGGAGCAAAGTATAATATATATACCCTCATTTTACGTGATACATATTTGTTGGATGGATGGATGGAGAGACAGATGGATTTGGGTTTCAGTCTTTGATATGTCAGAATCCTTACACAGAGGTCAATCATGTTTGTTTAAGTAAATAAGTACTCCGAAACAACCATAGTTATTTTCATTCTTTTGTTCCTCACCTGTCATCTCTCTGTGTCATCACTTATTAAAAGACATACGTTTCAGGTTTCAAGAACAGTAAATGTGTTCTTGGCTAGAAGTCTCCCTTGCATGTCAGACTTTAGAAAAACATATCTGAATATTTTCTATGTCGAGAAAACTGTCACCATGATGCCCGCTCCCCAAGTCTACAATACATCTGACTTGTATCAAGTGAGCTTTCTAATCTCTTCTTCCAAGCGGTACGATTGCCCACCTTCTGCCCAGAATCCAGTCCTTGTCCTTGGCAGTTCCTTACCTCAAGCCCCTTCCTGTTAGATATGAGCCCCTATGGCCCCTGACCTGCCACCTCTCACTCCTCGTGCGCAGCACCGCCCTCTGGCCCCTCCTGGGCACAGCTGTCACTTTCCTTCCTGGCACATATTAACCACCAGGTCCGCCTCTCCTTTCACAGGTTCCACCCACTTCACAGGTGGCCTCAGTAACATCACAGGTGATGAGAGCTCCAGGACCCAGCTCCATCCGGCCAAGCCTCCCCACATGCCCGGCTCTGTGGGATAATTAGCAGTCATTTTGGTTTTACAAGAAAACTACCCACGTAGAGCAGTCCTGACAGCTCACCAGGAGAGGTAAGGAGCTCCTTCCAAGGAGGATTCAGCATTGCTTCCGCGACTTTCAGGTGGAAGACACGGCTCAAGGCTGACGCTCTTTTCCCAAAAGAATGTCAACAATGACTCACAATTCAGGGATGTGCTTGGACTATGGCTCCTGCAATGTCCTCTCAGAGAATCCCAAACATACCCCTGTCACACACTTTCATGGGTACACACACACACACACACATACACACACACACACACACATTTTGCTCACTTCCTAGCCCCTCTGGCCCCTGAACGTAATATCTGGAACATCGTAAGAACTGCCAAAACTTCTCATCTATCAGACCCTGTGCTCACATTTCACAAGAAGGACCCTACCCACCCTGCCGCCCACACTGGGACCAGAGCTGTCTTTATCTCCATGGTGCAGAGGAGGCGGCTTCCATGTGTTTATCTCTTTTTTGTTTCTCTTCTGTAACAAGTGTCAACAAACAAGCTGTTCTTGATCACAATTTTCAGACAAGGAAACCAAGGAGCAAAGAAATTAAGTCACTCTGCCAGCCATGCTTTCTCCTTCCTGAGCTGCCTGCTTCCCAAAGGCAGCCTGTCATAAAAAATACAAAACCATACAATTTGATGGTCAACTTACATTTTAGTTTTTTAATTTATTTTAATCCTCACCCGAAGGTATGTTTTCATTGATTTTTAGAGAGAGAGGTAAGGAGAGAGAGGAAAAAAGTGGTGTGAGAGAAGCATCGATTGTTTGCCTCCTGAACATGCCCCACGGGGGATTCAACTCACAACCTTCTGGTATACCAGCCGACGCTCCAACCAGCTGGGCCACCCAGCCAGCGCCAAAAGTACATTTTAAAGAAAAGAGGTAAAGGTACCCAGAAAGCTGGGATGAATGCATTGCGCGTATTGAGTAGTAACTCAACTGTGAGTTCCCACAAGTGGCCAGAGTGACACTCAGCAGTCCTGGCCCGGCCTGGGGCTGTGGCTGAGCCAGCCTGCAACTTCCCGAGGCAAACTTCCCAGAGGCAAACTTCCCGCTTCCAGTTACCTAGGAGGAAATCTGCAGCGCCCTGTCCTCATAGGTTAGGAGGGATGCATTCACTTTGCTGACGTGTATCCATGCAATGCTGCCGGAACTCACGAATACAGGGGTGATTTACAGGAATCCCCCATATCACAGAGGGAAACGACCGGACGAGACAGACGTTTGCTCAGCCATTCTGCCCTCTCTTCTCCTCGCTCAACAGCTGGTGAAGCAGGTAGCTGAGAATGCTGAGGGCCACACAATAACTAGAGGAATACGATGTGAGATCTGTCACCCCTAGTTCTTAAGAGTGAGAAGACGGTGCCTTGTGCCCGTTCCACCCTTTGCTAGTTGTGTGACCCGGGGCAAGTCACAGGCGCTCTCCTGAGTCATCATCTGTCATCTGGCAAAAGACTCACTGGGTTAGCGGGAGCGTGAAAATGAAGTATGGGTAGAAAATCTCTTTGAAAAGGGGTGGAATAGAGGCTGTGATCGATTTCAGCCTCACTGCTTCCTATTTATCTTTCATAGCTTAGCTCAGTCACTTCCTCAGGGAAGCCCTCCCTGACCCTCTCAACTAGACTGCATCCCCATCGCGTACCCCCTCCTCTGTGTGCCTCACATCTGTGAGCTTAGTGGGTGGTCTGGCTGCCTCTGCCGTCCGCAGCTCTATGGAGGTCCAGCCTGGTCTTGGTCAGCATGATTACAAGTCCAGGCCTTAGCACTGTGTGCAGCACATAGTAGGCATAGTACTATGTGCAGCACGTAGTAGGTATGAAATAAATATGTATGGATTAAATGCCTCAATATGTTAGCATTACTAGGAAATTATACTTCGATAAAATCATAATGTACGCAATTATAATTTATAAAAGTTAGAATTATAAGAGTTAACACCCCATGTATGACCTACAAACCACACTTCTAGTCATCCTAACTTGGAGGTAAAAAAAAAAGATCGTTTCTTCTGTGTGGAAAATGACTCCCAAAGTCCACACGCCTGACACTGGAGGAAGGGTGGACCCACCCTCAAGCCATTATTGTGACAATCGGTGTACAATGAGGCAGGGGTGACAGCGGCTAGGGCACCTGACAGCCGGGGAAGTGACAGCCCACAGCGGCAGAAGGAGGCAGCGTGTGAAAGTGCAGGCTAGCGCTCCACACAGCAGGACAGAGGCATCCCAGGTGAGGGCCCACGGCCCCCACACCGCCAGCTCCCCCTGCATCACCCGGCCCCACAGAGGGCAGCGGCTGATGTTCAAGGAAGGGCACCGGGTCTAAATAAAGGGAAACACTGTCTGAGACACTCAGTGTCGAGCAGAGGGATCGGGCCAGAGATCCTAGCAAACATGTGTGCCTGCCAGAGTGAAGACGAAACCGTTCCAGCTATAAATAAGCTTCCCTAACTATGCATGTCGCCCCATGACTGCTTTAAAATGCTTGGGGGTGTTTGGGGAGTACAGGTTTTCCGGAAGCCGGGGGTTTGGGCCCATTCCTTTGGTGTTCACCCCCTCCTCCGTCAAAAGTCTCCCACCCCCCCCCCAAAGGCCCTAAAAGTGATCCCGAAAACCTAATTTAAGAGCTTCCCCCCTTTTTCTTAAATAATTGGCCCAATTAAAATCCAGCCTTGACCCCACCCCCCCTTGCAATTGGGGAAACCTTGGGCCTTATTGCCCTTTTTCAAGCCAGCGGGGGGGGGGGGGGTGGCAGGAGGATGGGACAGAGGAAAGGGGCAAGGCAATAAAGATGAAATTATGTGATCATTTGCAGATTCAAATAGAGAGAATTTTCTAATTAGTGCAGGAGCAAGAAAGTCACAGGGCAGGGCAATCCAAGGAGAAGACAAGTTGGCTGCCATGGTTGAAATTCATGTGTGCATTCATATTCACCTTACTAGTTGTGTAACCATAGGCAACTCTGTTAACTACTCTGCACTTCCGTTTCTGTGCCTATAATATGGGGAAATCGCAGTAATGCCTCATAGGGTTTTGAGGAGGATTTAACAGCTCATAGACACAAAGAACAGCAGCTGGCAACAGGAAGAGCTATTGTTGTTAGAATCATCATTATTGCTATGAGGTACCTACTCTGTGTTGTGTGCTAAGTTATGCATGGTAGTAGAGCAGAGTGGACAGATGATAAAGAAACAGAAACAATAATTACAGCTTTAGATACGGGAGAAAAGAAAAGGCTGCTAGGGTACGGGAAATGGTGGTGAGAAGGCTACATGAGCTAGCGTGACCAGGAATGTCTCTCTGAGGAGTTAATATTTAAGATGCGAAGTCCATTGTTCTCAAACTAGGAGTTAACTTGTTCCAGGCATAAGAAACAGTGCAGAGACCTGAGAGCAGAAGGACAGAATAGGACACGTTCTAAAAACTATCAGGAGGCCTAATGTGACTGGGACTGAGTGGGCCAGAGGGAGAATGAAGTCCAGGAAGGCTGGGAAAGTGGGCTAAGGAGATGGAATGGCAGTCGGAAGCTAGAGCCTTCACCCCGACACCGATGTACCCCAATTAAGTTACATGTCCTTAGGCATATAGCTCAGAGGGTGCGCGAACTTGCTCTATCTATCTATCTATCTATCTATCTATCTATCTATCATCTATCTATCTATCTATCTATCTATCTCTCAATCTCTATCTCTGTCCCTCTCTCTGTTTCTCTCTCTACATTTTACATGTCTATGAATACGATAGCAAGACCCATCATAAAGGAACCATACCCAGGAGTAACTATCATATTATTATCCTTCTATGATTCTCAAATAATCACTCCTAAAGGTAAATAAATCCTTTGATCATTTTGTGAATCTCATATGAAATTCTAATAAGAAAAGGGGATGAGAGAAAAGTACCAACATTTATCCAGATCCCTCTATACATCAAGAGCTGTTCCAGACACTTAAAGATGTTGAATTATTTCATTCTCACAGAAGCTATATGAGGGAACTATCTCACTTTGCAGGGAAAGATATGGAGCTTGCCATCAGAGATTTTAAGTAACTTGCCAAGGGCAACCCAGCTCAGAAGACAGAACTTGAATTGGAACCTAGATCTCTCTGGCTCTCCCATTCATTCCAGAAACAGCTATTCCTTCAATGGTAAGCATTTCTCATGAGTCAGATTTCATTTAGTTGGTTCTTGTCCATTTCCCTTTAACATTTAAGATCTTACATCTAAGAGGCCAGCTGACGAAGGCTGATGGCAAATTCGTTTCTTGTAAATACTAAAATATGCTATGAAGAGGATCCATGGGGCTAACCCAGCTGGGACTTTTTTAAGAATAAGTGTTCTACTATGTAAAGAGAAGTTTAAGACTTTTGAGCATCTTGCAAATAGAAAACTAATTTGCCTTATCAATGTTTGTCTACTGTGCTTGGTCTGCAGGATAATTTGTGAGCCACCATATCAGCCTTACTTGTATTGTAGTCTTTTATCATATGGATGCAAAATCTATTTCTTGCTGTCAAAACTAATCAAAGCATCTAAAGCAACCAAAGCAACCTTATTTACTTCCTCAAAGATCACAGCAAATGTCCTCCTTTTCTAAGTTGATTTTTTTTTGGCTGCACATCAAGGCACTTAAATTAAGAACAATATATCTTCATTTCAGATGTTGGTTGATATCCCATAAATGTTTGCTTTTTAAAAAAATGAACTCAAGTCTAAAGCTAGCAATCATGGGCACTGTATTATTAACCATTTAAATCAAAGTTTAATGCTTTTGACATGACAGAAACACGGTCCCACATTATAATAACCTTTAGCAAATGAATAGTAAACCAAACATAGGTTTCCCCAATAGTAATCTTAAAAGCTATGTTACAGATGAGCATAGTTAAGTAGAGCAATTATTGATATATGCTTTTATTCCAATACAGGGGAGGGAGAGAGGTTGTTTAATTTTAATGTCCCCAGAGGTTGACTTTGCTCGTAACATTTATAAAATATTGAAAGACAAGAAGTGGTACAGATGTGACTTCCACCATTGGTTTTTTTTTCCCAGTTGCCCTTGAAAGCAGCTGCCATAAATCTTGGATGAAGCCAAATAAGGCTGATGATTTTGATCTTCAATTCATTCTTCTCTATCCTTCAAAAGGTAAATGATCCTGATGGAATTAGAGCCGAGCAGAACGGCTTTCTTCTGTGCTCTGCATAGGCAATGATGCGCGCTGCCGTCATTAGCCAAGGGGGGCCAGCTCCCTCGTGCGGCTGTGCCTGTGCACTGGGGCTCGAAGGAGGGCGTTCTGAGTGAGGCGTTTCAACATTTCCCCTGCTCTCCCGCTTCCGTCTACTTCCCCCTTCCGTGCAGGCTCAGCAGAAAGCCAGAGTGCGACTGAATGTCTGAGGATCAAACACGAGGCTCTGCCACCGATTCCTGGCTTGGTATTTGGAAAAAGTCTCAGCAAAAGATGTTTTCAGCCCGACTCTGAAAAGAGTGCTATAAAAAGTTGTAGAAGCCAGATCGAAGGCAGTCCCAGGCTTCCCTTACAGCACACATGGAAACGCTTGCCACCAAAACATGGAAATTGGATGCATCCTTTTCCGTCCCTGTGCTAAAACACAACGTCACTCTCCGAAGCCCCACTCGGGAACACAGAAGACAGCGCGTCCTGTCATTAGGGATGGCAATAAATGTGTGTGCGTGGGCCGCAGCTCTGCTTCAGACCACAAGGCAAAGCCAGTTAAAGCAACCACAGAGAGAATCATTTATCTTCATAAATTCGGTTGCAAAGAGAAATTCATCATGTTTACTGTCTTTAGGAAGGAGCGAGTCTTGTAATAAAATGTTCTCTGGTCCAGATTCTTTGTATTTATGGGGTCCTTTTCTTCCTGCCTTTCACAGAACGGGGCACATTCTAAGCCACAGGCCGGACCTTCATTAACATAACATAATAAATAAGTTATGTGTCTTGAAATGCAGAACGAACGTGCTTGGAGAGGGCGAGGAAGGGTGTCCCTTCCCTGGGAAGGGACATCCTTGCAAAACTTCATGTAGAAGAAATTGCAGAGCTGAGCCTTTCGAACCAAAATACAAATCAGACAATGGGCCTTTGTGAAGAAATAGCATCCTTTCCTCCTTCCTCCCTAAAATTGCAGCCAACTGTCATGAGGAGGCGTTCATTCATTCAACAGACAATTAAGGAGCACTCCTGCATGCCAAAGATCACAAAAATATGGATATAAAACTAATGAAATGGGTCAGGAACAATTGGATTTTTTTCCCTTTGAAACATTCTGCTGTCGCACACGTGCACTCACACACTCTCACGATATGAAACTGATCACTGTCCTGGGAGAAATGTCCCAGAATGGGCTTTTAGGCTCATTGTGGTCTTTTTCTCTCTCCCTCCCTGGGCCACAGAAAAGGGATAGCAAACATTGCAAGTCAATCTAGGAGCAAGAGATGTTCAAGGGCTGGAGAAATGTCTCTGAACCATAGTGGTCTTTGAGCACTTTTATGGCCCATTTGTTAGAAGCTTTGCAGGGTGTCCCTCAGCTTTGTCCTTTAAATTGTGTAATTCCATCAATTCCTGCTAGTGCCCTAGAAAATATATATTACTTTCCCTTTATGGCCTAGCTTTAAATGATTTTCTAGGAGGAGATTATTTTTTGAACTCCACTTCTTTCATTTCTATTTCCGTGTGTGTGTGTGTGTGTGTGTGTGTGTGTGTCACACAGATTTCAAATGGGGAAAAGACTAAATTCTGGAAATTAGTGAGACAGAATCAAGACTCTGGAGTCCAATTGCCTGGGTTTGAATTCTGCCTCTACCTTTTATGAGCTCTGAGACCTTGGGAAAGTTACTTAACCTGTGCTAGCTCGCTTTCTTTACCTGTAAATTGCAATGGCAATCCCTGTCTCGGAGTTATGATGAGGATTAAATGAGATAAAACTTGTAAAACACTTGGGCATAGCAAGTATACAATAAACAAAAACTATAATTATAGACTGGTAAATTAAATTTAGTTCCCAATAGGAAAAGAAATAAAACTTAGATTATTTGGAAACAGTCAGAAAAACGCGTGCATACTAGGAACAATGGAAAGATTAAGAAAAAATCTGGCAAATAAACACCATTTTATTGTATGCTAGGGCTAATAAATTGGAGGGTCAGAGAGCCGCATGAAGAGCATGTTCTAGAGTTCCCCAGGGGGTTTGGTGTGGTCTCTAACAATTAGGGCAACCATAATACTCTTCGCCCAAACCAGAATACTTTTGAGAGTGAAGGAATGCACTATCTAGCCCTACCCTGTTTGGCTCAGTGGATAGAGCATCAGCCTTCGGACTGAAGAGTCCCGGGTTTGATTCCAATCAAAGGCATGTACCTCGGTTGCAGGCTCCTCCCTGGCCCAGGCCCTGGATGAAGCTCGTGCAGGAGGCAACCCATGGATGTGTTTCTTTCACATCGATGTTTCTCTTGGTCTTTCCCTCTGTCTTCTACTCTCCCTAAAAATCAATGGAAAAATATCCTCAGGTGAGGATTAACAAACAAACAAACAAATGAAAAACAAAAGCACTATCTACTTAGTGTTAAACAACAGGTTTAAGCCAGAACTTAACCAGGTAAACCAGAACACTCCTGGACCAACCAGTTCAGAAGGTCATGTATTTGTAACACCTTTTGAATAACAAAGCAATGAGCCTGGGTGATTAAGTTGACTTGTATCTGGTTAAACAATCCTACCCAAAAGGCTATGGTTTGTAAAATTCCCTAGGGCTCTCTCCTCCCACCTATCTCTTTAGCATTCTTACCAAGGACTTGGAGGGAGATATAGACAGCATATTAATCAAGTTTATAGATGGCATAGACTGGGACAGAATAGCTAATATGAGAGATGTCAGCATGCAGGTTTAAAATGATCTTTAAACTGGAACAGTAAAGCAGAGACAAATCAATAAAATTTTAAAGGAATAAATGCAAAGTCCTACTTTTAAATTAAAACCAATCAATAGCACAAATGGGATGCAGGAAAGGTTTGCAACCCCTTGTATGAAGAAAAAAGAAAAAAATGCCTAGGGGTTTGGGTTGACCACAACCTCACTATGAACATTTAAAAGGCTGTCAGGTTAGAGAGTGTATCTGCCTTGTTTGTACCAGGGAGCTGTAATAGAACCAAGAGATTTTAAAAAAACCATAACGCAAGTCAAGATCACTATCAAGCTGCCGAAGGGATTCTAGCATTGAGAAAACTGGATATATGATATATATCTCTCTTTCTCCCCTCCACTCTTCTCTCTCTCTCTCTCTCTCTCTCTCTCTCTCTCTCTCTCTCTCTGCTTTTAATCCTGGCCGAGGAAAAAAAGAAGTATTGGCCGAGGAAAAAAAGAAGTATTTTAAGCCCTCACTTACCTTTCGATAAAATGTTCAGTGATATCAGGCTAACAATACTAAGTTTCTATGAATTTCCACACCCCGTCAACAGTACATCCTCACTGACAGGCAGCCAAAACATGCAGAGCTGCTAACACTGGCTGCATTTTAGGAGCTCATGGAAACCAAGGTCTAGCATCGTTTCTCCCCATTTTAAGGATTTACCTACCCTCTTTCTGGGTGGTTCCTCACTCCCTCCTCTTTGTTCCCAAGGCACGTGGTACTTGTCTCACAGGAATGATAAACATTCATTCCCAAGTTGCCTTCAACCACCAGACTCGGGCATCCTAAACTGCAGAGCCTGTCTTCTGTGGGTGCTTAATTGTTTGAAGAACTAATAGTTGAATTTAAAAAAAATGAATGGCCATAAATCCATATTGTTCTGTCAGTCCTGGAAGATATTTCTATCATCCCTGTTAGAAGAAGCGTTTTCTCAGAAAAAGAAAAAAAGTATTAGAGGGATCTTAAGCAGCCTTCCACTTAAAATGTCCCTGGAACCTGATATAATTCAATCTAAGTGTTCTTCATGGAATCAAAAGTTCAAGTCCCTCACAAATGACACACCAATGCAATGATTTCTCCTCTATATAGAGTCTCTTTTACCAAACGAAAGAAACGCATGGTGATTGGAGAGCTAATGTTCCTGTTGTATTGCTTTGTAGAATTTAAAGCGATGATGACCAAACACATACTTCCCTTGGAATATCGGGAAAGGGTCACACCAACACTCCCCCAGTGAGTTAGTTATTGCAGTTGTATAAAGCAAACCCTCTGCCGCCTCCAGTAACACTGATTTAAGGCCTAATTCTCTGAGCACACAAAATAAATCCTTCCAGCCAAATGTCCACTGATCTGGAACTCGAATCCACAAGACAATCATCTTCCAAGAATCTTATAGTGCAACTAATGTGATGCAATAAATTTAAAAGACCAGCTTGCTTTTCCCATCTTCTGCCGCAGTGGAAAACAACCACTGCAGACGGACATGAATTGAGAAAATTGCAGAATGAAGCTGGAGCACTAATATATGTGTCTTTTAAATTCCACTAATTTGAACATCTGAATTTCACTCTTTTCTTCCTCACTTGGTTTTTGAGAGTGTTATATAATTTCACAAGTTGCTAATACACCCATACTTACAGTCTTATGATATACAGAACAATGTTGATATCCAATAATATCAACTATTTATCAGAACACAATTTCTCGGGTTTGGTTATCATTAAGCATCCGTTAAACTTTTTATATGCTTCACTGACACATGATTGATTTGATTCCAGCTTAATTTTAACTGAGCATCAATGTGATTCTTTCTCTGCCTAATTTTTCTCTTCCTCCCTCCCTTCCTTCTTTCCTTCCTTCCTTCCTTCCTTCCTTCCTTCCTTCCTTCCTTCCTTCCTTCCTTCCTTCTTTCCTTTCTCCCTCCCTCCCTTCTCTCTCTCTCTCTCTGTCTCTGTCTCTCTCTCTCTCTCTCTCTCTCTCTCTTTCTCTCTCTTCTTTTAATTCTGGCTGAGAAGAAAGGGAAGGACTTTAATTCTTCACTTATCTTTAGATAAAATTTTCAGTGATGTCAGGCAAACAATAAGTCATAAAGTAGGCATAAGGATTCAGGCAGTAATCTGTGGGCACAATAGATCATTTTGTAATGATTCATTAATCATTACACTTAAAGACAGGGTGAGAGGGATGAATTTTTCCAATTCTGTCTCTTGCAACCCAGAGACATTCACAAATTTTTAATCTGGACCGTTTCTGCAAACAGAAGTGACTGTATTTTAATCTAAAAACATTTTCCAACCACACCCTATGTGTGATAAGACTAGCACTGGAAAAGTAGAACTATTCCTACATGCATAAAACATTTTTTAAAATAGTTAAGAAGCCAATAGGAATCATGTTCCTTTCTGAAAATATTCAATACTAAAAATAAAAATGCTGCAAAATAAAACCCAAGGTCGGCCATCTGCAAACAAGATGACCTTGACTAAGGTCCTTGCCGCTCCAGCCCTCAATCTACTTATCTGTTAAATATGAATAACTGGGTCACCCCATAGCATGCTAGTAAACTGGTTACATACCTAAAGTCTCTAGTAATGTGCATGACCTATATCAGTGATGGTGAACCTATGACACGCGTGTCAGAGGTGACACTCGAACTCATTTTTTTGGTTGATTTTTCTTTTTTAAATGGCATTTAAATATATAAAATAAATATCAAAAATATAAATCTTTGTTTTACTATGGTTGCAAATATCAAAAAATTTCTATATGTGACACGGCGCCAGAGTTAAGTTAGGGTTTTTCAAAATGCTGACACACAGAGCTCAAAAGGTTCGCCATCACTGACCTATATTATTCACTCAAAAAATAGCCCCAATTATTGAAAATTCAAAAGCTTTTAGCTTAGCCCTAGCTGGTTTGGCTTAATGTATAGAGCGTCGGCCTGCAGACTGAAGGGCCCTAGGTTCCATTCCAGTCCAGGGCACATGCCCAGGTTGTGGGCTCGATCTTCAGTGGTGGGGCGTGCAAGAGGTAGCCAATCAATGATTTTCTCTCATCACTGATGTTTGTATCTCCCTCTCCCTTCCTCTCTGAATTCAATAAAAATATATATTTTAAGAAAGTTTTTATCTTAGATGTCCCTTGTGCTTTTGATGTGTTTACAGAGGTCTCTGATTCAGTGATGGACATTGTATACAAGGATAGCAGTAAAACACCTGAGTTTCTTCATATGTGGGACTAGGTAACAGCCCATGCTTTCCCTCCTCACTGGAGCACCTTGTCCTCTTCACAGTGGGATCATAAACTGAATGCCAGCACTAGTACCTGCTCCAATCTGACCAACAGTTGTAAGGCTTTTAGTAAACAAGAAGTAACTTCACCCCACAGAAAGTTTCAGAACCCCTAATTCACTCAATGCCAAACATGTTATTTGTTGCAAACATCAAGATGTTGGGAATCATGTAGGGCTAGCATATCAAGAGATTATATCCTATAATTGGGTAGACACAGCCTATTGTAAACAGTCTATTGAAGATAATGCAAGTCCTTTAAACAGTCCTTTTCATGTTGCCAAATTCTTAGTCGTTGCTCTCTAATGTTACCTTAGATTCAAATGTTATATCTTTAAAAGTTAATAAATTCATAAACTACAGGGATTCATCACCATTCTGGTTAGAATCCTAGCTTTGGGGTCAATCCCTAACTCTTTGGTGGAGTCAGACTTGTGTATCTGTTAATATATCTCCTAAGTCTGACCTAGAACAAGTTTGAGTCATCCAAGACTGAAAACTGGCCAGTCATTGACTTGTGGAAGCACAAGAAATATCATGTTTTTAGTGTCAAAGCACAGAAGGGGTGGAAAGCACAGCCATACCCAGGCTGTGGAGAATGGTAGGGCCACACATAGTGATTGACCAAGAGAAAGCCCTGAAGATACCGAGAATAACTGCCATTGGGAGAAGTGAGAACTGCTGGGTAGGGCTAAAGAGAATAAATGTTTATTGCAGCATTGGAATAAAAATATGGACAGTTTTAGAAAGAAGGTCCTATCATGAAGTTAAATGAAACAAAATCATGAATGCAGCATGGTTAGCACAATGCTTGACACAGAGTATGTACTATAATAAGCAACAGTGGTGGTGATGATGATGATGATGATGATGATGATGATGGTGATGATGGTGGTGATGATGATATAATACCCAATACAATGAGGGTCCTTGAAAGTATAAACACTGTATTTTACTTACTTCCTTGTCCCAAGTATCTAACTTAGGGGCTGGGAAGTAGAATATGTTCAATTTTTATTTGTTGAGCTGAACTGACTAGACCTGAACAGAAAATTGCCTCTGATAAGGAATTAAGAAAAGGAAAAGGAAAGAAGACAAAAAATCAAAGAGCTCATGGTGAAAATCAAGGTGTGTAAAGAGAAAGTGGAAGAGCTAAGCATCAGGCCACCGTTGAGGAATGTTTTCGATAAACACTGCCCACCAGGTGACTAAGCATTCCCTCCTTTGACTTCCACAGTCCACAATCACCTCAAATAAGCATGAAATAAATCGATGCTGAAAAAAAAATGGACCTCTCTGCTTTGCAAAGTTTAAAGCTAAATTTTCTCAAGTAGGATGAGTCTTAGTAACTAAGTAGAAGTTTTTAAAAGGAGGGGGTAGGCATGCAGGAGTGTCTCCCAGCGTCTGTTTCCCTGAAGATGACAATGAGAACTGATGAGCAGGGGAAGACAGGGTGCCTGCCTTCATTGAGAATAGCAGTCCCGCCCAGCTGGTGTGGCTCAGTGGTTGAGCTTCGACCTGTGAACCAGGAAGTCATGGTTCGATTCCCAGTCAGGGCACATGCCTGGGTTGCAGGCTCAATCCCCAATAAGGGGGCATGCAGGAGGCAGCCGATCAATAATTCTCTCTCATCATTGATGTTTCTATTTCTCTCTTCCTCTTCCTTCTTCTCTGAAATCAATAAAAAAATGTTTAAAAATAGAAAGAAGGAAAAGAATAGCAGTGCCCATTATTATCAAGGACAACCACTAATATTTTTTTAGGGCTGACTGTGTCCCAAACTGTGCGCATATCTCAGCAACCCACTAAGGTTGATGTTATTACCCTCTTTTTAATGAGGAAACTGGAGCTTAGATAAGTTAAATAATCTCTCACACAGCCAAGTAGAAGAGTCCTGTTTAGACTCAACTCTGCCTAACTCCAGAGACTGCATTTTAGTTGTTACCAGAAACCAACAGTATCTTATTCTGTAGCATCATGTGCTCATAGATCCTACTATATGCTTTAACTTCTCCACTGTTTTATACGCATTGCTTGTGACTACACGTTTTAAATCTGGGACCATTGACTCCATAGAGCAATTGCTTTAGGGTGTCTGTGAATTCCCTAAAATGAAAAGAAAGATGGCATGAGTGTAATGGTACGAACATTTTTCTGGAGAGAGGAAGGTTTATTGTGACAGAAATTCTTAAAGGGGGTCTGTGCCCCCCAAACAGGTTAAGAACCACTGCATTACACTGTGCATTCAAGAACAAAGGACACTTATTCTCTATCATTGTTATGATAATTTCTCTCTGGAAATAAGTAAAGTTAGATAAACAATATGTAGGTGTACATGATGTATCTGAATACATTTAAGTCCACCACCACTGGCTTTGTATCTCTAAATTTAAAAATACCAGTGGCCCTGACTGGTTTGGCTCAGTGGATAGAGCGTCGGCCTGCGGACTGAAGGGTCCTGGGTTCGATTCCGGTCAAGGGCATGTACCTTGGTTGCAGGCACATCCCCAGGAGGGGGTGTGCAGAAGGCAGCTGATCGATGGTTCTCTCTCATCGATCTCCCTTCTAACTCTCTATCCCTCTCCCTTCCTCTCTGTAAAAAATCAATAAAATATATTTAAAAAAAAATATGGGTGAAGGCAAGCAGAGAAGGAACGAAAGGAAAGAAAAAGGTAAAAAATATTTGTTAAAGAAAAATAGATGCTATTCAAGGAAAGCCAACTTTGTTAGCTATTCTTAAATGATTGTGAATATTCTGAGAAAAGAGAAGAAAACAGTTCCACTTGTTCATTTCCATGCCCATTCCCATTTATGCAAAGAACTGTTGTAGCACCAGGCAAAAATAAAAACGGGGAGCTCTCCGGTCCTGCACCAAGAGCTTGAATCTCCCCTCTCAGCACAGACCCAGAAAGGACCTGACTCCCAGTAGCTGGTGGACAGAGTTTCAGACCCATCGCAGAGACCTGCGCAGGATTTCTACTAATGGCGTAGATTGTGGGCTGTGGCCGTGATAAAAACAATCCTCTTTAACACCGACTCTCCTTCCAATGGGCTTCAACTATTCCAACTGCCTAACTCATTCTCCCCAGCGGTTACCAGGTACCAGGTATATCTTATTGTAGACCATTTTTTTTCTCCCTGGACTTTCTGTCAGGTAGATGTAATACTTTCCATATATTTCTTGCAGGTCCTCTTTAACATTCAGTTTCCCTTTGGTGAAAAGCATTTCTGTACACACACACACACACACACACACACACACACACACTAGCAGTCACACACAAAGACATACATACCCACACATGAGTGCACTGGCAGCATAACTGGATACTATGTTTGTTTTGTTATTGGGAGGTGGTTCATCTGTGGCTTAAACTCCTTGTCCAATCAGCATCCCCATGGTACCCTGCCTCTAATTTGTTTTAAAACATTTGCCTCTGTAGAAAAATTATTTTCCTTCAAGGGAATCATGAGTTTTCTCTGGAGACCTGCAGTCCATTGTGTCTCTTTTTTAAGGTTAAAAAAAGGAAAGCTGGGTATAAGCATTTTAGGTTTTATTTGGGACAAAGAAGGGTTTTTTTCCCCATTGAAAAAAAAATAAGACAAAGTAACTTGGCCTTTCCAATCTTAAACCAACCCTAAGGTCTTGAGTTCAACCTTTCTCCAAAAAGAAAAATGTCAGGGCTGAAATGCACCCAATTTCACCTAATTTTCTGTGCCTTGCTCTTCAAGAAGATGGATTGAGATGACTCCCCTCACAAAATGGGCTCAACTTCCTTGAGAAAATAAGAAATGCAAGCCTGTTGTGTAAGTCGCCGCACCCTTCTGGGGCAGGTTTTAGGCCCTCTGTGCAATTCTCATTTCAGAGCTTACCAGGGCCAATTGTGTGATTACACAGAGCACTCTTTCCATTGGCAAGATCCATTGATCCTTAAGTGTACATTTTCTGGCATCCAATAAACTAGAACGATGAGCGAGCAGTGTTTTCTGCTCTCTGAACAGCAAAGGGCTAATTAGTTGCATTTGCAGATTAATGACTTTCAACTAGAAAGGGCAAATGCAAAGGGATAAGCTACAGCCACAGTGACAGAATGCAAATAAAAGTATTTATAAGGGCAGGAAGAGGGGGGGAGGCCAGGAAGGGCCATCGATTGATTTTACCCTCTGCACTGTGTCACATTCCAATGAGGGAGGGCACTCTGCCTGCAGGACAGCCTTCAACAAAGCTACCACACAAACAGAATCTGTTGATAGTTACAAAGAAGGCCTAGCTGGGAGGAGAGACAGAGAAAGAAATTCTCTACAGAAAGAGCAACAGGGATCAAGAAACCTCTCTCTCTTCTCACCCCAGCCAGCCTTTGCCTTCTCTTTGTCAGAGCAGCTTTCAATTTCAACTCCCTCTCCTTCTGCCCTGACTCTCACCCTCATCCATATAAAGGTTGACTTGATAGCTTGCTAGGAAACTTCCTAGCAAGGACACGAAAATAACATGTTCAAATTCTCTGTTTATTTCTGTTTCCTGAAATAACACTAAGCTTCTGAGCTTGTCTCATTATTTTTAATCCTACATCCCACACACGTACAAAGGTGCGTACCATCTTATCCCTGTGATTTATTAGGTTAGTCAAAGCAAAGGTCTTTTCTCTTTTCATGTAATAAAAAGTAAGTGCAAGGCCACGGGTTGCAGCAGGATATAGATCATTGGTTCCCAGACTTTGGGACTTCACTAACTAAAAATATGTTAAATAAAATTGGGGAAATGATTTGAAGTTTTTTATAGCCTCAAGTAAGTCACTGAAAAAAAATATTTATTTACATAACAATAAAAGGGGTGTTTTAAAACCCAAATGAGGAAAGACAATTTCAGGATATAAGACAGACCTTTATTTTTAATACAGTTAGCTTGATTTAAAAAAACCCATGCAACCATTTCATTATAGTTCTCATTTCTCCATATATTGCTAGGACAAGCGTTCAGGCCACAGTGTAAAGCCCACTGATGTTGAACACTAGTTAATTAATACAGGAGCCAGGACACTGGTCTGGGAATAGAAATGTCACTTCTGTGAGCCAGCCTTCCTAATCCAAACCTCACCTCCCGGCAGGATTAAGATCCTCTTATAAATTCTCATTGCAATCTGTATTTTTCTTGCATTTGCACTTACCAAAACTATCATAAACAGCACCCTTATGTTCATAGCAGCATTATTTACAATAGCTAAGAACTGGAAAGAGCCCAAGTGCCCATCAGTAGATGAGTGGATAAAAAAGATGTGGTACATTTACAAAATGGAACATTATGCAGCAGAAAAAAAAAGGAGGATCTATTATCCTTTGAGACAGCATGGAGGGACTTGGAATGATGAAATAATTATGCTAAGTGAAATAAGCCAGTCAAGAGAAAGACAAGTATCACAGGATCTTACTCATATGGGGAATCTAATGAACACAATAAACTGATGAACAAAATAGAACCAGAGGCTTGGAAACATGGAACAGACTAACGAATCTAGAGGAATTGGGGAGGGGCGGCAGGAAGAGATTAACCAAAGAATTTATATGCATAGATGCATTGCCCATGAACACAGACAATAGAGTGGTGAAGGCCTGGGGCAGGGCAGGAACCCGTGGGGGGGGTGGGGGGGGCGCAGGTGGTAAGGGCGAAAAGATTGGGGAGACTCTCAACAATAAAGATAAGTTTTAAAAAACGGTCATAAACATATTTGTTTGCTATTTGTTCCACTCTTTGCCCACACTCTGTCTCTAAGATCTGATACATAGGGTTCCCTATCATAGACACAGTAGATTTTGAAAAACTAGAAGAGCTAAAAATCTCATTCTAGTTTCTGCTCTGCCATTTAGCAGCCAGGCGACCTTTGGAAAATCATTTAATCAAGCTGTTTCTTGCCCGGTCCAGCTTGTTTGGGGGATCCAATCAGATGATGCCCGTGAAAGAGCTGTATCAACTGTAAAACTCCATGAAGCTGCAATTGACCAAAAGGAACAATGGATGAGCAAGGGTTTTCTCTTTCTCCAAGTTATATTTCTCCACCTAAACGATTCTGTTAGTTGGCCTTTGTATAAGTCTTTTCAGTGAAATCTCTCCTTCCAGTTAAAATATAACACCAGAATAGACCTCAAATTTTCTAGGAGAGAGTAAAAAGAACACTAGACTGGACATAATGCAACCTGGTTTCCAGTTCTGCTCCTTCACCAAAAAGCCATCCTGTGTGGCTCTCAGTTCCTTCATCAGTAAAATGGAGAGCATAGATCAGCTCTAAAATTCTAGTTCCACTGGCATGGTCTCATCGGGGTGATTATAAAGGAAATAAGCACACACAAAAAGACTTTATTCTTTGACACTTAAACATTCCTGAGCACCTGCAACTTGCTAAGCACTTCCATATAATGTCGTTCAGTTTAAATTGTCCCAGATAAGATAAGTTAGCTATATAAATTTTTATTAAAAGAGGATTAGCCCATTCTTCAAATTATGTTTGGTTGTCTTCCTGGTATAGATACCTTCAGCCATCTATCAAATCACTTTGTTTTGTTTTGTAACGTTTCCTCCAACATTGGTATTTTTCATAAATACTCTTATTTTTTCTAAACGGATGCTATACGTGAGAATAAAACATTCAAATTCTTCAAGTTCAACAGATGTTGACTGTGTGTGGTTAAAGAAAAATTGCACTGGTCCAATTAAATAGGCAAGGAAGATTTTATTCAAAACGTGCACGAGAGAGCTTGAATTCACCTCCTCTGAAAAGGTGGGAGGATTTTTAAAGCTGGGTGAGTTCATGGAGCAGCCCTGGGGGACTTTACTATGGAGGGATGGTCAGTATGAGGAGGCCGTCTGTGTTTGCTGTCTATTATCAATGTTAGGCTCCTACCCTCCTACAGAGACTGGGAGATATGAGCTTGTTTTTTTTTACTTTTTAATTACAGTTTATATTCAATATTATTCTGCATCAGTTTCAGATGTACAGCATACAGATTAGAAAATCATGTACTTTACAGAGTGGTCCCCTGATGTTTCAAGTACCCATCTGGCCCCATACATAGTTATCACGACATTATTGACTATATTCCCTGTGCTGTCATCTACATACTATGACTATTCTACAATTACCAATTTGTACTGCTTAATCCCTTGCCTTTTCACCCATCGCCCACCCCATGCCCTCCCCTTGACAGCTGTCAGTCTGTTCTCTGCATCTATGCGTTTGTCTCTATTGTGTTTGTTTCTTTTGTTCCTTAGATTCCATATATAAGTGAAATTATATGGTATTTGTCTTTCTCTCTCTGACTTATTTCACTTAGCATACTACCTCTAGGTCCATCCATGCTATTGCAAAATGTAAGATTTTGTTCTTTTTTTAAAATATATTTTATTGATTTTTTACAGAGAGGAAGGGAGAGAGATAGAGAGTTAGAAACATCGATCAGCTGCCTCCTGGACATCTTCCACTGGGAATGTGCCCGCAACCAAGGTACATGCCCTTGACCGGAATCGAACCTGGGACCTTTCAGTCTGCAGGCCGACGTTCTATCCACTGAGCCAAACCGGTTTCGGCAAGATTTTGTTCTTTTTCATGACCAAGAGGCATTCTATGATGTAAATGTTCCACAGCTTTTCTATCCACTCATCTATTGATGCCACTAGGGCTGCATCCCTATCTCAGCTATTGTAAATTGTGCTGCTATGAACGTAGGGGTGCATATATTCTTTGGATTAATGTTTGGGGTTTACTCGGATATATCCCCAGAAGTGGAATCACTGAGTCAAATGGCAGTTCCATATTTAATTTTTTGAGGAACCTCCACACTGTTTTCCATAGTGGCTGCACCAGTCTGCATTCCCACCAGCAGTGCACGAGGGTTCCCTTTGCTCCACATCCTCACCAACACTTGTTTGTTGATTTATTGATGGCAGCCATTCTGGCAGGTGTGAGATGATATCTCCGTGTGATTTTAATTTGCATCTCTCTGATGATTAGTGCAGTTTCCCAACTTTTCATATGTTTACTGGCCATTTGTACGTCTTCCTTAGTGAAGTGTCTATTCATGTCTTCTCACTTTTTAATGGGGTTGTTTGTTTTTCTAGTGTTAAATTGTCTAAGTTCTTTATAAAGTTTAGGGATTAACCCTTTAGCAAATGTATCACTGGCAAATAACTTCTCCCATTTCGTAAGTTACCTTTTTGTTTTGTTGATGGTTCCCATTGCTGTGCATAAACTTTTTAGTTTGAGGTAGTCCCATTTATTTTTTTCTTTTGTTTCCCTTGCCGGAGAAGACATATCAGAAAAGATATTTCTAAGATAAATGTCCAAGATTTTACTGCCTATGTTTTCTTCTAGGAGTTTTATGGTTTCAAGTACAATTTAATGATAAGACTGGAGACAGGATCTTATGCTCAGGTTTTACCAAATTTTTAGTCAATAATGATATTTTCTTTTCTTCCCACAAATACAGCTATAAACCTTGTAACGGTTTTGCAGTGGTATATTCTAACCTGAGGGTCTTTTCCATTCTACTCAAATCCCTCTGCACCTATTGCTGAGCTTCATCTTTTAAAATGTTTACCCACCAAGATTCCATCAAATTTATGAGTAGCATACTGTTTTAAGTGTCAGCTTCCTTTGGTGTTTTTATTTCTGTCCCTTGCAAATACAGTTCTCCCAGGCCTCAGAATTCTTTGAACCCTCATCTCTTCCCAGAGCCCTCTCAGCAGCACTTTAAATGCTCCCCATCTCCCTTTCACTACATGTAATCACATGGTAAATTTAAAAGATGAGCCCCGATAAAGAAGACTCGTTAACTTTAATGGGTCACTTTTTATATTTGGGTGGAAGGCCTTAAACCCTTGTAAATTAGGCTAGGATTTATAAACCATAAAAAGACACGTGATGACAAATACTGATTTCCTAGTAAATTCCTTCAACACACTATTTCCCCATGCATGATAAATTGGTAGTCGTCTTTTCTGTTGTTATTTACACAAATGACTTTGACATTGTCTTTATACATGGACAATAGAGTTAAACCGATGACAGATATCACGGATTAGGGTACACCCATATATTTCCCTTTGTTGACTTTTACTGGGGGGAAAATTCTGACTATAATATGTATATTCATGCCTGCACACAGAATTAAAAACATACTTTATACCCTGTTTAAAAAAAGGAAAAGCAGGCCAATGTGAGATGGATTCAGAGACCCCCACATAACTGCTCCAATGACTGAGATTGTGTGGTTCTGTTTCACAAATGACACCTCCGTGGTAAGACTCCTCTTCAAGGAGGCTCTACAGATCTATCAGTTCCGGCAGCAACACCCTTAATCCTGCTGGGAGACTCTGATCATTTCCTGCCACCTGTGAGTTATTGCTTGACAAGTGTTTAAACATGATACCTTGTGAAGTTTAAAAAATGAAATTATTTACACAGGAATATAAAAAAAAGCATATTATCAATGACATAGTTCCCGGACCACGTAATCGCGCATCCGGGTAGAAAACCCTTCAGGAAGTCTGTCCTCTACCATTTCCCCACAATGAAGGTCGCCTCCAGAAACACTCACTGAGTCTCTGTGGCCACATTTCAAGCACCTAATCTCACTTCGCGGTGCCCTCTGCCACTTGGTGTCATCTAAACGAAGTGCAGGTATGTGATGGAGAAGCTTCGCTTATGCCCTCTCCTTGTGTCCTGGCTGGCCTACTCTCCGTAATACATGCTGTGGCGTTAGACTCAATTTCATCCTCCAGTGGTTGGCAGACAATTCGGACAGCCTTACTGAGAACTGGAGGATCTTGCCTTGCATTGCCTTTCAGGAGAAGCCATTCCCTCATCTTAAGTGAATTAGTTTGAGAACTTTCCCCGCTAGCCCGGTGTATCAACACATCAGTCAGGCCTGCTGCAGGGACGGCTCGCTTAGCCCAGCTCCCTGAGCCAATGGGAGGACAGTCCCCGGAGGCTGCCTCTGTGCAACAGGGTCCCCTGCGCCCCACCAGGCCCTAAGGGATGCGAATCCCAGTCACACCGGGTTCCCTCATTTCCCCAAGTGAAGTTGGTGCAATTTGCCAGACAGAAAACAACTTGATTAAACTGTCATCTTCTTTCACAACGGGGTCTGTCTGCGTGAAAAGGAGCCGTGGTCCTTCGCCATGCCTTCAGGCTGCCTTCAAACACAGAGCCATTTCCAAGGTCAGGGGGTCAGAGGCACAGGGCTCCGCCTGCAGGTGCTGGCGGACTTCTCCCCGCTGCTAGTTGCCTGGGTTTCGATTGAAAGTCAGTTCAAAAGTCCCATTCTTTTTAAATATATATATATTTTTATTGATTTCAGAGAGGAAGGGAGAGGGAGAGAGAGATGGAAACATCAATGATGAGAGATAATCATTGATTGGTTGCTTCCTGCACGCCCCCTACTGGGGATCAAGCCTGCAACCTGGGCATGTACCCTTGACAGTAATTGAACCCGGGACCCTTCAGTCCACAGGCCTATGCTCTATCCACTGAGCAAACCAGCTAGGGTGGATTTCCCATTTAAAAAAAAATGTAAATCTATCTATCCAGGAAAAGATATCAAAAATATAAAAGTAAAAAGAAAATCCCGTTTATATTTTTAAAAAATAGAAGTGTGTACATATATATTTTTATATATTTATATGTACATATGAGGGTGTGTCTACACAAAGAAAAACTCTGAATGGACCACTGTTAACTATTATCAGTGGTTCCCTTGAGGAATGGGATTCAGGGAACAGGAAGGAGGAATTTTGCTGTAAATTTTTGCACTGTTAGAATTTTCACAACAGGCATACATTGTCATGACCATTTTTAAGGGTTGATAAAACAGTGATTCCTCCTGTTTATTTAATTTGTTTTCCCACTGGCCAGCTCGAGCAGGAGGGTTCACTGTTAGACGGAAGTGGGAAAGACCGAGCCCAAACTCCTTCCCTGCTTAAAGACGGCAGCTCATCGGACAGAGAGGCCACAGAACAGATTGGAGACAGGAGCAGGAGTCTCCACATGGGACTTCTGAGATCTCATTCTCAATCTTTTCCTGCATGTTCTGATCTCATTACAAAGCCAGCTCTGCACGCTTTACGGCTAATGAATTAAACACATTTAGGGCTTGATCTGATCCCTCTTTTTTCAAAGCATCCTTTCTGAAACTCAGCCCGGGCTTTACTTGGTATTAGCTTATGTGTGGCTTTGTGAAAATTGTAAATAGTGTTTTGTTGGGCTTTTGTAAAGGTATTTATGAATAAGAAAAGCAGATTAAAGCCCCCAGTCCCGATTCTGCCTCCAATACACAACCCCTGTAGACATCAGAAAGACGTGCCCCTTGCTTTTCTGAAAGCAAAGGCTCGTCATTCCATAATCACTCTCTGGTGCAGATTGGCACAATATCAGAGCTAACACAACAGAGTACATAAAGGACCAGGTTATAACATCTCGGCTGCTGTAAATTGAAATAATAAACTTTGGCAAACACAGAGGACAGCAAATTCAATTTGACAGTCCTCTCAAAGCTGACGAAGAACAACAGAGGGAAGCTGACTAAATAGAATTAGGATCTATTTTATTTGATTATTACATCACTGGGTGAAGCAACATGTAATGCAATTCCCCCCCAAATCGTTAATTCTGTGTTCACAAAATAATGGCAGAAATCAAATTACCATTATGTCCTACATTCAAAATCACTGATTTTCAAGCTGGAAGGGAAATTTTAACTTCCTTGAGCTTCACAAATTCTTTCTGTAAGCAAACATTCGGGTGGAAGTCCAATTTGTGAAACCGAGAAATGAAAGTTTGCTCTCTTCCTCGGGAGAGGGAGGGCTCTTGCTGTGCCCACCAGAGCCACTTCCCGGTCCCTGGGGCGGAGTCTCTGGGGAATTCCTAGGCCTTTATTATGGAGCATTGTTTGGGAAATGACAGATCTAGGCCACTGCCTTCATTTAAAAGATGCAGATGTTTAACTCTTAAGATTTCCAGCTAAAGATAGAATTGGGGAAGGGGGAAGAAAGAGAAACCACATTCAGATGAAGACGCCTATTGGGAAATCAATAGTAAATTCATCTTTTCAGGGGATTAAGTGACTATAGTTAAATTTTATTGACCATTTGCTAAGTGCTAAGTGCTTTATGAGCAATCATTAACACATTAGATTTTTACAACATCCCCATGAGGTAGCTCCTATTATAATCATTATTAAACAGACAAACAGGCTGAGACTCAGAAAAGGTGAATGGGCAGCCCAGGGTCACACAGCTTAGACGTGCCAGAGCTCATTCAAACCCAGGCAACCTGGCAGCAATGGGCGACCATTGTGCTTTCTAACTTTTCTGCCCATCTCCCTTGCCGTCACCACTTGTTTTTTGTCCCATTGTCTTCCCCATAAAATGGTAGGAGGATGACATTTCACTGGTTTTACCATAATCTGTGGACATCACTGTGCACATTTCCCACTGGAACGAGTGTCCTACTCAATACCTGTATAGAGACTGCCAAGTTTACGCTTCCCATTCTAATCAATCCAGCCAACAAACAGAATACTTCTGCTAAGAATAAGCTCCTCAGCCAGGCTGGTGTTGCTCAGTGGTTAAGCATCCACCCATGAACCAAGAGGTCACGGTTCGATTCCCTCTCAGGGCACATGCCCAGGTTGCAAGCTCTATCCCCAGTAGGGGGTGTGTAGGAGGTAGCCAATTGATGATTCTCTCTCACATTGAGGTTTCTATCTCTCTCTCCTTATTCTCTGAAATCATTAAAAAAAAAAAAAAAGGAAGAAGCTCCTCAAATCCATAGATGCGCCAAGTGAGATGGAATGGCAGATTTTCTGAAAGACAAGAATAAAGTCCAGGACACGCACCTTCTAAGAGCAGAAAGAAAACAGGACAGATCAAGCTGGGGCATTTGAGGACAAACCCAGACATGGATAAATAGAAGATGGGACAACCAAGGACCAAGTCGCAAATAATCCTGGCAAGAGTCAGAATAGATGAAGTAAGTGTGAGCCAGCAAGGAAGTGCTGTCATCAAGAAAGAAGGGAAATGACCAGGGGATGCCCTGTGTGACCTGCAAGGACTGCAAAATAAGCCTTCCAATGTCCCAGTCATCGACTTACACCTTCAATGTGCTCTGTGTCCAGTACTGCCTAGCACATGTTTTAAATAGTGGACAGAAGATAGATAAAGGCCGAAAAAGGCACAGAGAAGTTGACTAGAAAGAGGAAGTAATTGCTGGAGAAAGATTCAAAGATGTAGGTTTATGTCACCTAAATGAGATAATACTGAAGAGAACATAAAGGGAAGGGATATCAACTGTATAAACTATTCCTGCAAGAGGATACTGACCACTTGCTTTCCATTTACACAAAAGAATTCATTCACTGGTTCACTGAGCAAACATTTATCAAGTACCTACTGTGTCCTGGGATACCACTGTGGAAACCACATCTAATTTATGCCCTGAAAGGAATCCACAATATAGTAAATAAATAATTAACATTTCAGTGTGGTGGGTAGTGTGATAGGTACAATCAAAGAACGCAGGGACACAAAGTAGGGAATGGTAAAAACCTATTGTGGTGTGGTTGGAGGAAGGCAGAGTCTTGAAGGAAGAGTAGGAGATTTTTCAGAAATTCAAGGAGGGGGAAAACATTCCAGGCAGAGTGAATAGTATATGCAAAGGCATGGATATGGGAAACCACTGAACACATTCAGGGAACTGCCATTATTACACCAAAGGAGGAGAAGAAAAACAGGAGATAAGCCAGAGACACAGGCTGGGAAGAGATCATGGAGATGCTCTTATGTGAGCTAATAAGCCGGGTTTATATCTAGCTAGTTACAAGGTCTTGTTACAAAGTCAAAATACTTAATATTTGCATTGGAACGGGGCTGCTCGTTGCTACCCTCCACTCCAGGCCACTGTCCCTGCACGGGGACGTTCAGACCGCCTCAGCAACCAGTTAGTAATGCCTCCAACCTCCTTCCCAGTTCTACACCAGTATCTTGGGGTTTTTTTTAATCCTCACTCGAGGATATGTTTTTATTGACTTTAGACAGAGAGGAAGGGAGAGAAAAAAAATTGATGTAAGAGAGAAACATTGATTGTCAAAGTAACCAAAAAGGAACGAAGCTTCCCTAGGGCAATGGTTCTCAACCTTCCTAATGCCGCGACCCTGTAATACAGTTCCTCATGTTGTGGTGACCCCCAACCATAAAATTATTTTCGTTGCTACTTCATAACTGTAATGTTGCCACTGTTATAAATTGTGATGTAAATATCTGATATGCAGGATGTATTTTCATTGTTACAAAGTGAACATAATTAAAGCATAGTGAGTAATCACAAAAACAATATGTAATTATATATGTGTTTTCCGATGGTCTTAGGCGACCCCTGTGAAAGGGTCGTTCGACCCCCAAAGGGGTCGCGACCCACAGGTTGAGAACCGCTGCTCTAGGAGGATAGTTAAGAGGCACAATGCGCTCTACCTGGCAGGGGGCTCACTTTCAGTGCTGCTGGTCCTGTGGAGGCCTGGATGCGATGACTTCATTTCTGAGACTATTCCATTGTCCAAGCGGTGGAAACACTGCCTGGTCAAGTCTTCCTCTCACATCTCTAAGGGAAACGAGGAAAGTGGGAGAGCGGGCTGGGGACTGGCCTCTTGGAGTGACAACCTCTAGCTTACAAGCTATGGAGACATAAGCATTGTTTTGTGTTGAAATTGTTTTCACAGTGATGTGACAGGGAAGCCCTGGCAGAGGCCGCTGCCCCCACAGTTGCCCTCTCCTCACCAGAGACAGCTTAGAGATTGAAGCAGGTGCAACTGACCACTCCAGGAGCCACCAAGGGGAAGGAAAGCACTCCAAGGTCACCCGGAGAAACAGGAAACTAACCGCAGGGGATCAGCATCCACATGTTAACTCTGAATCTCGCCACTTAAGCTGTATCTTTCCAAATGCGCTACATTTCACCTAAATCCAAACATTTCCAAGTGATATTGTGAAAAGTAAAACCTCAGCTGTTTCCAGTAAAAAATAAAATTTGCATTTCTTGGTCAACTTTATGAGTCGTGAATTCTCCCCGGCTCATTTTTCCTCATCTTTCCATTACCTGCTGACCTACTACTGTGCAAGCATTTTCCTCCTCATTTACTGAGGATACAATTTTTTTATCCTGTTTTTTTTCCCCTCCTAATGCTCACCTAATTAACAGTCAAGCAGCTTTTTCTACAAAATCTCCAAGCTTTAACATTTTCCTTCTGACTAGAAGTTTAAAGAAAGAGCTACTGAGTTTCAAAACTTCTTTTTTCCAAGAGTTTTATCTGTTCAGCCATCAGACCATCCGTCCTGAAATAGGCCAGGGGGAGTGCCAGCCTCTGAAACTTCCAGAGACTGAGAGATCTGTGCTGCCTGAGATGCTCAGGAATGTTTCAGGGATGGGGTCCTTTAGGTCATGCTGGGGCCATCTGAACTGGATCACAGGCAACACAGTGGAACCATCTCAGCCCTATTCATTTCGTCTTCTTATTATGCTGCCCTTAAGACAGAAAACAAGAAGCCATATTTTCACACTTTTATGAATTCAACAGTCATTCATTGAGCACCTACCTACTAGATGCTGGAATATTATGGTGAACAGATGTGCCCTCCACCTAAGGGAGTTTACAGTCAATAACAGCAATTCTTAACCTTGGTTACATAAATCACCCAAACAGCTTTGACAATTCCCAGAACACAGCCAATTCCAGACCAATTAAATCAAAATTTCCTTGGGTAAGGCCCATACATACATATTTTTAATTTATTGATTTTTTTTTTAGAGAGAGAGAAGGGAGAAAGAGAGAGAGAAGTATCAATTTGTTGTTCCACTTAGTTATTCATTTATTCGTTGATTCTTATATGTGCCCTGACCGGGAATCGAACCCACAACCTTGACATATAGGGACAATGCTCTAACCAACTGAGCTACCTGGTCAGGGCTACACATACATATTTTTTAAAGGTCCCCAAGTGTAGCCAAGGTTGAGAACATCAATTAAGTAATCGTGCAAATAGATGTAAATTATAACATTAATAAAAGCAATAAAGAACTAGTCACACTTTGACAAGACTTCAATTTCATTCATATATGTGCAACCAAGATTTGCCAAGCACCTGCCACTTGTCAGAAGCTACAAAGGTAACATGACTTTGGGTTGTAGAAACACTGGCCATCTGGCCATCCTTCTGGGTAACAGGTCAGAGTTGAGCACTGAGCAGTATGGGATTTCTGGTCATTCCCCGCTGTTCCAGTGAGTGAACCCTCAGGACTCCCACCAGGCAGGCATGGTAACCACAGGGCACAGGCCAAACTGAGAGCCTGACTCCCCTACACACTGGCAGGAGAGCTGAGCAATGCCACGTGGTTAAAATTCGGTGCTTGGGGACCAACAGGAGGAAAGGGAGGTGGTGCAATAATCTGGACTGACTACAGATGTTTAGGAGGAGGAAACAGGAAACCTGATCCACTAGTCTGTTTGCAGATTTAAAAGGGAAGATAAATTCTCTAAGGCTCTAAGCAAGATTGCCTCGGATTTGCTAAGGGATATGTGTAGAATCCTTATATAATGAGCTTCTTTCAATAAACAAACAGCATTGTGGCTCAGGAAGCGTTTTGGTACTGGAGGGGTTATTAAAACTACGAGAGGTGGTGATTCAGCCCCGCACTGCTGCCCACATTTGAATGCCCTCCTGCTCCTACTTGTTTGAACTGCTGCCCCTCAAGAGGATGTGATTTTTTTTTCTTGTGTTTTTTTTTTTCTCTGATTTTTGCACTGTATCCGCTAGAACCACACCTGAGAAAACTCCTATTTGTTCATTATAGTCTTCTTTTGATTTTTTTTAATCTTTAGTCTGTCTTTAAGTTTTAAACCGGACTTCATACAGGTCTCTACAGTGATCATGTAATTGCCATAAGGAGATAATGTTCAATGTTAAGGATCCATGATACATGGATTGATACATACCTTCAATGAGAAATGATCTTTAAAATCCTTCCTCATCCAATTTTAATTACTCAATGACAATATCGAATTTGTGTATTTTTTAAATACGCACTCAAAATGCTTTGAGAAACAAATGGGTTGAGAATTGAATGTGCTTTTAAGATCCCAAACAGAGAGTAGCTAAGACTGTATTTGATTAAGAAGGGGAAAAGAGCTTCAATTTTAATAAGTACAGAAGATTTGGATTTAATTGAAACAGAGCACAAAATCCACACTGTGAACTTAGCAGCTTTATTCTGATGCTGCGTCACCTGTCTATTTAAGTCTGATTTTCTGAGGTCTGGCATAAAATGGAACTCAGAGCTCTGTATGATCATATGACTGAGCAAGCCTCACTACCCACACAAATCCTCTCCAGGTATAAAATTTAATAAATAAGATGAATCTGCCATGTTAGTGCCCAAAGCCCATGCTAAAGGTAGAATCTTTGGTGCAGTGCTTCCTAGGATTAGCCATGTCTATCCAGGGACATGTGGCGGTTTCCTCAGGCCACTGAAGCCCTAGCTATTCTGCTAAAAAGCCCAAAGAACTCTCCTGTCATGTCATTTAGATGTCCTTGCTGGGATTCCAAAATGGCAGCGGCTTAAGTGGAAGCTACACTGACACTCTCCCAGAACCAAACTGGAAATACAACTAAAATACAGAAAAACCACCCAGAAAAATCAACTGAAGACCAGTTGTAGAGAACCCTGGTAACCAAGGACGGAAAGTGGAGACTGAGCAGTGGTTCTCAACCTGTGGGTCGCAACCCCTTTGGTGGTCGAATCACCCTTTCACAGGGGTTGCCTAAGACCATCCTGCATATCAGATATTTACATTGCGATTCATAACAGTAGCAACATTACAGTTATGAAGTAGCAACGAAAATAATTTTATGGTTGGGTCACAGCATGAGGAACTGTATTTGAAGGGCCAGAAGGTTGAGAACCACTGGCATAGAGACTGGTAGGAAGTATGGAGGCATGAAAGGGCTGGCCAGGCTCCCACAGGCAGCAGCTAAAGTTCCAGAGAGATATCTCAGCTGTGCGGGGTTCCCACTGAGAACTCTGGGGTCTAACCCCTGCTTGGCTCCCCAGCAGAGAGCCCCAGAACTGAGAAAGGAGCCCACATAACATATGGTTGTGAAAAGCAGCAGGGCTGCTGTCTGCCAGCAAGAGACAACTGGAAATTCAGGCACCTTTTTAAAGGACCAATGCAAAAAGTGTGTGTGCAGCCACTCACCTTGGGCTCCAGCAGAGGGAGGACAGAGTGGCCTGGAGCTGTGAGCAGAAGCCAGGATTGGCGGTTCTGGGGTTGGAGCTCAGAGGGCAGCCACCCCAGTTTCCTGTGCTAAGTCATTCCCTCAAGCTGCAGAGGAAACCCTTCGCCTGTGGACCTTTGCTATCCAGGTGGTTTTTGCCCCGGGGAGGGGGAGAGGGTGGAGTGGAGGAGCAGTTGCCCCATCTGGTTGGAAAACCTCTTGCCCCACCCTATGGTTGACAGCCTGAGGCTAATCAAAACTGAGTGTCAATGGGACTGCAGGCAGAGGAAGATCTCTGGAGACTATGAGTCTTTGCCTGGTGGAATCCTGGGCCTCTGGCTAGGAAAAGCAGACCCTGGTGCACATCTTGGTCCTTTCCAAAGGCACCCAGCCCCAGCAGAGGGAGCCACAAGCTATGGATTTCTAATAGCTTCAATGTCAGTCACAAACAGCATCTGACATTGTCCTGAACTAGAGATTGGGACTCATAGCAGATCTACCTAATACACAGACACAAATCGAAACAGGCAGCCAAAATGGGGAAACTAAAAAGCAAGCCCCAAATGAGAGAATAAGAGAATTCTCCAGAAGAGCTAAATGAAATGGTGATAAGAAATTTATCAGACATACAGTTCAGAATAATGAAGGCAAAGTTGCTCAACAGCATGAGAAAAGATATAGTAACTAAGAGGAATGACATAGAACTGATAAAGAACACAGTGGAAGGAATACACAGCACATTAGGGGAAGCTGAGGATCATATCAGTGAGTTAGAAGATAGGGTAGAAAGAATCATGCAGTCAGAGAACCAAAAAGAAAAAAATAATTTAAGAAAAACAGAAGGACAGCTTAAGGGAACTGTGGGACAACATGAAACATAACAATATTTCATATAGGTGAGCCAGAAGGGGAAAAAATGAGCAAGGGATAGAGAACATGTTGGAAGAAATACTGGCAGAAAACCTCCTTAACATGGTGAAGAAAAAAAATCACACAAGTTCAGGAAGCATAAGAGAACCAAAGCAAGAAAAACCCAAACAGACCCACGCCCAAACACATCATAATTAAAATGCCAATAATTAAAGACAAAGAGAATCTTAAAGGCAACAAGAGAAAAGCAATTTGTTACCTACAAAGGAGTTCCCATAAAGATGTCAGCTGATTTCTCATCAGAAACTCTACAGACCAAAAGGGAATGGCATGAAGTATTCAAGGTAATGAAAAGCAAGGATCTAAAACCAAGATTACTATATCTAGCAAGGCTATAATTCAAAATAGATAGTGAAATAAAGAGCTTCCCCAACAAAAAATAAAAACGCTAAAGGAGTTTATCACCACCAACCCAGCACTGTAAGAAATGCTAAATGGATTGCTGTAATGAGAAGAAGAAATAGAGAGAGAGAAACATCAGCATAAAGGATTAAAATGGCAATAAATAAATACCTAGCAATAGTAGCCTTAAATGTTCCAATAAAAAGACATAGGGTAGCTAAATGGATACAAAAACATGACTCAATTATATGATGGATTGGTAGAATTAACATCATTAAAATGTCCATACTACCTAAAGCAATCTACAGATTCAATACAATCCCTATTAAAAGACCAATGGCATATATCACAGTTTTAGAACAAATATTCCAAAAATTTATGTGGAACCAAAAAAGACCCCAAATAGCCGCAGCAATCTTGAGAAGGAAAAACAAAGTTGGATATTACAATACCAGATATCAAGTTATACTATAAAACCACTATAATCAAAAGAACCTAGTATTGGCACAAGAATAGGCATATAGATCAATGGAACAGAACAGTGACCCCAGAAATCAACTCAAGCCATTATGCTCAATTAATATTTGACAAAGGAGGTAGGAACATACAATGGTGTCAAGATAGTCTCTTCAATAAATAGTGTTGGGAAAATTGGACAGAAACATGGAAAAAAATGAAACTAGACCACCAACTTACACCATACACAAAAATAAACTCAAAATGTAAGTCATGATATCATAGAAATGTTAGAAGAAACCATAGGCAGCAAAATCCCAGACATCTCTTGTAGCAATATGTTTACAGATACATCTCCTAAGGCGAAGGAGAAAATAAACAAATGGGACTACATCAAAATAAAAAGCTTCTGCACAGCAAAAGAAACAAAGTGAAAAGGGAGCCCACTGTATGGGAGAACATATTTAACAATGATACATCTGATAAAGGTTTAATATCCAAAATATATAAGGAACTCATACAACTTAACAAAAGGAAGATAAACAATCCAATTTAAAAATGCACAAAGGAGCTAAATAGACACTTTTCCAAAGCAGACATACAGAAGGCCGAGAGACATATGAAAAAATGCTCAAAGTCATTGATCATCAGAGAGATACAATTTAAAATGACAATGAAGTATTTCCACACACCTGTCAGAATGGCTACCATCAACAAATCAACAAGTGACAAGTGCTGGCGAGGATGTGGAGAAAAGGGAACCCAGTATAATGCTGGTATGAATGCAGACTGGTGCAGCCATTATGGAAAACAGTTTGGAGTTTCCTCAAAAAATTGAATATGGAACTGCCATTTGACCCAGTGATCCCAATTCTAGGAATATATCCTAAGAGACCTGAAACACCAATCAAAAAGAATGTATGCACCCCTATGTTCATAACAGTGCAATTTACCATAGCTAAGCTCCGGAAATAGCCCAAAGTGCCCATCAGTAGAGCAGTGGATAAAAATGATGTGGTATATTTACACTATGGAATACCATGCAAGCAGTAAAAAAAAAAAAAAAAAGATCTCTTACCCTTTGAGACAGCATGGAGGGACCTGGAGAATATTATGCTAAGCAAAATAAGCCAGTCAGAGAAAGACAAGTATCACATGATCTCACTCATGTGGAATCTAATGAACAAGATAAATTGATGAATAAACTAGATCCAGAGACACAGAAATATAGAACAGACTGTGGAATCTCAGAGGGAAGGCAGGGGTGGGTGGGTGGGAAGAGATCAACCAAAGAACTTGTATGCACATGTGCATAACCCATGGACACAGACAATAGGGTCATGAAGGCCTGGAGGGGGGCTGGGGGAGGGCTAGAAGAGGTCAATGGTGGAAATAGGGGGACACATGTAATACTTTCAACAATGAAGATTGAATTAAAAGAATAAAAAATTAAAATAAAATGTTCCTGTCATCATAAGTTCAATGCTGTGTTCTGCCTCCTTGAAACAACCCCTCCCAGTGCTACCCATTATAATATGTATTCAGCTAGACTGAGAGCCAACTTATATTTTCCCAAATAGAATTATCACAAATACCAGCCATTTTCCTGATCCCTTATTTTACTTTTTTAAATATATTTTTATTGATTTCAGAGAGGAAGGGAGAGGGAGAGAGAGATAGAAACATCAATGATAAGAGAGAATCATTGATTGGCTGCCTCCTGCTCATCCCACACTGGGGATCGAGCCCACAATCTGGGCATGTGCCCTTGACCGGAATCAAACCTGGGACCTTTCAGTCCGCAGGCCAAGGCTCTATCCACTGAGCCAAACCAGATAGGGCCTAATCCCTCATTTTATAACAGGGTTCTGTTCTAATGATTTTAGGGTTCATAAAAAGTATTTGCTCCTCTTTTGTAAAGCAATACTTGACCAATGTATATGGAATTTTTTTTAAAACACAGGGCGAGGTTAGGATTTCACAAGGGATTGAATATTCAAACTGGAAATAAGCTATATTAAAGCACATCATTTTAATAGGACAAACTAGGGCTCTTAAACTAAATACATAAACGTCAAACTTGCAAAATTATTATACGTATATATTTTTTTCAGTCTTTCCTTCCATTTTGTTCTGAGGACATGCTTTTCTTTACTTGGTCATGTGGCCGTGTCACCTAATTAAATCTGAGTTTTCCTTCCTTTGTATCTATCACAACTTCATTCAAAATACAAGATCACATTTGCTAAAATCAGCCTTGGCCAGGTGGCTCAGATGGTTGGAGCATCATCCCATACACTGAAAGGTAGCAGGTTCAATTCCAAGTCAGGGCACATACCTAGGTTGAGGGTTCAATCCCAGGTCGGGACATGTACAGGAGGCAACCAATTGATGTTTCCCTCTCTCTGTTTTAGAGTTAGAAACATCGATGAGAGAGAAACATCCATCAGCTGCCTCCTGCACATCTCCCACTGGGGATGTGCCCGCAACCCAGGTACATGCCCTTGACCGGAATCGAACCTGAGACCTTTCGGTCCGCAGGCCGACGCTCTATCCACTGAGCCAAACCGGTTTCGGCCCTGGATGAAGTTTTTAAAAAAAAAATTTTTTTTTAAATCATTTCACCAGTCAGCCCAAGTGCCCACAACCCTTGAAAACCTGTCATTAAAATGATATTGGGTTAGTTCAGGAAGCAGCGCCTGTGAAACAAATATGCCTTTGGCTTGGAGAAAACAAATCAGAACAAACTGAAAATTCTTTGTGTACTGAATTAAGCAAACCACTACAATTCCGACTTCATGATACTTTTGTAAGTTCAGCCTAAATTTAAACCAAAAAACAAATAAATGTGCATTACTTGTGCACTTAAAATTTAAATTAAAAAAAAAGACAGAGTTGGACTTTTATGGAAGTTTGGAGTCAAGTGTTCTAAGCTTACTTTTCTATAGAAAGATGTGAAAAGTCTTGGAACAACAACAACAAAATCAAAGAATTCCAGTCAGCATTTCTCAAGCAGGAGAGGTACGCATCACAGAGCGGTAACCCTCCTCTCTCGGGATCCCTGAGAACACTGTCTTCCTCCAAGTAAATTGCACTTTGCCAAGTCCGAGGAGGGTCTTCCCAGCAACAGCAGCCTGCCCTGAAGTGCTTTCTCCCGGAGACAGCTACTGTAGAGAGATGCTCTGACTCTGCCCCTCAGCAAGGGAGTCATGGAGTAAAGATGGGGAAGCATAAAACTTTCCTCTTTAGAGTAGAGTCAAGGTGTAGGTAGCTAAATGTCTTCAGATAGTGATCGGCATATATTACATCTCTGGACATTCTGCTCTTTTGAGAAATAGTAACTTTAAAAAAAGAGAAATAAATGAGCTTAGAATTTTGCACATGAAAGCAAGAGCGAACAAAGGGTCTGAAGAGTAATAGTTTCCGCAAGCCAGGAATGTCCAATAGGCTAGATATCTTGTTTGCCTCTCCAAGTTCATTGTTCGCCCTTTCTCAACCTTCTCAGTGACCTGGGAGGCTAACCCACACGGTCTGCATCAAAGGGTACTCTTGCCCTCTGGTTTCCAGTTGGGTTAGGCCAGTGGTTGGCAAACTCATTAGTCAACAGAGCCAAATATCAACAGTACAACGATTGAAATTTCTTTTGAGAGCCAAATTTTTAAAACTTAAACTATATAGGTAGGTACATTGTTATTAACTTAATTAGGGTACTCCTAAGGCTTAGGAAGAGCCACACTCAAGGGGCCAAAGAGCCGCATGTGGCTCGCAAGCCGCAGTTTGCTGACCACGGGGTTAGGCCAATGACAATTAAGGCCAGGAGATCAGGAGCAGAGGAGAGTGGAGCTAGAAAGTTGGGGTAGGGGTGGGGGGCGGAGGATATGAAATAAAAGGAAAAGAAACAAAATCAGAAAGATAAAAAGAACTGAGAAAGGTGGGAGACATGGAATCAGGAAGAGAAATTTAAAATGACGCTGAGATCCTAAGGGAGGCAATAAAGCAAAGTGTGAGGAACCCAGGAGGTGGGCTTCGCTCTCCTGGGGAGGCAAGTTCTGGGCAGACAGAAGAAATGCTCAGAGTGTTGCACAGGGCAGGGCTCCACATGTGGACTCGTGTTCCTGAATGCCAGCTGGTGGTAAGAGTCTCGGAAAGATGTCATTGAGGTGTCTCCGTTTTCAATGCAAGGCTTTTATCAGCCTCTGAGAGCTGCGTTAGACGTGGCCTGAGGAGCCTTGTGATAGCCATGGTTGAAGAGAAGTGCTTCTCTTTCTCTATTTCCAGGTGCAAAGAGGGAGACAGAATAAGTGGTTCATGAATCCCCTGCTATGCCGCACTTCAAGTATTTCATTTTCATACAATCTATTTAGAGAAGAGATGAAGGAATTGGTTGGTCATTGTGTCCAGAAATATCTAAATGTTTGAATAAGACTGGAGATATAACTCTACTGTACTCCCTGATTTCTCCCATTCATCCAAATCCATTCTTATTATGTAAAAGCACTCACCAAATTCTACTTCATGAAGGAAAACATCTAGTGCGAAGGACTATTATGTATTCTCAACATAATACCCCAAACTTGAATGATAAGCAATTGTGTTCCCCCCAAATGTGCATATGAAGTCTAGCAAATAAGAACATAAAATTATGACAGGAAGAAAACAAACCAAAAGCTAAAATTATCAGTGGAACTGATTAGCATATGTATATGGGACTCTGGTACAGATGTGGGAGGCTTTCTTTAGAATGTAAGTTTTCAGAGCAGTAATTCTTAATCATTTTTGGAGTTGTGACATCTTATCATGTATTTGACTTTTATGATAACCACTAACCTCCTCCCAAAAGTATATTTTTAAATGAGAGGGAATAATTTTATTCTCAAACATTTGCTTTTATTTTTACTCTCCTTGAGAGTCACCCTAAAGCAGTGGTTCTCAACCTGTGGGTCGCGACCCCTTTGGGGGTTGAACGACCCTTTCACAGGGGTCACCTAAGACCATTAGAAAACACATATATAATTACATATTGTTTTTGTGATTAATCACTATGCTTTAATTATGTTCAATTTATAATAATGAAAATACATCCTGCATATCAGATATATACATTATGATTCATAACAGTAGCAAAATTACAGTTATTAAGTAGCAACAAAAATAATTTTATGGTTGGGGTCACCACAACATGAGGAACTGTATTACAGGGTCACAGCATTAGGAAGGGTGAGAACCACTGCCCTAGAGGATCATACAAGTCGGTGCAATTATCGGTGCTTAAGAATACAGAGGCGTCTGCTTTTTGCCTCTTTTCTTTCCTATGGTGGGTATTTAAAAATAGCCACTGACCACAGCCAAGAGTGTGGACAGAGGTAGAAAGCTGAAGTGAGAGCTGTGACTACAAAAAAACCTTCAAAGTGTGGATAGGACATTTTGCAGTAGACCTAGAAGATGGAATGGATGTTGACTTGTGTTTTCCACATACACATACACTTGGATACCATTCCATTCAGGCAAATGTTATTAAGACAAAAATCAATGATTCACCTCATGGCAAATGCCATTGTATTAAGCCATTTTCATAGAACTTAATTGATTATTTGCATGAGTGTGAAAGAGGCAGCCATATACAAAACCTTTGGTTTAATTATTATTTTAAGGTAACGTTCAGTTCTTCCTATAGGATTTTATTAGAAGCTCTGTATGGACAGAAATGCAAGATGATGCAGAGTAACTCAATTCCTCAGGGAAAAGCAGGTGATTGTAAACAAGTTTCTTAGAATCAAAGTTAGAAGAGATGTTTCTATTGCATAGGAATAATTCATCCATTAATATAGCTCAAGACTACAGACAACACTGTATTTCTTCCAATGAATTTTAACTTCTCAGTAATCATCATGGCCCTTTGGCTAAGTGGGTAGCCACTTGGTATGGATTGCTGTTACCTACCAAAGGTCTGAAAAAATAAATGTCAACCTCCAGATCCCGAAAGAAACAAAACATACATTGTCCTGATGGTCTCTATCCATGCTTTCCAGTGGTCCTTTTCCCTCAGTAGTAGACTGATGGACTGTCTCCAAAGGACCCAGACCTAACTTTATCAGGGAAGTGAGGTCTCAAGGGGATGGGAGTCAGTGCATAAAACTGAAGAAGCCAACTGTGAGATCTACTCAGGAGCTAGAGAAAGAATACAAGAGGCTCGTCCTCACAGATTGAGAAACACTTATCTATCCATTGTCAAAACAAGGGATCTGTTTGAATTATTTAAGGGGAAAAACTTCTGGGGGAGAAAAGGCCTTTTGATTTGCCTGATTGCTTGCACTAACTGACTACCCTTCTGGTCCAAATCATTGACTTTTGTAATTCCAAATAGATCAAGATCAATTCCAGTTTTTATCTACAGAATTATTTAGCCAACCAATACTTCTGCTTCTCTCCTATGGGGGAAAAATACTCAAATCCTTTAAAAATAAACTTGGAACTCTAGTCATAGCAAATGCAAAACAGCAGACAAGGCATTATAATATCATTGCGGAGCAAACACTTAAATTCCATTTAGAGGAAATGTCATCACAGCATAGCATATTTCCGGTCGAAGGCTACATCAGTCTAGTCAGAATGCTGCCACTAAGACAAAGAGCAAGGAGAGGGGCGGGCCAAAAGATGGAGAAGGAACCTCAAGTCAAATATAATGAAAAAGGGGAATAACCTTACAGCTAAACAGTTTACTTTTCAAAGGCAGCACAAGGGCAAAATGCTTTGTGCAAAGAGAAAATTAGTTTCCAAAGTATATTCATTCTACAAAGAGCCAAATTAATTATTCAAAGCAAAGGCCCACAAATTCCCACAATTTAGTCATTCTATTCTGACACTTTCAGGCCCAGCGAGCTGCTTCTTATCACTAAGACTTTGATAATTGGCTTAGACATATCAAATAAACTTTCTGGAGAATTCCATCGTAAGCAGGTATGACATCCTAATAGGGGTTTTATTAGGCCTTTCTCTGTGCAGTAATGTATTAGCAATCACTGTGACATTTTCTGCTCTGGGGGGTTTTGGCCTTGCTCATTTTTTACACTTGCTAGAAAATAAATTTATTCATGGTAGAGATCTAATCCAATACACTACTCTGTTTACCCTGGTTTATAAAGGAACAGACCTCTCAGAATTAATGAAAAGTGACATATACATCATAGAAGAAAATGCACTGACTTCAGCCAGGCATAACCAAATAGCAAGAATCCCTTCTGAGTCCACAGACTTGGGGATTCAGTCAGTACAGCTTTGGTGTCTCTTTCCCTGATCGCACTTTTGCCTTCCACTCCATCTAGGAAAAAAATATATATATAAATAACAAGTGTGGATTAAATTTCTCCTTTTTTATCAGCAATTGTATTTTCTTTAATTTCCTGAGAAAATGGCTATTGGGTAATATCTGATACATTGCCATTTGCTCCTTTGCATTTAATATTCCTGATAACCAAAAAAAGTTGAACTCTCATTACTGCGTATTTACATATTAAAAGTGGAGCTGTTATTTGGGTGGCATTCAGTGGGAACTAAAAATGGAGCTTACCTGCCAGCAAGGGACAAGCAGGGCAGAATGAATGACAGAATTTGGCATCTGTCATCATTCTTTCATTCTTTTCATTCATGCAAGAACAGTACTAATGGGAGGACATATAAAGCACCATCAAAATATTACTTTTATTGCATAACAAAGGAGCATCAGCAGAGGTTATCTCTGTAATTTAATGCTAGATATTTTACCAACTTCCCACTTTCCACATTAATGACGATAATATTAATGAAATCTAATTCATTTCCACCATTGGTTTTGTTTGTCTCCCTTACATAAATTCTTTGTGCCCTTATAATATGTTTCAATTCAGAAGCATTGGCAAGGACTGGTATCACTTCAAAATACTTCCTCTACCTTCTGGGTGATAGCTGAAATTTCCTAGTTAAATATTTAGCATGATATGTGTTTTATGTTAAAATTCAAGTATTTAGTCCTCCTCCCCAAATCAAAATCCTGTCTTAGTAGGCAAAGAGTAGGACCCAAGAAATTATATTTTAAACTAACTTTGTAGATAATTGTGATGTACACTAAGGTTTGAAAACCATGGCCTTGATGTGAATGAGCTGTGAAGCTTTCATGAGACCAGGCATTGAGGTAAGGAAGTAAACTAAATATAACTGATGACTTGCCATGTATCTGTAACTGTGCGAGCTAATAAACACATGCTAGTTCATTTCATCTTCACCTCTCCGATCAGGAGGATTTTATTATTCCCATTTTACAGATGAGAAAACTTAAATCTCAGAACAATTTAATAACCAGGCAATGATTACATGGCTAGGAAATCTAGTGTTCAAATTCATACCTCTAGTGATAGAAGCAATGGTTATACAATATTCATAGGCTTTCAGAGATAAAATGATGATGATGCCATCTTACTGAATATGTATTCTGACCTAGACACTGTGTAGGCATTTTTCATATAAGGTTTTACTAAGTTCTTACAACTACCCTTTGAGATAAATGTTAATTTCACTTTCTATTGAGGAAACTATCTTAGAGAAGCTATATATCTTGTCAGAGTACACATAGCTATACCATAAAGTGGAGAAGATGAAATTCAAATCTAGAGGCTGTGCTCGTCCCACAGACACAGCCACGAGAGTACTCGAATCTTCGGGGTGAAAATGTTATCTGCAGTAGGCAGAATAACCTTTCACTGATATCTACGTACCTAATTTTCAGAACCTTAGAATATGTTAGGTTTCCAGGCGAAGAAGAATTAAGGTGGAAGGTAGAATTAAGAAGAATTAAGGTGGAAGGCTAATCAGATGACCTTGAGATGGGAGATTATTCTGGATCATCTGAGGGGGCCCAATGTAATCACAAGGGCCCTCAGTTGGAGAGCAAGACAGAAGAGAGAGAACCAGAGAGATGGCAGCAGGTAAAGACAAGGAACTCTCCTTCAGAGCCTCCAGAAGGAATGCATTGTGCCAACACTTTGATTCGGCAGTGAGTTCATTTCAGGCTTCCGGCTTCCAGAACTAGAAGAAAATGTTGTTTTTAAGCACTAAGTGTATGGTAATTTGCTGTAGCAGCAATAGGAAACCAACACAGAATCCCTCCAAGTTAGAGAGTTAGAGAGATTGGAGACTTGTTTCACAGCTGTGTTAGGCTTAGTCCTGGCACATGTAACCGAGTGACTGCTACATAGATCAAGGTCATCGTTTGTGGCAGACGACCTTGGTTACTCACTGGTCAGCCATTCCTTCCCCTCTCCCTTGCTTGGTTAGCTCTCAGGCAGCCAGGTGCTCTGGAGAGGTGGCCACTCCCAGGGCTCAGCAGATGTCTTGATTAATCTTAGGGAGTTGTGTCAGTTCTATTCCTCTTACCAGTGAGTGGTTTAGAAGAGGGAATGAAACAGTCCTGCACATGAGGTAGGAGAGAAAGTCTGAAGGGGGATTCTGGAAGAGTTTTCCTTCTCTTCAAAAGATCCATGAGGAAGACTCTTTACTCTTCTGACCTTTTTATGGTGTTCTGTGCTTGAAGCTGCTGTAGAAACGGAGCACGAATTAAGAGACAGCTTGACAACAAAAGTCAACAAAGAAAGAGTGACAGAGTAGAACAGTGGAACAAAGGTGGGTCTATGATGATATGATTGAACCACTGAATTAGCCAACCCTGGAACTTGACTAATTCTAGAACCTTTTGTATGAGATAATAAATGGCTTGTTGTTTAAGTCAGTTGAGTTGGCACTCTCTATTACTGACGGAAGCATCCCAAATGACACAATGAGAAGTAAATTAGTCACCAGTTTTTGTGCAACATTTATTGTGCATGGTTTAGTCCCCTTTCCTGTCCTGGCCATCTGTGACCCTCAGCTATTCCCAGGGGACACGAACTATCATTACAACTGACCTCCTTAAAAGAAGATGCATCAGTGTTGTTAGGACTATTTAATTCTTTAGTTAAAGCTTCCCCCCTAAGACTTCTCACCTTTACGGGTTTGGATTCATTCAGTAACTGTGGAAGCAAAAGTTCATTGCAGTTGATGTCTATTAGAGGTAAGAATAAGATTTGGGAGCCATTAGATCACATTTAATCAAGGAACTGAGAATATCCAACTCTTACCCATCGATCTGTTAGGTTCTGAGATTACGTGTGCTCAACAGTAATGGCAAAGGAATGAGAAATTATACTCCTTTATTTATTAAGCTCGGTCCTCAATTCCCAATATATAGCTCCTTGATAAATTTAATAAAAATCCCTTGGCTTGGATACAGGGGCCTAAGAGGAATCTCCAAAGTTGAATTTTACCTCCAGCCTTCCATTTGGGAAGAAAACAGCTCAGTGCTCCCAGGTACACACAAGTGGGAGAGAAGAGGTGACTATTGGGTGGTCTGGGCTTCTGCAAACAGGAGGTGGCCTAGCCATCTTGCCCTGAAGCCACGTAGGAGATGAAAACAGAAGGGAGTCACACTTGGTGCATAGTCTTTTAATATAGAGAGGCCCAGTGGCCCAATCAGTGTCATGAAATAGGAACAATAAAATTAGCAACTCCTCTTCCAAAAGAAGAGACAAGAAAATTCAGAGTGGGAGCTGGGGGAAGAGCATAAGGCAAATTCCTTCTCAGAAGCCATCAGTATCTAGCCTTTAAAAATCTAAGGCTTGCCCAACCTATGTGGCTCAGTGGTTGAGAGTTGACCTATGAACCAGGAGGTCAGGGTTTGATTCCTGGGCATGCCTGGGTTGCAGGCTTGATTCCCAGTGGGGGACATGTAGGAGACAGCTGATCAATGATTCTCTCTCATCATTGATGTTTCTATCTCTCTTTCCCTCTCCCTTCCTCTCTGAAATCAATACAAATATATTTTTAAAAATATTTTTTTTAAATCTAAGGCTTTCCTTTTATAAGGTGGTCAACATTGCCCTATTCTTAACATTTAATGTACACTTTATTCATCACTAATTTATACTTTCCCCTACGGCTTGGGTCTTCTCTTACAAATTATTATATTTATATGCATTTATTTCCCACGGCTTTGCTAAAAAGTAAAAAATCATAATCATAACCAAGTCCAGACAACATGCAGAATAATAATACAGTTTAAAATCCTTACTAGAGTGCTACCTCATTATACACAGATGTGGTAGTTAACATGCTCATGGGATGAAACAGCTGGTCTTACTGATTTTTTTGGCAAAACTTCATTTTAGGGAATTTGGTGGGAACTTTTTGGCCTCCATGAATTCAGGTACCCCAGAGATCAGCAGTGTGCAGTTTGAGCTCTGCCCTAAACCACAAAAGCCAGGAAAATGGTATTCTCCAGCAGACATCCAACTCCAACCCTCAGATCCCAGCTGCCATGACAGGCTTTACCAATGTCCACCAAAGCTCATTTTCTCACGTCTGCTCCCCTTGTCATCACAGTCCTCTCATAGGGGAACAACTGAAGTAACTATTCGCCATTGTGGGATGAAGGCTGTTCCTTAGTCTTGTTCTAACTTACCTTTCTCAAATGCAATCATATCCCTAAAGGCTCCACTCCAGCCAAACCACTTTTCTTAACATATCCTATTGCACCCCTAACCAGCTTCTGTGTTCTCACCTCTCTGCCTTTTCTCACGCTATTGTTGTGATGCCAACCTTAGTAGCAGTAAAAACATCCTTGAAGATGATCCAATCCAAATTATTCATTTTCATCTGAGGAAACTTAGTTTCAGAATTACTGGAACCAGACAACATAGTATATCCATTAGTCTTTGCTCTATAACAAACCACCCCAAAACTTAATGACTTAAAAACAATGACTTGAGATTTTTCACTGGAGTGTGGTTGGCCGAATAGTTCATCTGAAGATTTTTGCCTACATCCCTCATGCAGCTGCAGGGTCAGCTGGACTAGAAGGTCTAAGAGGCTCACACACATTTGTGTCAGTTGGTATTGTGGGCAGGGGTGTCTTGGTCTCCTCCAGTGGCTCATCCTCCAGCAGCCTTTCTTATATGCTGGTCTTAGGGCAGGGGTCCATGAAGAGAAAAGGTAGAATCTACATGGCCTTTTGCAGCCTAAACTCTGGAACTCATACAGTATCACACCCACTATATTCTACTGATCAAAGCAAATAACAAAGCCAGCCAGGTTCAAGGGTGTGGAGAAGTAGATGAGAGAAACAGCAGAGTCATATTGCAAAGTGGATATCTTCCAGGATGAGAGGAACTGTGGCCATTAAACACTTTTTCACTCAAAACACAGGTAAACACAGTCAGGTTGCCCCAATATAACATCCATGGCATCCTGAACAAAAGCTCCTTAGAACGCTTCTACCTAGGAACAGGATGGGACTCGGGGGCCAATGTGGATCAGTGTATCAAGATATAGCCAAGTAGGTCATTACCGAGTCACCTTGCCATTTTCAAAGTTCTGGTGCACTTTGAAAAGGTAAAGCCACAAGATACACTCTTACTGAGGAAAAAGCACGGAGTTAGCTATGCAGACAGCTCCACTCTTGTTGGCAATGAGTAAAGCCAGTTCCCATGTTCTTGAGTCTGGTCATCTGCTCTTTCAGCCACCAAACTCAACTGTCAATACGCAAAGAGATGATTAGCTTCCTGGAGCCTGGACCAGGCTAATCAAACTCACGAGTGGCTCTTGTGTAAAGAGGATTGCATTAATTTGCAAAGAAGTGGAGTCCTCTAGAGCAGCGATTTTCAACTGGTGTGACATGAGGATTTTTTTTAAAACATGCAATACCTGACTATGTAGTCAGAGGCACTGACTTCTTTTCCCTTAGATAGTCAAATTAAATAATGACAACAGCCAACACAACAATAGCCATCTGGTGTAAACGAATCAAAATTATACCCTTTTTTGGTCAGATTGGCAAAAAATATATATGTTTATGTGCTGTGGAATTTTAGTCATGAGTTTATGTGTGCCATGAGATGAGAAAGGTTCAAAATTGCTGCCTTAGAGAAAAGTTCCCTCCAATCCTCAGTTTTCTCACCTGTAATATTTAACCGGATGAGCTGCTATACGAATGAGAAAAGGTCCTAGAACAGTGATGGCGAACCTTTTGAGCTCGGCGTGTCAGCATTTTGAAAAACCCTAACTTAACTCTGGTGTCGTGTCACATATAGAAATTTTTTGATATTTGCAACCATAGTAAAACAAAGATTTATATTTTTATATTTATTTTACATATTTAAATGCCATTTAACAAAGAAAAATCAACCCAAAAAATGAGTTCGCGTGTCATCTCTGACACGTGTGTCATCGGTACACTATCACTGTCCTAGAACATAGTAGTATGCTGTTATATTACTATAAATAGTAATTATTAAAAACAATTATAAAGTGCTTGATACTATCTTAAGTCTTTATTAAATACACACTTTATTTCCGATAACGCCAAGCTCTAATTGCAGGACTCTGATGGGACACTGTTAGCATTTAGAGAAATCCAGATCAACACTTAAAACTTGGTGTGAGTGCCACCTTCTCCAACAAGGCTTCCTAGACATCGCCTAAGTGTCTATTCTCATATTACTACACATTTGTTCGTAAAGGGCTTCAAAGAGGGGAAATGCACCAGAAGTGCCAACCGGCCTCATCATTTTCTATGACCTGGACGGAATGTATTCATGGAGATGTGGGAAACAACCCAGCTCATCGCCATGGATGAGGATGTGACTAATGAGGTCTCATTGTCTAAAGCTCCAATGGCAGCCTTAGTAGCAACTATATGGGAGGCAATTTGCCCATCTTAACACTAAGACATTGCAATTAAAAGTTTGGATTAATTTTCCACCAGGATTCCAGAGAAGGAGGAGGATGCTCTGTTGAATAAAATGGCAGTATAAGGCTTGGGTGAGGTGAAAAACATAGTTTTCTTAAAAATAACAAAAATTGTTTAAAATAATATTTCGACTACAGTTATTTCATTGTCCCCATTTTTTAAAATAATTAATTGGATAATGTATTATTCCTTCTTTTATTCTCTGTTAAAAACAGTTCCCCTCACTCATATTCTTGTTGAAATAACAGACCGTGTCAATCATTTTGATGATCACTGTAGATGTTAATCTTCCCACTAGCTAGCACAAAAACAATGGTCTTCTTCCGTTGGATTTATCCACTCAAACCAATACCTTCAGCAAGGGGAGGGCATCCGCATCTTCACATCTTACTCTCAGGAAGCTTCCCATAATTCTCCAAACACTGATCCTAAATAAGCCCTGCTCTGAGACATGCGGGAGATTCCCCTGGACAGAGGAGATTAGCCAAGACCAGGTGACACTGAGATTGAGGGAAAACTCGCCAGCCAGCAACTCAGATCACAGAATCAAAAATGAAGAGATTTTCGCATTCTTCAAACGAATATCCCTACTAGTAGGTACCTGTCTTAGTCTACTCAGGCTGCTGTAACAAATACTACAGATTGGGGGGGTTAAATGCCAAACATTGATTTTCTCACAGTTCTGGAGGCTGGAAACCCATCAGGGTGCCAGCAGGGTCCAGTTCTAGTGAGAGTTCTTTGCCTGGCATGCAGACAGCCATCTTCTTGCGGCATCCTCACTACTTGCTGTGTCCTCCCATTGGAGAGAGAGAAGGAGAGCTCTCTTTCCTTTTCTTCTTAGGCAGTGGTTCTCAACCTGTGGGTCGTGACCCCTTTTGGCGGTCGAACGACCCTTTCACAGGGTTCACCTCAGACCATCTTGCATATCAGATATTTACATTACGACTCATAACGGTAGCCAACTTTACAGGTATGAAGTAGCAACGAAAATTATTTTTATGGTTGGGTCACAACATGAGGACCTGTATTTAAAGGGTCAGAAGGTTGAGACCCCTGTTCGAAGGCAGTGGTTTCTTTGTTATGGGGGTGGGGCCACAACATTAGTACAAAGAAACAGAATTTCCGGAGGATGAGGCCCAGAAATCAGGATTTTAAAAAGATTCCCAGGTGATTCTAATGTACAGCCAAGGTTGAGAACCACTGCTCTAAGGGCACCACCCTATTAGATTAGCCCCCACCTTCAGAGCCTCATTTAACCTTGGTTACCTCTTTAAAGGTCCTGCCTCCAAATACAGTCACATTGGGGGTTAGGCTTCCGCATGAATGGGGGGGGGGCCACAATTCAGTCCACAGCAATAGGCAATGGATATTTAAGTAACTGATAAGTCAAGGCATGAGCAAGGGCATGAAGACAAGGAATAAAAGAACAAGTACTTCTATTTAACTAGCACATAGGCTATTACTTAAAGGGGAATGGTGCTGGGCCAGCGCGGCTCAGGGGTTGAGTGTGGACTTATGAACCAAGAGGTCATGGCTCGATTCCCTGTGAGGGCACATGCCTGTATTGCGGGCTTGATCCACAGTGTAGGGCATGCAGGAGGCAGCCAATCAATGATTCTCTATCATCATTGATGTTTCTCTCCCTCTCCTTTCCTCTCTGAAATCAATAAAAATATTTAGAAAAAAAGGGGTGTTGTGGGGGAATGGTGAAAGATATAATTAGAAAACTGGGTTGGGACCAGATGGAGAAAGACCTTGTAAGAACTTGTACTTTACTCTATGGGTGATGGTTAGATACAGAAGGTTTCTGAACTGGCAAGAACCATGGTTAAAGTTGTACTTTACAAAAAGTATTATATTAAAAGCATGCAGAATGGCTTGGCAAGGTGAAGATCAGAGAGAGGGAGACTGAGTGAGACTTGACTACTGAGAAAAACTCTACATTGTCAGAAATCTGATCGGAAGCATATTGTAATGGTCAAGAGTGTGGGTTCCATCAGGCAATGGAGTCCAAATCCTGGCTAAGCCATGTACCAGTGTGATGCCCTAAGTCTTATTCTCTTACCTGCAAGATGGAGAGAGAATTAGAACATACCAGGAGATAATCCATGAAAAAGTGCAGGCTGCATCACAAATATTCAATAAACCTAAACCACGGTAATTAAATGTGTTATTCTCTGTACCTGGCATCATTAACTATATCCAGTAGGAAAACATATTTCAACTGTTTGAGCAGTACACATTTGTTAAGCAGAGTTCATGCTAGTCTGTAGGATCAAATGTGGCCTCATAGCTCGAAGAATATCACCTGTTGCCAGGTGGAGGGAAGGAGGCTTACTGCAAGCAATAAAAAAGAAAAATGTTCCTCTGAGAATTTTTGTTTAATTTCAAATATATAGTCAGAGAGGCAAAGAAAATTCTGTTTATAAAAAATTCATATATTAAATCTACTAGAAGGTCAAGCTTGTAGATTCAGTCTTTCAATGGTATATATTTATGCTAATTTATGAAGGTACATTCTGTTGATTACAAATGAAATGATTTTGCTTGGCAGTCAAGTGCAGAAAGACAAATATCAAGTCTCAGAAGCTACACTTCCAACTGTTTTGCAAACAGAGATAAAAAGTAATCCCTGACTAAGTAGCATCACTTTCAAGATACAAATCAACTTTCAAGTACACTGTATTGAGTATTCAAGGCCAAGTTTACTCCAAAAGTTTCCAATAATTGGGGTTGAAGAGTATTTATTAGAAGAACTTGTGCACTGTGTCGAAATTGACAGGAGTGGTGCTTTTTGGCACAGTGTGATGCTAATATCTGTAATTAAGAAAAAGCTTAAAGAGCATCTGCAAAGCCAGTGCTTACTTTGACAGAAGTCTCTGCAAGTAAATTTACTGGGCTTTGTTATTTGTTTCCAACCAAAGGCACACAAAACATTTAAAGGCCACGTGGCATCGCTTCACGTTACGAAGAGTCATGACTTCTGAGCCCTAATCGATTTTGGAATTATTGACATCATTACTATCACTTTCCCCATCCCCATTAACACCCTCACTTCCAACACCAACTCTGCTCCCAACTCACTCTCTTTACCTCTACAACTTCCATGACTCCTTCCACAGCCACAAATGACATCAATGATACTCTACCACCAATGATACTTACGTTGCCAACTCCACCACCACCATCACCATCATCCCCAAATCCATCTTCACATTTTCTTCACCATCATTATCAACATGATCCACCAACCATCACCACCATGTCTACCTCATGACCTGCTCTAGCACTCCATTGCTCCACTCTTGCCATCACCCCGTTATCATAGTCACAACCAGTCTTTGCAGACTCTTGTGGTTTCCCCTTCTTTCAAATCCCCATTGTCTGAGACAAGTGGCAATATTGCAGTTTAGTCATTTAGCAGTTAATCCACTTAGATTCATATGGTAGTCCCCACATCAATTTCTGCTGAACTGCTCACAATTTAGGGTAGAGAATAATGTACAAAGAAGCAGGATGCTTTTATTTTCATTTTTTATCTAGCCACTCTACCACCACCATTTTGATATTTTAATTTTTTTTTTGTGACACTGAATTTTGAAACTCACCTATTGCTCATCCCATCCCTCACTCTCACTGTACAATAAGCATGCCAAACTCAAAGGCTAACACGGGCCAAATAAATGAGGCATGTGGCCCGCGGGCCCCAAGTTTGACATGCTTACTGTACAATATATGCATGGGAGTTTACATGTTTAGTAATATTTTTAATAAAAGCAGAAAGCTCAATGATAAAAACATACGTCAGTCAAAGAAGTCACATTAAAATCACAATGTCAAGTAATCTCTGAGATTGGAAGTCTTACATTGAAATGTTTACTTTGAAAAACCTTCATTCACTTGCAGACAATTGACAATAAAATGTGTTAAACGTGATGATGCCACTAATGCATTTTCCTGGGAAATATCTTAACAAATTATTTTTTCTAAAGAAAAAACTCACATAGAAAATGATTTCACGTCACTTAGAATTCTCCTAACTCCAATTTGTTCATGTGAAAAGACTTGACCAACTAATTTTTCTCAGGTCAATCACCATTGTCATGCATTACAAACAAAATACTTCAACTTAAAAAATCAATAATAACTCAGTGTTGCATTGTAAAAAGGTATTATCTTTTGAGAAGCACATAAAAAAATTAAGAAAATGGGAGGGGGGTGGTCTTTGGTCAATACTAAAGAACAACAATACTAAATATCCTTCATCATATTCCCCGACCCCCAGTCTATTCTCTACATTTTGTTCTGTGTCCCAAGAAGTTGAACCTTGCTGACTGCATCACCTGGGCTTTCTTGCCAACTGGCTTCTACTTAGTTGGATACAGCCAATAGGAGACAACAGAAAAGTTGAGGTCTCTCTTCCCCCTTCTGGACAGCGATGGTCTCTGTTTGTGTCCCTCCAGGACCACAGTTTCAGCCCAGCAGGGCTCTCACTGTTACCAGGATACCACACACTATTTCTTTCCCTTGTTCTTTTGGGAAATGAACATCAATTTCTTAATGTTGCTAGTGTCTGGCTGCCCCCACTTTTCTACTCCTGCCCACACATCTGAAAGTAACCTTTCCATTCGGCTTCCTTAATTTGAGCATCTGGGATGAATTTCATCTCCTGAGAGCAACCTGATCGGAACAGCAATAGTGATGGAGACACCATCCTTATGCCGCTCTTTTAAACGCTCTGAGAAGAGGTCATCACCAACATCTAGTACAGGCGGACTCGTTTTATTGTACTTCACCTTGTTGCGCTTCACAGGCGAGTGTGTTTTTTTTCTTTCTCCAAACCGAAAACAAAACCTGCACCAGCGAAGAGATTTTGACTCACTTTATTGTGAGACAACCCCCTTCTTTATTGCCACGGTCTGGACCCGAACCTGCAATATCTCGGAGGCATGCCTGTAGATAGATAAAACAGCTCAGCAGTCTGCTTCAAACTAGCATTAAGGAAAATAGTCTAGTCAGGCAGGAAGTTTTTCCCCAGATGAATCTATGTCTCCATTTTCAGCTCCACCCCCAGGCCCCGAGTTTATAGAAGAAAGGGGGAAGTTAACATTACAATGTGCTCACCTCAAGCTACCGAGTAGAAGGCAGAGATCCCAGGTAAGCTTCCACCTAGACAGAGAACAGCGTGTAATTAGAATTGCCTTCCCGCCGAACCTCCTGAGAAGCTAGTCACCCCACTGAAGGCTCGGGAGAGGAAGGAGTACTACGGTTTACAGTTTAGCGCTGTAGCACTAGACTTCCCACAATGCCTTTTAGATCAGTGGTTCTCAACCTCGGCTGCACATTAGAATCACCTGGGAATCTTTTTAAAATCCTCAAGGATGAGGCCCAGAAATCAGGATTTTAAAAAGATTCCTAGGTGATTCTAATGTGCAGCCAAGGTTGAGAACCACTGCTTTAGATCCTTCATAGTATTTGGCTTAAATATTGCATAATTAGGAAATCAAATTCTAGCAATCTGCATGGAGAAGGCAAACCAAAGAGGATAAAGAAGACACTGAAAACATAGCTGCATTACAAAAAAGTAAGTAGCATTTGGAGACGGGGTATACAGTGCATTCTCCTCTGATGGGATTGTTCCAATTTTTGTTTAAAAAGACGACCGTAAAGCAATTTTCTTTTCTTTGAAACCTATTTTTCTCATTGACTTACATTACAAAATCAAAGATGTCCTCCCCACAGGAAATATTGTAGCCCTAAGTCTAAATGAAAATCACATTTCACAAAGCAACAAACCCCTCTAAAGTCGATGATCTAAAGTAAAATATTTAGTTTCTGACAAAACAATAATCACACTCAAAATAATTCAAAAAATACAAATAAAGTGCCCAGAACAACATTCCCTTAAGGATAGATCCACATAGAAGCAAAATCTCCCGTGAAGCTTCACTACGAGGCAGCCCGCGATGTTGTAATTTACAGGAGGAACTATATAGATGGTTTTCCTCCCATTCTTGGCGCAGGTCAGAGCAGGATCAGGCAATCAGAGGCTCTAACACCCCCCCCACCCCCATCCACCCCCATCCAGGGAACCATTTTCAAGGATGAGAGAGCAATGTGTTCTCTCAGTCCCTCCTTTGCATTCATCAGTCCCTCCTTGTGTATGGAGGCTGGGTTTCGAAAACTTCCTAAATGATATTAGCAATAAAGGTGAAGGGAGCATTTTGTTGTTGTTGTTGTTATTCAGAACGAGCCCCTTCCAATCACAACTAAGCTTATGTTTGTGAAGCCTCCAAGCATAGGGGCTGGCTGCCAGGGGAACCAAACACTTGATTAGAGGTTATATTTCAGCCACTCCCCACTTCCCACAATCTCCATCCTCCACCCCTGACCCCTCCCACCCCTTGTGGGGTATAGTTTGAAGGAACCCAGGAGGTGCCACTCAAAACTTACCTACCCTGTTGTCTGTCATTTCTTTCCTAGTGACTCACTTCTTTAGTTTAAATCCTTCCTTCTCCCAGAATTTTCTTCTAAAAAAATTTTTTTTATTGATTTCAGAGAGGAAGGGAGAGGAAGAGAGACAGAAACATCAATGATGAGAGAGAATCATTGATCGGCTGCCTCCCACACACCCCACACTGGGGATGGAGCCTGCAAGCTGGGAATGTGACTTCTGGTTCACAGGTCCTGTCTCAACCACTGAGCCACGCTGGCTGGGCCAGAGTCTTTTTTTAAACTAGCAATATCCTTCCAAAGGATACCTTGGTATACCTTAGAAACCATGCTTTCCGCATTGTACTCTTGGGGCCATCTGCATTAGAATCACCAGGGATGCTTATTAAAAAAACTAGAGGCCCAGTGCATGAAATTCATGCACTGAGGGGGGGCTGTCCCTAAGCCCAGGCTGCACCCTCTCCAATCTGGGATCCCTCTCACAATCTGAGACCACTGGCTCCTAACCACTCGCCTGCCTGCCAGCCTGATTGCCCCCTAATTGCTCCCCTGCCGGCCTGATTGACACCTAACTGCTCCCCTGTCAGCCCAATCACCCCCAACTGCCTTCTCCTGCCAGCCATCTTGTGACAATGTGGGGGCAGCCATCTTGTGATGACATGGGGGTGGCCATCTTGTGACAACGTGGGGGTGGCCATCTTGTGACACGAGGGCATGAGGGTCCATTTGCATATTACCTCTTTATTATATAGGCTGTGCACTCTTATCTCCACCCTAGACCTTCTGAGTCAGGAGCCCGGGGATTTGGATTCTGAATCTTAACAAGTTCCCAGGAGCACGTTAACACTCGAAAACCATGCCTTTGTGTGAATGGGGTTATCAAACCCTTTCCCTCAGGCCCGTTCCAGGGAGGGAAGGCTATTATCCTATCCTGTGTGTCCACGCTCTGGGGCCCATGCTGTCTCTGCTCTCCAGTCACTAGAGCCCTTCGGCGATACCACCCCAATATCTTCTGGCTTTCATAGGTGCCCGCAGTTTGTAAAGTATGTTCTAACTCCCTCTCTCTTTTCATCTCCACCACAATCTCAGAAGGTTTATTTTTACACCAGTTTTCTACCTGGAAAAAGAAAAAGGGTTCTAGAGAAATTAAGTATCTTTCTCAGGGTTACACAGAACTGGGATTCAAAACGAGATCTAACGCTCATTCTCATGTTCTGAGCCTGGCTTATATCACTTAAAAAGTTAAGTAATCCTTCAAAGGGGAAAGAAGAAAAAAAAAAGAGGGTAAATGGGACTTGGACTAAAATCTCAAATAATCAAAAGATGAGAGCACAGAATGGGATTAAAGAATTCTATGTTGGACACTTACAATTCAAAGAAAATTGCACTGGTTCTCCTGAAGGCAGTCAGATTGTACCACCAAGGAAACACGGGACTAGCCAAAGGCCAACAGGACACTGGTTGTTCTCAGTTGTTGTATTTACACTAAGATTTTCTCAGCCTCATTGAAATTTTCTTTATTCTGCAATGGACAGAGCACAGGCTATATTTTGACTCTAAAATACATTTTAATCGAATTGTTATTAAGCAGAATGTTCAGCAGTCACAGGCAGAGAGAGAGCAGTGTAATAATGATCCCACATGTACCCATCCCCCAGCTTCAACAATTACCAAGATTCTGCCATTTCTGAAGAAAACAAGTTTTAAAAAAACAACAACATCCTTTTAAATACTGTAACCATGTATAAATTCAGAATTCCCCACTGCCCATCTCAAAATATTTCCTAAATAAAGAAGTGAATCGGTATATTAACGGGTAGATGTATATGCATGCAGCCACATTTTGAAGGGGAATGCATTGTTTCGCTGGTGGGGATGCATACAAAATGCCTGCTTAGGGCTCAAAAATGTGTGTGTTTTCACAATCTGCTTGATGGCAGGCCCTAATGGTCAGAAAAAATAAAATTTAGTCCTTACAGCCTGTCCTGTCTTTAAGCGAAATGTGCGCCGTTTACTTGGGAGCCATGTAACAGATGTGGGCTGCAAAGGAAGAGGCCGGTTATGAAGCACTAGGGGAGGCTGTGCAGATGTCCCTGTTTTTAATGTGCGACTATGCGGGTCCAATTTATCTCACTGTGCGTCGTCTAGGACTTGGTGGAACAGCTCCGCATTATAGATCTCCAGCACCCTTCACGGGCCTTGGTTATCAGAGGGAAAAGCGTTCTTAAACCTGGCCATCGAGGCACACAGGGCGGTGATAAATAAGAGGGAAGGAGGGAAATGCTTGAGGGGACCTCCATGCCAGGACTCAGAATGCAAAGGCGTATGCGGCCAGGCCTGAGCCCTTGTGGGAAGGGATTGCTAAGATCTCCTGCAAAAGGGCATTAGAGAGTTTAGCACACCGGAAGCCTGAAACTGCTTGGTGAGGATGAAAAAGGTAATCTTTTTGCTTTCCCGGAGCTATAGCTTTCTGTAGACCCAGTAATTATCACATAGGAAGTGATGGTCTTGTTCCCAGGCCTTTCCTAATTCTTTTTTCAAAGTTTCTCACTTCCCGCCTTTAAAATATTTTCCCCCATTTTTGCCCCAACTAAAAAATTTTTTTCGTTCCCCCTTCATACCGTTAAGGTTGCTCCTTTTTTAAATCTAAATTAAATTTTTTTAAAGGCCGGAGGTTCTTAGGTGCCCCTCATGAAAGTTCTTTCGCCCCCCAAAGGGGTCGTGCCCCCCAGGTTGGGACCCCCTCCTTTATATAAAGCCTAGAGGCCCAGTCCTTGAGTTTCATCCATTTGGCGGGGGGGGGGGGGGGGGTGTCCCTCAGCCCAGCCTGTGCCCTCTCGCAGTCCGGGAGCCCTTGGGGGATGTCTGACATAGGCCTGCTTCCCATATAGGATAATCTCACTTAATTTATATAACCCTTCGAGATGAGTGTTGCTAATGGATTCCAGGGATGAGGAAGCTGGGATTTGGGTGTAATTTGAGATAGAAAGTGGCTGATCCAGGATCTTCACTTAGTTCTTTCTGATTCCAGAGTCTTTTTGGAACTCTCAACACCAACGGAGTCAGTGTCTTTAATACAATCCTTTTGAGGACAATCTAGCAATATGTATCCCTGTACTTGATTCAGCAATTCCTTGTCTGGAAATTTAATCTGTGAAAATAGTTCAACAATGCTCCAAAGCAGTATCCACAGAGATTCATCCCAGTGTCCTTTACAATTAAAAAAAATGGCACCCGCCTGGCTGGTATAGCTCAGAGGTTGAGTGTGCACCTATGAACCAGGAGGTCATGGTTCAAATCCTAGTCAGGGCACATGCCCGGGTTGCTGGCCAGATTCCCAGCGGGGAGCGAACAATGATTCTCTCTTATCATTGATGTTTCTATCTCTCTCCCTCTCTCTTCCTCTCTGAAATCAATAAAAATATATCTATTTTAAATGGCACCCATCGGAGTATTCACTGAGACTGAAAAAATTAATTTTCATAAATCTATATACTGAAATAGTATATACCTTTCTAAGAGATTCAAGGTAAGGTATATATATATATATATCACCTCTATTTATTTTGAGGTGAAAAACAAATTATAGAAGAGTATTATAATAGAATTAGGCATGAATGTGTGTGTGTGTGTGTGTGTGTGTGCGTTGAAAGATCACAGCAAACTTACTGGTGGTTTGAGTCTCTTCTAAATATTTAAGTTTTTAAACAATTATAGTATCAGATAAAAAGGATAAATTTTTCTCATTTGAAACACTAAGTCCCTGATCTTTTCTCCTCAAAAGCTGATGCCCAGCTTTGACAGTGACATCAGGTGCATTTTATAGGAGAGGAAGGGTTTGTCTTTATTCAGATGTCACCTAATTTGCAAACTCTCCTCCACCACTGGAGGCAGGAATAGATTTTCCCTCCCTGGGCTCCCAGAACATCCTGAGTGTCCTCTTCATTGTAACAGTTATCTCACTGCTGTAAACATGTGGCTTACACCCCTGTCACCCTTCCTTAACTCTGAGATCCTCAAAAGCAGGGACCACACTTCTTTTATCTGGTACATGACATATATTTAATATATGCTGATGAGTAAAAAAAAGGAAGAAAAAAGAGGGAGCGAGGGAGGGAGGGAAGAAAGCAGGGAGGGAGGAAGGAAAGGGAAGGAAAAAAGGAAGATAGAAAGGTAGGAAGGAAGGAAAGAAGGAAGGAGGGAAGGATGCTTACTTTTAAAAAGCTGGTGAAATATTCAAAGCCCACACCACTGAACCATAGCAGCTCATTGTGAATCAATTCGTCAAAGCCTGAGCTAAAGGTGCCACTGGGTTATGAAAGGTTACAGGCGTTGTGGTTAGACAATGGATGTAAAACCTGCATTTTTCATTTTGAAGTTTTCTGAGAAAGTCTCTTCCTCTCTGAGTTTTTGATTCGCCATCTACAAAATGATTAGGTTAATACTGACATTTCAGGTTTGCTGTGAGGACAAAATTATGCATAATGCCAACACATAGTAGACATCCAATAAATATTTGCTGTCACATTACACAGTTTGTTAGGTATTTGCGCTATGAGTGGATCATAGGAGCACAAGCATATAAACATCAGGATTGTTTTTAAGCTGCTGAGGTTGCCTTCAGATCCAACACCGATCAGTTATTGGAACAGTAGTGTCCCCAAATCCTCCAGGTGGTCAGGGGAGCTCCTAGGTATTCTGTCCTGCGGGGCATCCTGCTAGACCACTTTGGTTCTTGGGCAATGAAGAATGTCATAGAAACAAATGTCTCTCAAAACAAAGTTGAAGCCTTTGGTGGCCTCTTGGTTTCATGTATCAAATAAATTTTCAAAATAAAAAATAAAATCAAACCAACAACAAATGAAGGTATTAGGGACTCTGATACATTGTTAGTGGGAGCAGGTCTGGAACATTTCTTGGGGGAGAGAAGAAACAAATTGAGAGTGTTATGAATGTGTAAAGCATGCATTGCCCTTTGATTCAGCAAGTGGTCATGTAAGAATTTATCCTATTAAATTACCTGTGAAAATGTGCAATTCCACATGAACAGTGTGAAACACTGTTTGCAAGAGTGAAAACTCAGCAACAACCCAAATCGATAGGGAAATGGCTAAATAAATTATGATACATCCCTCCAGTGGTGTATACTGCAGCTGTGAAAATGAAATTGATCTATGTGTACTTCCATGATTAAAAATGTGCCAGATGTATGGCTAAGTGAAGAAAGCAAATTGCAGGGCAATATGAGCCCAATTTTGTAAAAGTAATTTCTGTATACCCATATCTAAAACCTGGGAAAAGGTATTCAAAATTATTCTGTCATATAGTGATATGAGGGCCCTTCACTTTCTACTATATGCAGTGCCTTATCATTTATATATTGTAAATGAATATGCATTACCTTGGTAATTAAAAAACAGCAATATTATCTTTTTGAATCTAAGTTATTAATGGGAAGGAAGGTAAAATACAGAACAAAGCATGGCTTTGTTAAGATCTTAACCTCTCTTTTCTGATGTTTCTAGTCCCAAGGCCCTTTGACCTTTACCCAAAGAATCGGTTGAGCCCTGTAACTCCATTAGCTAACCTGATAGGTCTGACTGATGGTCAATGGGATAGGAGAATATCTGGAATGGTCCCCCCTCCCACTTTTTTTTCAAAAGGAACAGAAGCCTCATATACAACCTGGCTGTGAAATATGTAATTGGAAAAAGTATTGCCCCTTGGTTAAAGAAGTGACCTCCAATGGTCAATCATTCCTCGAGATTGAACATTCTGTTACAATTGTCCACAGAAACTTAAAGAGGTTATTTTCTTGATCTGCAGGGCATTCATTTGCTACCATAAGTATCCCACAGTGTAATGTATATACCTTACATCTAGAAGATGAATAGCATTTCTCTGGTGCTTTTCCCCTGAACTTCTCAGTACAAGTGGTGTTTGTGGAAATGATTTGATCAGAATCACTTCGGAGCCTCAGCATCCCAGCATTCCTAGCTGTTCTTCCCTCTAATGTCCATAACTGTTGCATATTGTTTCTTTTTTTTAAAAAAAATCACCCCTCACTTATAATTTTAAAAATGTAAATAAAAACTATTTCTTACTTAGAAAATTGGTAAAGATTGAAGAAATGGACAAAATTCAGGTGGGTGAGTGTGCACTCAGGCACTGTTTGGGGGTAAGTACACTTCCAGGCAATGTGTACCAGGATGGGAAGTGTGAATCACTGTGACCCAGCCACCTTGCAGGAAGTGAAAAGATGTATACTTAGTGAAAAACAACAACAACAAAAAACATGTTTAAAATTATAATATTCAGACATGAGTTCTGAGATATTTAACAGATGAAAGGATATTACAGTGGATGAAATAGTGCACTTCCCCCCCCCCCCCCCCCCCAAATCCTTATCTACTTGAAACCTAAGAATGTGACCTTATTTGGAAATAGGGTATTGGCAGATGTCATTAAAAGTCTCAAGATGAAATCATCCTGGGTTTAGGGTGGGCTCTACATCCAATGATCAGTGTCCTTTTAAGAAAAAGGAAGGAGTCCAGCCACTGTGGCTCAGTGGTTGAACATCGACCTATGAACCAGGAGGTCACAGTTTGATTCCCAGTCAGGGCACATACCCAGGTTGCAGGCTTAATCCCCAGGAGGGGGTGTGCAAGAGGCAGCCGAGCAACGATTCTCTCTCATCATTGATGCTTCTCTCTCTCTCTCTCTCTCTCTCTCTCTCTCTCTCTCTCTCTCCCTCTCTGAAATCAACAAAAATATACATTAAAAAGAGAAAGAAAAGGGGAAGACACTGAGAGACACACAGAGAGGAGGGCCATGTGGTGACAGAGGCAGAGACTGGAGTGATGCAGTTATAGGCCAAGGAACTCCAAGGAGGGCCAACAACCATGAGAAGCTGGAAGAGAGGCATGGGACAGAGTCTCCCTCAACGCCTCTAGAAGGAACCAGCCTGTCCACATTTTAGCTTCAGACTCCTGGTCTCCTAAATATGAGAAAATAAATGTATATTATTTTAAGCCACTTCATTTGCAATGATTTGTTATGGCAGCCCTAGGAAACTAATACAGATGTGATTCCTGGAATTTGTTTTAAAATAATCCAGTGATAAAGGGGAATGGGGGAGAGAGCTACAGATGAGATGAAATTAGATAATAGGTATATGGGCGTTATACAATATTCTGAATGCTTTTGTATATATTGGAAATTTTCCATAATAAAAAGATAAAAATAAATATAATGTAGATTTAAATTTATAGACATGGAAAACTATCTTTGAACATCTTGTTGGATAGAATAAAATAGGTCACCAAATTTGTTGGTATTTTATGATTTATCCTAAACATAGATTCCTAGAAAAGTTATCAAATTGTTATGCCTAATCATTTCTGGAGAGTGTGATTGGAGTTGATTTCTTCTTCATATTATTTTGTATTTTTGGAATTTTTTAAAGGAAGCATGATTGATTATTATTTTAAAAGTTAAACTATTTTCATATATATATATATATATATATATATATATATATATATATATATATATGCCTAAGCCATCGTTATGACCAAACGACCAGAATGACTGGTCTACCAGTTGCTATGATGCGCACTGACCACCAGAGGGCAGACACTCAATACAGGAGCTGCCCCTGGTGGTCAGTGTGCTCTCACAGCCAACCTCCTGTGGCCAGCGGTGTTGGCGTCCATTCCTTCCACGCCTGGCCCGGCAATTGTCGCTTCCTCTCCCGACCCCGCTGGGGCCTCTGGGCCCCAGGCTGAGATGGGGAACTGGGGGTGGGTGGTGGTGAATGTGGCCCCTTTCACAGGGGGTCTAAGGGCAGGCTCCCTCCTCGGGACCAGTGGCCAACCTCCCATGTCTTGTCCTTCCCCCGGCCGGCAGACTCCAATCAGCCCAGCCCTGATCGGCCCTGATTGCCGGCCAGGCCTAGGGACCCCACCCATGCACAAATTTGTGCACCTGACCTCTAGTAGTAATAATGATTGTCCCCACCAAATTACACTATAATAAAATCACTTTCTTTACTCCCAATGTGCCTGTGATAAGTCCGATATTTCCTATTCCCATTTTAAAGAAAATAGAGGATCAGGGAAATAACCTCTCCAAGGTCACTAAGGATTTTGGATCAGAATTCCAAATCAAGCCCAGAATCTGCCCAAAGTGAAGGTGGCGTCATTGTCAGCAGTTACCTTAGACATTTCCTTCTAGCTATCAGCAAGCGACTTCAGGAAGTTTGATCCCCGTTCAGACATCATCAGATACTCATGTGATGGGGAGGGCATTTGTCCAGCCTCTGGCTGTGACAGGGATTCCTCAAGACCAGTGTTCTCTCCCCAGGTAGCAAGAGGGCCATCCTTTACTACAGTGGCATTCAAGCTGTGCCGGGGGAAGGAATGAGATTCCGGAGGAGACCACCACCCTTCTACCCAGCCAGCATTTGGAATGCAAGAGGAACATCCAAAGAGGGTTTATATTCCACCAGGTAAAATAAATACCTCCAGCACAGAGAGCAAATGCAGGACACACCTGCTCCCCGTCCCAGGTCTGTGACAGCAACCCTAATGGACAATAGCGTTCTTTCGGTCTGGAGTTTGGATGACAATCCAATAGTGATCTGCCCCCTGTAGAGTTGATTCACAAGGTGAAAACTATTTGCCATCCATAGGTCCTATTTGGGAACAAATTCTAACCAAAGGCCAAAGGAGCAGTTTGTTGGCAAAATAGCAAAATAGAAGGGAGGGAAATTTTAGAAAAATAAGGATAATAGTCATGTTTTATTTAGCATCTACTTAACACCTACTATGTGCCAGCTTTGGCAATAGAAAGAAAGCTAAGTAAAACATGGTTTCCACCCTGGGGGAGTTCATAGGAAAAGACATAAAATTGTAGAAATTAGAAAGGTAGACTTCAGAAAGACCAAAAAACAAGATTCTCTTGAGGGCTCCTTCTCCTTGGCTAGAGCTACACCTGTCCGAAGGTAGACTCAGAGTTCAGATTTCCCAGAGCTACAACCCAGGGATGCTCCAAATAACTAGGCTTTATTCTTCGTTATACCCAGAAAATGCAAATGGCAAGGAACCCTTCATCACAAGAAGAATATTTTGTAACTAGGTATGGTGATAGATGTAAACTAAACTTATTGTGATCATTTTGCAATGTATCTAAATATCAAGTCATGATGTTGTACACCTAAAACTAATATCATGTTACTTGTTAATTATGCCTCAGCAAACAAAATACTTGCCCTTTTAGAAGAAATACAGGGAATTCAAAGGGACTGACTCTCTACTGGTTATAGAAATACTCGGTGCTATTGCTTGTTGAGCAAGTGGGAAGCGTATTTCACTTACAGTCTCTAATCCTCACCACAACTCTGCATGGTAGATAGCATTATCCTCATTGCACTTGTGAGGAAATTCAAGTCCGACATGGCCAGGAAATGGCTTCTAAAGGGTGGAAATGAGATTTAAGCCAGGAAATGGCTTCTAAAGGGTGGAAATGAGATTTAAACTTAGTTCTTTCTGAGTCCATGTGCTTTACACCACCCACAGATTATATATATATATATATATATATATATATATATATATACCCAGCAAAGGCCCAAAACTATACAGTACAGCAGACATATAAATGGAAGGAAGTGGCTTCTGATCCCAGGCCATGCTCTCCAAAGTGTCAGACTCCATCTGATCCCAGGCCATGCTCTCCAAAGTGTCTGACTCCATGGACTCAGGTCAGAAAATGTCTCTTGTCTCCTTCTCCAGTGCTGAGATAGCAACCAGAACCAATTCTATTGTTGGACGATGCCAGCCCTAAGGAAAGAGGGCAGCGATGGATGAAGTCATGTCAACAGAACGCAGCAGGAATACTTGTTTTCCACCCTCGGCCTTGGTGTTGCCACTGCTTTCTTCTGAGTTCCTGCGGGGCTGAGCAACGGGAAGGCAATGTGGGAGAGACAGGAAGGAGACAGAAATGGCAGACTTTGGAGGAAGGAGAGATAAGGGGCAAAAGACTCCCTTCATCAGCCCAAAGGCAGGGGGAAAAATCCAAGGAAACTAGACCAGTTTAAGTCAAAGATACTGCAAAATGGAAAAAAAAAATCTTCACATGAGATAAGAGCTTTCTTCCCAGAACAAATTCCCCAGATTAATCATCCCAAATTAAAACACAAGGTTCTTATACGTTGCTTTCTTTGTATTGCCAAGATGTTTCAGTGTTCCAGTCGAAGCCAAAGATTAAACGTCCTGGTATTTTTGTTGTGATTTTACTGCCAAATGCAAATATCTAAGTGTAAGTAAGTCATTACTCTCCCGCTGTTGTGGTCTGATTAATTCTCACAATATTAGCCAGCAATTCATTGTATCCCTTGGTGTCACAAGTCCAGCTGAAGGAGATAAGTGGCTGAAAAAAGATCTCTGAGAACAGTTATAAATGATTCACTTTAAAGGAATAACAAAGCAGCCGGCCGATAAGCCCAGCCGAGTAAGCCTTCGGTGCAACGCACAAAACTAATTCAGCTTAAAAAACTTGGGCAAATTATAGTCAATAATCTTCACTGTCAGCCTGCTGCTCACAAAACTTTGCAGAAGAAACTTACTGCTGAAATGCAAATATTTAATTAGATTTTAATGGCGAGGTTTATTTCTCCTAAATCTGGTCATCTGTCTCAATTACGTTCCCCATTTTTTACAGTTAACCAGGAATTGTCATCCCCTTGGGCTGGGGGGGGGGGGGGATGTTTTCTCTCGCCTCGTTCCTGTTTAGCATCGCTTTTTCCCCACAAGCGCGGTTCTTGCAGAAAGAGGTTGGTTTGTTTTCTTTCCTTTTGGAAAAGAGAAGCGTTGGGGAGGAAAAGTGCTTGAGTGATGCTGTTCAAGCTAATTGTCCTTCTGTCCCAGGAACGGAGAATCTTCAGTAGCTAAACAAATCATTGTCTTTTTTTTCCAAGATTTTTTAAAATTTTTTTATTGATTAAGGTATTACAAATGTGTCTTTATCCCCCCATTGTCCCCTTGTCCCCCCAGTCTTGCCCTCACCCTCACCCCCTATTGTCTGCGTCCATTGGTTAGGCTTATATGCATGCATACAAGTCCTTTGGTTGATCTCTCCCCCTTACTCCCACCCTCCCCTACCTTCCCTCTGAGGTTTGAGCATCTGATCGATGCTTCTCTGGCTCTAGATCTGTTTTTGTTCATTTGTTTATGTTGTTCATTATAGTCCACAAATGAGTGAGATCATGTGATATTTATCGTTCTCTGACTGACTTATTTCACTTAGCATAATGCTCTTTCTTACCTCACTGCACAGGGAAATTAATATACTTTCTTATTTATGTAAGGCCTACTTAAAACAGTGCTGTGTATACTTGAAAATTCTAAAGCTATTTTTCCTCCCAAGGTATTCTGTAGCTTAGATTTTACATTAATTTGCAGAAATTAGTGCAATGTGGCTGTTCATGCCCCTTTCAACAAAACCTCTATTAAAAGGGGTCATACATTCTTCAGAACTGGTGCTGGGTGGGGGGAGAATATGGAAGCTGCGTTTCTGAGCTTCTCTTCTTTGTTGCAGTCATCAACTGTGCATCCTGCTTCAGACCCACACCGTGCTCTGTGAGCCTGGGGCTGGAACTCCGAACCACCTTCCTCCTCTGCCAGCTGCTGTGAGACTCCGCCAGCAGGGGGCACTAAAGACAACTGGCGCCCTGGCCGGTTGCTCAATGGTTAGAGCGTTGGTCCATGCACTGAAGGGTTACAGGTTCGATTCCCAGTCAAGGGCACTTACCTCAGCTGCAGGTTCCATCCCCAGCAAACGAAGGAGGCAACCAGTCGATGTGTCTTTCTCACATCAATGTTTCTCTCTCTCTCTCTCTCTCTCTCTCTCTCTCTCTCTCTCTCTCTCTCTCCCTCTCTCTCCTCCCCCCTCCATCTCTCCCTTCCACTCTCTAAAAAAGCAGTGGGGCTCGGCTATCATGGCTCAGTGGTTGAGCATCGACCTATGAACCAGGAGGTCATGGTTCAATTCCCCATCAGGGCACATGCTCAAGTTGCAGGCTGGATCCCCAGTAGGGGGCATGCAGGAGGCAGATGATCAATGATTCTCATCATTGATGTTTCTCTCTCTCCCTCTCCCTTCCTCTCTGAAATCAATAAAAATATTAAATAAATCAATAAATAATAATAAAGCTATGAAAAAAAATGTCCACGGGTGAGGATTCAAAACAACTGGAGGTCAGGAGGAGGAGGAAGAAGGGACTGGCCCCTCCTATCAGCTGTCAGCGGGCCATCCCTGTGCCCACCCCGCATGCTCCTTCCCCCAGCAGCAGTCGTTGATCCCAGTTTGCAGTGTTTCCCACCTGGCAGAGATAACCTCCTCTCACACTCAGAGACCCCAGTGCAGCCAGCTGCTCACCTCCCCGAAGATCAGGGTTCCAGCCCCCGGGGAGCCTTCCTCTGAGCCTCTGAGTTTGCTAACCCATCCTCTTACCTTTGTTCCCCCAATCAATGGCGGCCACTGCTTCCTGCAGTCGCTGCCTCTGTATCCACACCTTCATGTTCACATTTTGCACTCTTTAATACCGTTGATACCATTTTTTCTATTGAATTCTGCAAATTAATTGGCGTCGTTTTAGCCTCCGGTCTGGACCCTGACCGATACACCTTGTTTGTTTTCAAATCAGATAGACCTGGGTTGAAATCCCAGCCCTGCTCCTCACCAGCTGTGTGTGACCTTGGCCGATTTCTTAACATTTCTCAGCTTTCCTTTGTCTTTATATAAAATGAGTAGAACAGCCTGGAGTTGGCAGGATTAATGAGATAATCTATGTCGAGTGACTTACACATAACATCGGCTAGAAAAGCTCATTCCTTTCCCGTTCACCTTCTGTAGGCTTGAGGTCTCTCATTGATAGTAGATGGGAGTTTTATGCTCTTTCCTCACTGAGAATAAATTCATTCTTTATCCTTCTTGACAACCTATATTATGCCAATTGTAGTTCTAAAATCACTGCTGTTAGCACCTCCACGATGCCTTAATTCCAGGTGCAATCATCACATCTCTCCTTCCTCCTGCCAATACGCTTTTTTGTTAACTGTATGCTCTTGCCTTGCTTTCCCGAGGCCTATCTTATCTTCCAGTTATTTTGCCAACGCGAGTGACATTTTTCTTTAAGACGTTCCCGCATATGTTACTCTCTCTCATATGGTTTCTGCCCCCTCTCCCCGCACCTCACCCTCCCACACAGGCTCACCTTCACCCCTCACACCCCTCACATTCTTTCCCCTGCTCCTTAGAAATCTCACATCCTGGTAAAATAATTGCACATCACACATTGGCAGTTACAAAATAGTCGTGGGGGTGTAAAATACCGCGTCGGAAACATAGTAAAACATATTGTAATTGCTATGTATGGTGTCAGGTGGGTAGTGGAAATATTGGGGGAGCCCTTTTTTTAAAAAAAATATTTTTATTGATTTTTTACAGAGAGTGGGGGAGAGGGATAGAGAGTCAGAAACATCAATGAGAGAGAAACATCGATCAGCTGCCTCCTGCACACTCCCCACTGAAGATGTGCCCACAACCAAGGTACATGCCCTTGACCGGAATCGAACCCAGGCTGAATCAGTCCACAGGCTGATGCTCTATCCACTGAGCCAAACCAGTTAGGGCAGTGGGGGAGCCCTTTTTGAAGTGTATGGTTCTCTGAGCACTGTGCTGTACACCTGAAACTAAGACAACATAATATTGAACGTAAACTGTAACTGAAAAGAACTAAAACGGTTAAAGTTTTAAAAAATAATTGCACCTCAGAACATACTTGTCTCTATAAACATCACAGTCCTCTCTGCCCATTCGCTCCTCCTTTGTGAAGCTTGTAGAGTGTGGTTTAGAATGGGCCCCTGGTACATATGCCCTGAGTGAAAGTGCGGATGAAATCTCCATCTATCCCAATCATCACCCTTTTATGTTCCCTCCTTCCCAAGTGCCTTGGCTTTTACTGTTGGGAAGCTGCGATTTCCTCACTCCGCACAAGGAAGAATAAACTGGGGTCATATTCCTTTCTCTGTTCTACTCTCTCCATTAGTATGAAAATATAAAACAAAACTTCAAAGACACAAAGAGATATAAGGTATTCAAAGATCTAAGGCAATGTGCTTATGTCTAATCCTCTTTCACTCAAAAAACACTGCTTTCAATGTTTTTGTCTGATCTATTGTTTGATAAGACTCACGCACAGCGTCTGCATGGACAAACATGTTACGTCTTGCTATCCAGTGATAGCTTCTGTAGCTGTGCGGGGAGTGTGTGCACAGAAAATATTTGGTGAGTTGCACTCATTTTTTAAAAAATCAATTTATTTATATCTAATTTCTTACCCCCAGGTTGTCAGGCAGGCAGACACTGCTACAAAAGGACACTCTTTCCATCTGGATATTTTTTCAATGGCTCTGTGTGACTGATCTCTTGTCCTCTGGTTAGGCCACACAGTGTCACAGTTTAATATTTCCATATTAATATTCCTAAGAAAATGTTACCACATCTTTGGGTCCTCAGTCTTTCTTCTTAACGTAGAATCCTCATGTCATGGATTTATCTTTTATTTTTCCCACAGAACTCTGGCAATGAACTCCCCAAACACTCGAAGAATTAGGTGTTGACCTTGATTGTTTCAAGACCTGAGTGAGGCCTGGAAGTCATCGGTATGATGCCCTTCCTTCCCCAGCATTTCACAGAAATGGAACCAAGGCCCAAAGAGCTGGCACAAGTCGGCCAGTTTCCAAAGTGGGGAGGGCAGACCTGGGAGGGCGTTTAGATTCCCAGAATCTCAAGTCAGTGCCGTTCTCTTCGCTTTTATCACAGGACTTCTTTGGAAAGCCCTGAGGCTTCTTTCAAATCCTGAATATTGGAGGAAACGATTTTATTATTTTTAATCTCTTTTCGTTGCACTTTGATGTATAATTTTTCTGTCTTTCTTTCCACCTCACGTCGCATACAAAAACCTTGACTATCCTCATGACTCCTCCACAGCACACTGCCGGCCACGGCTCCTATCACAGCCTTTGTAACTGAGGGGCAGCTCAAGGGAAGGGAAGAAAACTAAGGTATGACAGACAGTTGCAAGCATGGGACTTTCCGTTTCAAGATGGCGGGGTGAACACGGTTCCCTTTATGAATCAAAATAGCAAACGCTTTTAAAATCAACATAGTATGGGTATGTAAAGGATGCCTGGGAATAAGAAAGGAAACTTACAGCAGACCATGGAAAATGTAGGGAATCCTTGAAATATAAGGCATCTGGGGAGCACAGGGAAATTCTGTATTCCCATTACAATACTTCATAATTACCTCATGACTAAGCCACAGCACCCCTTTTTTTATTATTGATTTTTAGAAAGAGAGGAAGGGGGGAGATAGTGAGGGGAGGAGAGAGAGAGAGAGAGAGAGAGAGAGAGAGAGAGACATTGATAGGTTGCCTCCTACGTATCCTCTACCAGGGATTGAGCCCACAACCTGGGCAAGTGCCCTGACTGGGAATCAAACCAGCAACTTTTGGTGCACAGGATGATGCTCAACCAACTGAGCCACACTGGCCAGGGCCATACTCCTTCTTTATATTATTTGACTTTAAGCTTGGAGCTAAAAGGAATAAGAAGGAACATAATATTTTATATTATTTTTTAATCCTCAAAATAACTATACATTTGGCATTATTATCCAAATAATAATAACGAAAAGTTGAATTCCAGAGGAGTTAAGTAAACTAACTAAAGTCTCATAGCCACTAAGTGACAGAATGGGGATGGGACATGGACGTTTCTGGCTCTGAAGCCTTTGCAGTCCGCAGGACACCCACGCAGAGGAAGGACCAGCACTGAGCACGCACTACCGTGCGACAGGAACGGCACCAGAGACAAGGTTATTAATGACCCTGCATCATGCAGGTAGTTTGATCTGCTGGAGGATTTTTGAGGCAGAATTTGAGTAAGACGAAGAAAGCGAACTGTAAGAATGCAAAGAACACACTGGTGGCTGAGGGTCACAGTTTTAAATATTCAGACATACGGCATCTACCTTCAAGAATGGAGGTCATCTCATCACCAGGTAATGGTCACCACCCACAGTTTCTCTTCTAGTCCCCACTGAGACGCAGAGGGCACATATGTGTGATGACCAGTCAGACATTAGGATGGCAGGCCCTGGCTCTGGGACGGGAACAACGGCAAATCCATGGTCTTGTTCTCATTAGCACATGTCCTAACACTCTGGGTGGTCTCAGGCATGAGCTCCATTTTATTTCCTTGAACACATAGAGTCATCACTGAGGGAACTATGACAAGTTCCCAGGGAAAAGCAAGCCAAGAGGCACACGTGCCATCATTCTCCGACCCCTTGAAAGTCTTAGCAACCTCCACAGAGGCTTGGAGTTCAGTGACCTCACAGATGGGTGTTCAAGAGCTGGGAGATTTCCATCAGCAGGTGTTTGATCCCTTCATCCCATGAGCAACAGATTCTTACTTTAAGGTACTCTCCTCAGAGAAAGAGCTCAACAGCATGAAAGAAGAAGGAAGAAATGAAATGACAGTGTCTACCATGTACTGGACCCAGCGTGAAGTGCTTTCATTATGTTATCTCATTTAATTTGCACAAAAACTCTACAAGGTAAAGTGGGTGTCTCATTTTGACAGGTGTTAAAACTGAAGACGTGTGAGGTTAAGAAACCTGCTCAAATTCATGCAGTTAGTAAGGTTATACAGACTCAGATTCAAACATGGGTCTATTTGACAATACAATCCATGCTCTTTTCATCGTTACCTTCTATAAAATAGAAACACAGAAAGTGTTCTATGCAACGGCACATCCTATACATCTATGGACTTGTATGTAAAAGAAAATACTACTATCCTTATTCTCATGCTAACTTATGCTTGGAAATAATTTTATATAAAACATTTGCCTTTGGGAGGGGGGAGTGAGGGAAGTCTATCTAAATACAGAAAATATTGTTACCATTACCTAGTAAATAGTTTTTTATATACCACACTCTATCATCAGCAAATACTGTCAGGGCCTGATGTTTGAGTCATTATGCTTATGGGATTTAATTTTTAATGATGCAAAAATTATGCACAATGTACCATCATTTCTCTCCCAACCCCAGAATCTGATAGGTAATAATTGCTCCTTACTTAGTTTGCTAACGCTCCATGATATTAATTAGAATGCAACTGAAATCAGAAAAGTGACTCTCTGAAAATGGCCTTTATGGATTCTGTGCTCATTTTCTTCTAATAACTTCGAGATTAATGTTGTTGGGTATACGTGTCAACAGTTTTTCTCCTGACAGACTCTTCTATAAATACGATAGAAGTTCTGGAAAAGCTAGTTGGTGGCCTTTCCACTTCACACAAGTGCAAGGAACTCTGTAATTGTATTGGTCAGAGGAATACTAGCTGGTTTCATTTAATAAGAAACTGCTACACTGAAACATTTTTAATATTGAAGAGTTGGTACAATCCTATATAATAAAAGCCCAGCAACCGAAACGGCGGAATGACCAGAACCACCAGTACAACCAGAACAACCACGGCCCCTCGCCCCTGCCAGCCTTGCCCCCCAGCAGACCCTCCCACCCCGATTGGGGGCAGGGCCAGCTGGCAAACCCCCCACGGCCCCTCACCCTGGCCAGCCCTGCCCCCCAGTGGGGGCCCCCACCTTGATCAGAGCCCCCATCAGGGCAGGCTGGCTGGCCCCCACCCGTGCACTGGGCCTCTATCCCATATAATAAAAGGCTAATATGCAAATCGACTGAACACAGAACGACTGGTCGCTATGACGTGCACTGACCACCAGCGGGCAGATGCTCAATGCAGGAGCTGCCCCCTGGTGGTCAATATGCTCCCACAGGGGGAGTGCCACTCAGCCAGAAGCTGGGCTCACGGCTGGCGAGCGCAGCAGCAGTGGCAGGAGCCTGTCCTGCCTCCGTGGCAGCACTAAGGATGTCCAACTGCCAGCTGAGGCCCACTCCCTGTGGGAAGCAGGCCTAAGCTGTCAGTCGGACATCCCCCGAGGGCTCCCAGACTGCGAGAGGGCACAGGCCAGGCTGAGGAACCTCCCTGAGTGCATGAATTTCATGCACCGAGCCTCTAGTAAAATACATAAAAGTGTATTTTAATAGTAAAGAATATTTGTCCCATAACACATTGCAACTCCCATCTCCCACTTGCAGGCCCCTCTCTGCCATCTACTTTGGACAATGGTGCTACTCTCAGACCCAGTAAGAGGGGCCTGCCCTGGGTCCCAGGCTTACAGGGCACCACGCCAGAAGCCTTCTCCAGCCACACTTCCTCCCATGGTGTGAGAAGTATGTATGGTCAAAAAGACCTGCCCACCCAAAAGCCATACCTCCCCTTTTCTAGACTACCTCTGGGTTCCAGATTTCCTTAGATCCCCTGCCTAAATCCCCCCAAACTGCTTCTAGGACCATATGGTTTTCTTCCCAGGTCTGTCCTGCAGCCTAAAGCCTGCCCTGCAGGATGCACAGCCCCAGGCCTGAGGGGTGCATAGAGAGAGGGTAACTATTTGTGGAGCTTGTGTGTAGAGCTTGGACAGTTAGCCTGGCATCTATTCAATGTATTCATGGGGGCTTCTGAGGCCTCTTACAATGCAGGGACATGCAGGCTGGGAAGAGAAGGGTTGGGCTGCCATCCAGGAGCCGGGCCTGCTCTTCCTGTGCTCAGGCTTTATCCATAATGCAGCTCTATGGGGTCCAAGGAGTCTAAAACTGAGCCTGGTCTTCCATGTCATTATAAAGGCATCTTTATACAATAGGCTGATAGGATACATCTAATAGTTTGCTAGCTTGATTTACAGTTTTAAATATTTAGACATACGGAATCTAGGCCTCTATTTGTCCTCGTGTCCAGAGCCTCGTAAATATTTGGGAAAGCCTGCCAGCCCAGAGAGAGGGACAAGAATAGAGGGGAAATTTATTCTCTCCTAGCTCATTGTCACTTCTTCTGTTCCTAAATCATCAAAGAAATAACTTCCATTCTTCAAATGTGTCCATCCAATGAATGATGTCTGAAAGGGGGAAATAATTTCATTTGGTGACTACATTTCAATATTTGCTAATTCAATAGACATCTGTAGTACTTTCAACAATAAAAATGAATTTAAAAATAAATAAACAAAATACTCAGCTATGTGGAAAGAAAAGGTAAAATGATGGAAAAAGAAAAAATATTAACATTAAATTAGCCACTGCACATCTACTACACAGTCTGGTGAGAGAGCTGGCGACACACACATGAGAGCCTCCTGGGTTCCATGCACTGTCACAGGACCACGGTGCACTGTTCTGGGCGGCAAAGCTTCTGTGGTAACCAGCTGTGGTGGCCACCTCATCCCTGAGTCACCGAAGGCCAAGTGAAGGAGGCAGTGACACCACGGCTCTGAAAGGATGTTTCCAAAGTTCATTTCTAAGGGTGCATTTTCGAGTAATTCTGAGAGGCAGCTTGGCGATGGCAAAGGCTATGAATTTACAAATCAGATAGATTTAGAGTTGACGTTTACCTCTGAGTCATAGGAACCTTATTCATGTGCACCGACCTTTCTGAATCCCGATTCCTCACCTGTAATATAACACAGCCTAGTTCACCAGGCCATCCTGTAGGTCAAGTGAGAACATGGGTAACATACCTACTGGCAGCTCTGGGACACAACAAGTGCACAGCAAATGTTGGTTCTCACTTTTTCCTTTTTTCCTCTTCTGAGGCTGAGTCTTTGATTCTTACTCGGATTCTCTACCTTTGGCAAACAGATCGACTCTAATTCTTCCATCTGCAGCTAAGATCTACTTCCTGAATATTTCCATCCTCTGACCTCTTTTGGATGTAATCACTTTTCCTGATTACATCCCTTTTCCCTCTCTGTGGGAGTTTCATGCTCACTCTCCCATTCAGAGTCAGCAAAGCAAGGGAGGATGAATAGGGAACGAAGGCAGGATCACTCATCCTTCATCAATGCCATGTCAAATTGCCATCAGGAGTTCTTAATGACCCTTCACATAAACAAATGCTCACCCTCTCCAGATTTAGTACATGCTTCAAATCCACATATGCTAGGAGCTCTGCAAATTTTATTCTTCCAAAATCAAGATAATTTGCATAACAATTACAGCTACCAGGAGATATTGGACTGTGCAACATGCACCATTTGCAAATCTCTGCAATGAAGATTCACTTTTGCAGTTGATGGAAAGGAGAAAGTGGGGGAGTAGGTTATTTACCATAATGGCTTTTTCATGATGAGCAGCGAGCATCTGTGATTATTTCCAAAGGCAGTGAATAGGTTCAAAGTCTTACATTATTGGACTTTAATTAGGAGTCTAGTTTGCATACATTTTAAATGTTAATCACTGTTCAGTGAGCTGGTGAACTCAGGTAGGTCACCCACAATCTATTCTCTCTCCAGAAAGAGCATGTCATCTTTTCCTTTTTGCTGAGATGTAAAGTACCATGGGACCGTGGTACTTTGCCTGCTTCTCAGAAGAAAATGGCAAAGGACAGGCAGAGTTCAGAACGATGACTCAGAATCTTGGGATTTGCAAATCTCACCATTCTTAGCTACATTCTTATAACACACCGCTCTACTCCCCAAAATGTGGGGTCATGTATATTGCCTACCAATGTAGCTGATTTGGGAACCTCTGAACATAATCTGAGGCACAGCGGCAAATACAGAAGCAGAGTCAAATATTTTTGGCCTGAAATTAGTCTGAAGTGGATTTGAGCAGGTTATTTGAACAACAAGCTCTCAACCTGGTCTGTCACCCAATTTCACCTTCTGGCAAAGTGAGAAAACCAAAGACTAACGCAACAACTGTATTTTTTTGAGTAAAACCATCCATTGTTATAAAATTATGTCCTTTCTGTTTTTCAGGAATTGAAATATCCTTTCTTTTATAAGATTGGTTCTTAGTAGATGGTAGTCATGTGTTGCTTGTTTTATAATAAGTTCTTGCTTAGGAATATTTAAAAGTTGGTGGGTCTCCTGGATGTAGGAATGAAATTCTCACCCCCCAGGGAATGCTGAGTTAGTGCACCTCTAGCCCTGGTATTCGTGGGGCCCTAAGTATGCTGCCCAGGTCCGCTAAAGACCAGCTTCGACTCCAGTGTCTTGTGAGCTTTCTTTTCCGTCCACGACAAAGCTTAAAAGTCAATATTTCTCCATTTCCTGCCTCTTCTTTTAATGAGAAAAGACAAACACTTGAAAACAAAAATGTACACAAGGTGCTTAAAGACAGAAATTATTTCCTCAAAATGCCTTAATCATGCTGTTGAAAACCACTTCCTCCTGTGGCCTAATCACGCAAATCACAGAAAAAGGTTAAAAACAAAGTTCAATTGTGCTAAATTGCCTGTGATGTTTTCTCAGAAATGGATTTCTTTCTGTTAAAAGGTGAAGTCATTCTGGCTTCCCATTGCTTTGCTCAGTGGGTCTCTGGATGGTAATTTCACATCTCCTATCCAGATCGCAGGCACGGATGTTTGCTGTGGAGGACTGCTTGTTGAAGTTCTATCAACATTTGACTCAAACATTGGGCAGAACTTTCATGAAATGTAATTACATTTCCCCAGCACCAGGGGGCAGCAGCCAAGTTTTGTAAGAGGATAATGATGGTAGTATGATTCCGTTTCATTACTTTCACCTTCATGACTTAAAATACCATCGAAAACAGTTTTATTTCTTTATTGTTCAGGGTACCAAGAGACTAAGCATTGTGAGTAGAAAAGTTCCTCAGAAATGTGATTTAATTATTGGATAAATATGATAAGTTGATTACAGAATGTTATTAGCCCCACCCCAATGGGCAGGCTCCTTTAGATGACACCACTCTAATCTTCTCAAACAAAATACATTCCAGTTGCTTTGGATAAACATAGTTATTCTTTCCTCAAAGAACATCTACAAATTCCATGAGTTAAATCGTTTTCTTTTTCTGGTTTTCATGTATCTTTATGCTCCACATTGGTGAATTGATTGATTTCCCCTTTCCCTGGCAGTAAAATTAACTAGCACTTATTAAGTGCCAATTAAGTGGCATATGCTTTCCAAATATTTTCTCTTTTCCTAACAGCAACCCACTGCCCCATTTTACAGGCAGGAATATAGTCTCAGAGATGTTAAATAAGTTGCCCAAGACCACACCGCTATGCGCTCTCGCTCCTGACTGGACTAGCTGTCATTCCCACAAGCCCTATAGCACATGACAATGCTTTTTGAGCAAGCATGTTGGCTTCTACATCTTTTCCTTCTATACAAGGATCACTCGGTTCAGGGAAAGAAAATGTAAATTAGATTTACACAAATATGCAAATCAAACCTGTTTGGATTTGATAAGAAAGCTCATGTTTAAAAAGGAAAAAAAGGTCAGTGTTTCCTCACTCTGTCCCTTAGATTGTCTGAGATCAGGAAGACTGCCAAGGCAGCTGCAATTCTGTGAACAGCAAAACCATCAAAATATGTTTTTAAAATCTTCTTATTTAATTTGAATTGAAAAATGCGAAGTGTGCTTACAAAACACTTTCAGCTCATGACTGATGCATCACACTTGTGTGATTTTAAACAATGATTTCTTTCATCCTTTGTGGCTTTGAGCAACGAGCCTTTTCACCTATGTTGCATTTCAAATAGAATGCAAAATTTCAGCTAATTAATACATTTTTATTACAAATAAGGGCATGGAGTTAAACTGTATAAGTCAATCCATCTATTTGTCTTACATTCATTGTACAAATTCAATTCTGAATATGTTTCATATAACTTAGTTTCACACCTGACCCTACTGGCAGAGTTCTCTTATCTATTATGTACCTTTATTCCTTATATATGCCACCGTCTCCTCTGTGACCAAGATTTCACCAATTCACCAGGCTCTGAATACCCTTTCCATTCAGAATTTTTACTTGTTTCCTAAGGCAAGTTTCATTGTTCGCATTTTGGAAAGTACACAAGCAGAGTTTCTTTAATTTCCTCCAAGATCTCTCACTCAATGGGCAATTCATATTCATACCATATGATGTAACCGTCCTACTTCTGGATATATATGCAAAGGAAATGAAAACAGGATAGCAAAGAGATAGCTACACTCCTATGTTCATTGCAGCACAACAGCCAAACTATGGAAACAACCTAAGTGTCCATCAACAGATGGATGAATAATGTGCTGTATACATACAATGGAATACTATTCAGCCATGAAAAAGGAGGAAGTCCAGCCATTGGCGACAACAGATAGGTCTTGAGGGCACTATGCTAAGTGAGATAAGCCAGACAAAGACAAATACGACATGGTATAACTTATATGTGAAATCTAAATAAAAAGTCAAACTCAGAAATGGAGTAGGAAAGTGGTTGCCAGGGGTTGGAGGATGAGGAACTAGGAATAGTTGGTAAGATTTGAGGATGTAATGGATAACATGATGACTATAGTTAATAACATTATGTGGTATAATTAAAATTTACTAAGAGACTAGAACTTAAATGTTCTCACACACAAATAAAAAGATAAATATGTGAGGTGGTGGATGTGTTAATTAGTTAAATGAGAGGAATCATTTCACTACACACACACACACACACACACACACACACATACACACACATATATATATACCAAATCATCATGATGCACATTTCAAATATCTTACAATTTTGTTAATTATACCTCAATAAAGCCGAAAATATACCTCCTATGTGTGAACTATAACATTAGGAATTATATATGATATTAAGGTGTAACAGGGGCAACTTTGTAAAGTGCATGATTGTATAAGCACTATGCTGTACACCTGAAATTAATACAAAATAATATTGAATGTGAAGTGTAACTGAAAAATACAAAGTCCAAAAAATGTAACAGAGACAGAACATTGCTCTCCAAGGGCTGGACTCTACCAGCCAATGCAACCAGACCACCTGACCTCTAGCTGACCTTTAATTCTACAAAGAGAGGAAATTGACCACATTATTCTAAAAAAGAGATTCTTTAGTTTACAGAAAGATTCACTGTACATTTCCTAAGTGTACAATAGAACATGTGAAATATGAATTGACGTGTACCCAATTTTTAAGAGAACATACTGTACTTTCACAATATTGGAGAAAATTTGGTACTTTTTTTTTCCTGTTTGCCAACAGTAGGAATTAATAAAATTAATTTTTATTACATAACCTCTTGAATGTTATTTATTTTTAGGTAAAAACTGATCTTGAGAACAAGCAATTTGCCTATTTTGAACTTTTGTTAAATGGAATCAAGAATGATAAACATTTTTTTCTTTTCCTATAGCCTCTCTCTTTTTAATATGCTTTTAAAATATGTTATCATGCTCATTTGTTTTATAGACTATCAATTTAATGTGACCATTTCCATTTAAGCTGTAAAAACTACAAAACTATTATCACAATCAATAGGATTTCAAGAAACAAAAATGAGATCTAATTATACTTTACTGTAGTCATATATCCCCTGAATAACAATCATAAGTTACCAGTAATATAATTAAATGCTGGAGGTGTTATCAAAGATGCATTTTAAGGTCTAATTAACTGATAATAATTATGGCTCAATGCTCAGTCTACATGATAATTAGTAAGACATTAACAGAGAAAGGCTGCTAATCTGAAAATTATGAAACTCTTTCTCACCTGTTGCAGCATGGGTGAAGTTCCGCCTCCAGAGAAATGGCCTCAGTTTCACAGGTTGGACCAAGAAAGAAAAGATGTGGTTTTATGTGCACCTGGAATAAAATAATTATTGCTCTTGTACTCATTTAAAAAATTTTAATTGTGGTAAAATACATATGACATAGACCCTGGCCACGTAGTTCAGTTGGTTAGAGCGTCATCCGGATACACCAAGGTTGTGGGTTCGATTCCCAGTCAGGGCACAAGAATCAAACAATGCATAAGGGGAACAACAAGTTCATGTTTCTCTCCTTCTCTCTCCCTCTCTCTCTCTCTCTCTCCCTCTCTCTCTAAAAATCAATCAATAAAAATATATATGACATAAAATTTACCATTTTAACCATTGCTAAGTGTGATAATTCAGTAATGTGATGTGTATTCACATTGTTGTGCAACTAATCTGAATGCTTTCATCTCGCAAAACTGAAACTCTATACTCATTAAACAACATCTCTTCATTCCCGCTGCCCCAGATTCTGGCAAACCATTCTACTTACTGTTTCTATGAATTTGACTTCTCGAGGTACCTCATATAAGTGGGATCATACAATATTTATCTTTTGTGACTGGCTTATTCCACTTAGCATAATATCTTCAAGGTTCATCCAGGTTGTAGCGTATGTCAGAAGTTCTTTCCTTTCTAAGGCTGAGTAATATTCCATTGTATGTGTCCACCACATTTTGCTTATCCACTCATCTGTTGAGGGACACCTGACGTGTTCCACCTTTTGCCTATGGTGGACAATGCTGTTATGAACATGGCTGTATAACTGGACCCTTCTATTGATTTCATATAAACGGAGACATTTTCTGGGCCCAAAGCTTGATCTCTAGTTGCCCAATTGCATCGGTGCTGCATCCCCCTGCAATTGGTGATGCAGCCTTCACCTTGAGATCAGTGTGCTTCTTCCCAGGAGGGGGCTGGAGGTTAGGCCCTGTGAAAGGTGCTTCACTTTCTATTTCTGATAATCCTTTGAAGAGAGGTTAGTCTCTCCATTGTAGGGATGAGGACACTGAGGCTGAGAATTTAATCATTTGTGCAAGATCTCAAAATAGCATCAGGGAGAAATAATAGTTCCTCTCTTCTCTTATGCAAAACAACTTAAACCAACGAAAGCTAGATTAACAGAAAAAAAGCACACAATTTTTATTAATATGTACATGCACAGTAATTCACAGAAAAGATATAAAACTCAAAGAAGAGGTTAGACTCTGGGGCCTAAAAATCAATCAACCAATCAAAATATATATGACATGAAATTCCCTCTCTCTTCCATTTTCACAAAGGAAATGGAATTTGAGCTTCAAGAGACCATAAGCTATGGGGAAGTGATTAGGAAACATATGGGAGCCCTAGCTTGTTTGGCTCAGTAGGTAAGTCCTGGGTTCAGTTCCAGTCAAGGACACGTACCTTGGTTGCAGGTTTCTCCTCCTGGTCGGGGTGTGTGGGGGAGGCAACCAATCGATGTGTTTCTCTCACATCGATGTTTCTCTCTGTCTTTCCCTCTCTCTTCCACTCTTCCTAAAAATCAATGGAAAATATCCTAGGGTGAGGATTAACAAACAAACAAAAAAGGAAATACATGGGAGAACTAATGGAAGAAAAGGGGTATTCAGCGAGGTCTGTTTCTGTGAACCTGTCTCAGTGTGGACTCTCTATCTCTGGTAATGAGGGCTTCCCTCTTCTGTTGCAGGGGTACTTTTACGAAGGGGAATCTGCGCCCTGCTTTTAGGCAGTTAGCCAGAATCTTCCTGCACCTGTCAACTCTCAGTTGTCTTCAACTCAAAATAATTCTTATTCCAAAGTGGTATATTTGGGGTGGTGAATTCTGATCCTCTAAACCAGGGGTGGGCAAACTTTTTGACTCGAGGGCCACAATGGGTTGTTAAACTGGACCGGAGGGCCGGAACAAAAGCATGGATGGAGTGTTTGTGTGAACTAATATAAATTCAAAGTAAACATCATTACATAAAAGGGTACGGTCTCTTTTTTTTAGTTTTATTCATTTCAAACGGGCCAGATCCGGCCCGCGGGCCGTAGTTTGCCCACGGCTGCTCTAAACAGTAAATGGGATTAAAACCCAAATCTTTGGGTCTCTAAATCCCACATACCTTTCCCATTATGTAGATAACTAATAAGAACAACTCTTTTTTAAAAAAAACTCTATTTTTATTCGCTTCATAGAGGAAGGGAGAAGAAGACGGAGAGAAACATCAATGATGAGAGAGAATCATTGATCAGCTGCCTCTTGCATGCCCCTTAGTGGGGATCAAGCCTACAACCCAGGCATGTGCCCTGACTGGGAATTGAACCCTGACCTCCTGGTTCATAGATTGATGCTCAACCATTGAGCCATGCCGGCCAGGCAAGAACAACTCTTCATAAATAAAAATTATGCTGTTTAAGGAAAGTCATCCTGTATGTCCTGCGTTTCTTCCTATCATCTGCACAACCCTCCCATTCACTCAGTCACCCCCTAGTATGTGCCTAGCCCCATCCTAGGCATGGTGGGATACTGAGGTATAGATGAGGTTGTCTCTGTAAGAAACTCACAGCCTATCTGGGAGCAAATGGGAAAGACACAGTAGAGGGTGAGTCAGGTACATGAATTCTGACCCGAGTGCTGTCCACCATCAGTCCTCTGCTGGACACTTCACCTGGAAAAGGAGAGCATTGGATTAGATTCCCTTTAGAAGTAAATTTCTATGTCACACAAATAGGCAGAGGTGCATATCACCATGTGACTTCAGGTAAGTGCTTAAGGCCTTGATGCCTTAGTGTTTTCATTTGTGAAATGGAAGGTGATCTTGCCTTGCAAGATGTAGGGGAAGTTAAATGCAATGTTTCCAAAACAGTGCCAAGAATACTCTTTGCTGCAAAAATGGTAGCTAGTATTGCCATAAATCTGCATGGTATAAATCAACAGCAAAGTTGCAGGGTGAAGACAGTGATATGGCAAAGTGCTTAACGGGAAGTTGTAGGATTCTGTTTCCCCTCACGGAGAAAAATAACCCATTAGTAGGTACAATTTGGTTTACTATTCTGACTCCTTTTGTGATAATTAGACAGTGAGCCCCTCTTCAAATTCTACTTAGCAACTGCAAAGAAAATATCCAAGGACTTCATAGGCTCCCCCCGGGTGGGTGGGGTAACCATTATTTATCCAATTTTAGAGGGGAAAGAGACCTGGAAAATTGTGGAGGTCTGTGATCCCCAAACCTTGTGGATCATCAGAAATACCCGGAGCTTTTATTAAAAATGCAGGTTCCTAGCCCAGTTCCCAGGGAGATGCTGATTCCAAGGGTCTGGCTCTGCTCCTCCTCCCCTCCACCTGACGTTGAGGCTCCTCCACTCCAGCTTCTGCATCTCCTCTGCCTCCAGGTCTTTTGTGTCACGTCTCAGCCTGAACCCCACCAGCACCCGTAGGTTGGCATTTTACAGAGGGCTTCGACATTCTCCCTTGGCCACAGGCTGGGTCTTCCATGAAAGTCTTTTCTTTTACCTAACATTCTGCAGCTATTCTTGTTGTGCTTTGCTTTTGTGTTATCATCCATATATCTATTGTAGGAAATGTGAATGTAGACAATAAAAAAGAAATGAAAATTTAAAATCAACTATAGTCCCACCACCTACCTCCAGAAATACTAACATGTGCACACATGCGCGCAAGCACGCACAGACACACTTTTTACATGAATGGGGTAAACTGCGTGTTATCACTTTGTAACCTGCTCTTTCTACGTTACTCTGGTTCATCGTGGGTGACGACTGCTCTGGGGAGAGCACTAAAAGCAGATTCCATTCATTGTCCCCCATGCAGACCAGCAATCCTCGTGCCCAGGTTTTCTGAAGGGCTTGACCTCTAGAGGATCAAGATGGATTCTGAAAGTGCAGGGTCTGCTGACATAAGGGCCCAGGAGGCTGGGACCAGGGACAATGCGTGAAAGAGTAGCTTCCTGCAGCTCTTCTCTTCCCACCCCTCACGGCCATCTCTCCAAACACAGCGCACCGACACCCCGGCCCTGTGGAGCATGCCCTCCCCAACCAGGCACAGTGCCATCCCAGCAGATGGGCCGCAGAATAGGTAGTCAATGTTGATTTCCATGGACAAATAGGAGGATCAAGTGTGGATTTGAAAACGACTCCTAGGTAAGAATTTATCCTTCGACACTCAAATCAAGACAGATGCCATCAGAATTCTAGATGAGGGACAAATTCGCTCTGACCCAAGAGGACCAGCTGCCAAGTTTGGGGGGAAATGCTTCCGTAGAGAGGGGATAGTGGCAGCGAGGCCAACAGCTCTCTGGTGGGTTCCCCTCGCATTCTGCAGAATTCCTCTTCAAGCCAAAGCAAACTGGCTGGCCCAGCCCGGGGCCTGGTTAAGCAGCCATTAGAATGCAGAGCGGCTCTCCAGATCCACACAGAGTCCATCACATTTGGGCTGCAGCCCCGACGGATTATTTGCTATGAACGTTTATGCAGCCACAAAATTAAATGAGGAAAGCGCATTAGGAAGGTTTGAAACCTATTCAACTCCAGCCTGACAACAATGAAAGACCAGAATGTAGCTGCCAGCTTAGTTGTTCTTCCCCGTCTAAGTCATGGCTAGTTTTTGGGAGAATTCCATCCAAACCGGAGGCGGGAGGCACCCACACACCTGAGGGCTTGGGCCCTGTGGCCTGAGAAGGGGGTAGGATGAGCCACTTGAAGATATGCCACTTTGACAGGTTGTTTGGAGCTGAAGGCTAGCAACACCCAGTCGAGCCAGGAAAAACTCTTACCTCTCTTCTAACTACCTAAAAGGATTGAGATAGGGAACCTATATCAGACAAATAATTATTACCAGAGATAAGTTTTTATCTCAAAGACCTACCTGTAAGGCAGGGCAAACTTCTAATTACCAACCATCTGCTGTTTTTATCATCCTGTGAATCACCCTGCTTCCCTTTGGAGCCCCAGGCCCCTACCCCATTCCTTAGCTCAGGATGGCATAGAAGCCTCAATTAACCCACTTGCCCTCCAGTCTCATATCTTTGGACCTCCTGTATATACAAAATTAAATTTCTTTTTCTCCTGTTAACCTGTTTTGTGTCAATTTAATATCAGACCTACCAAAGAACCTGGAAGGGAAGAAGGAGAAATGTTCCCACCCGTACACCCGGGATCCCCGGGCAGGTAAGCTGCCATGCCTGCAGCTGCACTCTCGCCTGGACGCTGCTAGCTAGCGCCCCTTCTTCCAGCTGCCACTTGGCCAAAGTCATGGGCTGATCTCCACAGGTTTCAATGGGTCATTTCAGAAGAGTCTGAAAATCCTCACTCAGCCACAGAGTAGGTCTTCCAACAAGATCTTTGCATCAACTCATGGGTCAACAGACTATGGCCCCAAGACCAATCCAGCCCCCTCCAGATTTTTAAATAAAGTTTTTTTGGAATAGAGCCATGCTCTCATTTACATATTGTCTCTGGCTACTTTCACCTCCCCAGGCAGAGCTGAACAGCTGCAACAGTCTGTATGGCCTCAGAAATAGAAAATATGCACTCATCTGGCCTTTTACAGAAGAAGTCTGCCAACTCCTCTACTAAACCATTATAGTGTCAACTTTTATTTGTTACTGTTATATGAGAATTATCACATATTGTAGAAAAGACATGAAAGCAGTGGTTACTTAGGGATGAAAAATTATGGCTAATTTTATTTTCTTCTTTTTATATATGTGTATGCTCTACTAATGTTATGAATTTCTTCATAATTTGGGGAAATATTTTTTAAGAAAAAGGTGAATGAATGCTCTTACTATGGGGAAAAAAATCTGCAGGACTGGTTGTAAATGCACAGCTGATGCTAAAACCAAACCAATGATTCCATTTTCTTCCATAGATAAAGGTGAATTTCTTAGGATACCAAATATAGGTTGTATATTAGTTCAGGTCACCCAAGAAGCAGTAGCTAAGCCATGGGAGAACTTTATTAGGGAAAACGCCTGTGAGAGAAAACGGGAAGGAGCTGGGGAAGCATCAGATCATGGTGCAGTTCTGATGCCAAGAGAAAGAAGGGAAGGAAGGAGATTGGCTGGAAGCACCTGACAACGCAGTGCGGTTCTAAGAAAAGCCCAGCCAGGAGACGAGGAGATCTTGAGTCTCCAGGTGACAGACGTGCTCTACATCCTCAGTGGTTGGTGGCATCAACCTGTGGGAAGAGTGGCCTCGTGACAATGCAGCGATGGATGTGGGAGGCCAGCAGCTTGAACAATGACCCCACTTGCAGGCAGAGATCCTCACTTAAAGAAAACCATACAGAACCATACCAAGTGTGCGGTTCTATGAGATCAGTAATTTAAGAACCCCGATTCAGCGTATCAATGAGGTCCCAAAGAGACACCAAATTTTTGGAAGGGGAATGAACAGACCGTAACGTTCCTTAATTCATCCTCCTTATTTTAGAGATAAGAAGGTGTTTCGGATAGCCCACCCCGGAGAAAGTGGCCCACACTCATCTTTCTCAGCAGAGTAGATTTTATATTCTGAGCAGCACTGACTTGAGAGCTGGGGATATTCTGACCTTGGCTAAATCTATGGAGAGGAGAGATTTCAGGGTGAAATGAGCCTCTAGTGTTGGGCTCATTCTTTAGACTTGGGCCCAGATTCATCAGTGATCAGGTTTTCAGGCAGAAGTCAAATGCAAACCCATCCTCTATTTCTTAGAGGCATATAAAGTGTCAGCCTGAGGCTGGACTTTAGAGGTATCTTGTCTGAACCTTTTATTCACCATATAAGGTCATGGAAGCTGAGGGATACCGAAATAGCATCACTGAGCACTATACCATGAAGTCCACCTGGGTTTGAAAAAGTTAGTTCTAGCAGCAAAACAAAGGCTGGGTTGCGCCAAAGATCAATCAAGAGCTTCCTATCATGGTCCAGGCAATATAGCAGGAAAGGGAATGAGGAAGACCCATGTCCCCTGGTTAAAAAAGAAAGCGCAGAACCTACACATTGAAGACCCTCGTGGAGGAAGACAAACATGTTTCCAGACTGAAGGACTTTGAGGAAGGCGAGGGCTTTAACCAAGAGGGTCAGTAAAGACAGACCATGTGAATAGAAGATGAAAAACAGAAGCTCATGAGCAAAACTGGACTTGGTCAACTTGAGAGCTGCTGAAGCATTCCTGTGGAGCCATCTGGTGAGTGGCGGGGGGCCGGGGGGCTAGAGATATGGCTCAGAAGTTACCAGTAAAGCTCTGATCATGGAAGCTGGACACAAAAGGCCTGGGGACTGACGATGCTTCAGGGGTGGATGAAGGGACAGGAGCCAGTGGAGCACCATGGGAAAAGGGTAAGGGAGACCCAGAAAACAGAAGTGAAGAAGCCAAGAGAAGAACCACCAGACACCATGACCAACACCAGGGCTGATGTTACAGAGAGAGCAAGTCTGACAATCAATTTGGAGAGATCCTGGAGGCGCCCGGAAAGCAGGCCAGCAGAGAGAGTCAGACTGCAGAGCTGGAAGCAAGCAAATTGTGAGAAAGAGGAACATAGTGGCAAGGGAGGGAACAGGGAAGAGTGGAACATCCATTCCAGAGATGAGGGTTAGCATTGGCCAACCTGGAGCTTTCCTCCATTATGCTGCTGTCGGGTGCTCAGATGCGTGGGTCTCATTCACTCCCATTTCTGACAAATGTGCCTGATCTGGTGTCCAGATACCTGCACCCCACAGAATGCAACTGCATTAAAGGTTCACTAGGACTTCGTGAGCCCTAGCCCAGTAATGTGCAATCACTTGCTACAAAGGAAGCTAAACGCTTCAGGATGTGATCGGTCTATGCCTCTCGTCACAAAGTCTCAATTTATGTTTCTTCAGAGCCCGTCCCTCAGAGAAGAAAAGAGATTTGCAGTTAAAAGGCCTGTATAGCCCTGACCGGTTTGGCTCAGTGGATAGAGCATTGGCCTGTGGACTGAAGGGTCCCAGGTTTGATTCCGGTCAAGGGCATGTACCTTGGTTGAGGGCACATCCCCAGTACAGGGTGTGCAGGAGGCAGCTGATCGATGTTTCTCTCTCATCGATGTTTCTAACTCTCTATCCCTCTCCCTTCTTCTCTGTAAAATATTACTAAAGTATAAAAAAATCTTTAAAAAAAGGCCTGTATATGAGGAAAAAAAGTATTAAAAAAAATTTTGTAGATTAACCTATTAGCATAATCATATCTTGGATCTCTCTTTCACAGAGAGAGAGAGAGAGTAGATATTATATATAGAAAGTTATTTGAGTTTTTCTACCTGTGGGATCACCATTATAAGTAGTAATAACAATGGTTTTCAAAATATTTTTCTGTTGGCGCTGTAGAAAATCTTAACTATAAAGATGTTAAGCAGTAAACATTCTATTACAAATAAAACTTACACCTGTCTCTGTCTAAAATGCTGCCGTTTATTATTATTGTTGTTGTTATACGAAAAGGAAAAAGCAACCCTGTAGGTATAACCCTTCACAGAAGAAAAACATCATGCCGGCAACTCATTATTTCCGGTTGTTATTATGTTGGATGATAGCTTCTAGGTGTAAGGCACATACCTATAATGATCACATTAAGGCAGAACCTCATTAATAATAGATGAGATCTGATTATATCTATTCCTGATGTTAGTTTAATAACCTGTGGCATTTTTTCAACAAAAAATAATAATTTGAATCCTTTTGCTTTTTTAAAAAAAAATCTTTCTCGGCACATCTTACTACCAACCTGGAGCAAACAGGCTGCTTTTGAACCAAGGAGTAGTCCCGGCCTGGGTCTCTCTGGTGCCTTTTAACAGCGAGAACTGACATTTCAAAGAAATAATAATAATAACAAAAATTTTAGGTGGAATTTCTGGCCTTTTAGAGATTTGGGGAAGAGGAAGTTGATAGTTTTCATCGTAGTGTGTTGTGATTCTGTGTTTTGTTTTGTTTTTCTTTAATAAAATACATCAGCTTCTACACTCACACCAGACCCAAATGCCTTGTATTTCCTGCCAGGGCACGTGGTCCAGTGCAGTTACAGTCCGTAAGAATTGAACAGCTGCTCTGTATAAAGTACTTGGGTTTGCTATTTCACATTATCAAAACTTCCTTGCTGTTTTCCCTTATCCAGTTTTTATTTAACCCTTCACCTCTTGCATAAGCCAGTGGTTCTCAACCTTCTGGCCCTTTAAATATAGTTCCTCATGTTGTGTGACCCAACCATAAAATTATTTTCATTGCTACTTCATAACTGTAATGTTGCTACTGTTATGAATCATAATGTAAATATCTGATATGCAGGATGGTCTTAGGCGACCCCTGTGAAAGGGTCGTTCGACTGCCAAAGGGGTCGCGACCCACAGGTTGAGAACCACTGTTGAGTGATGCACCCCCACCCCCACATCACCCCCACCTCCCACTAGAGGATGTGCATCTGATATCATAGATGGCAAAAAGGCCTTTGCAGGTGCGAATAAGGGTTTGAGATGGGGAGACTGAGCTGGAGAATCGGGTATGCCTGATGTAATTATGAGGGTCCTCACCAGGGGAGGAGGAGATGTGAGGACAGAAGCAGAGACGGAGTGGTGTGCTTGGAAGATGGAGGAAGATGGGCCAGGCAAGGAATCCCGGCAGCCACTAGAAGCCAAAAAAGGCCAGGAAATGGATTCTCTCTTCACAGCCTCCAAGAGAACCAGCCCGGCCCACACCTTGATCTTAGCCCTGTGAGACTCAGTTCAGATTTCTGATTTCCAGGCCTACAGGAGAATAACTTTGTGTTATTTTAAGCCACTAAGTTTGTAGAATAATTTGTTATAGAAGCAATTGGGAAACTAATTGGGAAGAGAGAAGGGTAGATTGTATGGGGCAGAGGAAAAGGAATTTCAATAGTTACTATAATCTATGTGAGCTCAAGCAACAAACATGTGTTCTTATAAATCGTAATTTTCCTATGGAAAGATAATGCTTACCTATATAGAAAGCTGAATGTTCAGGAAAAAGGATAAATAAACAGTTACTGTTGACATCCTATTGTCTTTCCTCCCAGCCTCTCTTCTATGCATATTTTTACCTAGTTGAGCTTCTATTATCAGTGTGGCCAGTAACCATGAAGACAAACAACTGTTGCCCATTTTGTAGATAAGGAAATTGAGGATCAGAGCAATTAAAGTCATTTTGCCCACAGAGCTCATGAAGGACAGAGCCTGGATCCCCACCTAGATGGCTTAACAACGAACCTCTTTTAACCACTGCGCACCATGAAGTTAGGAGGCCAGAGTAAAACTCTGGGGAAAATTGTGTCCGTCAACTTAGATGAAGGCTGTGAGGTTCCACTGCTGCCCGAGGTAAACCTCAAGGTTCCTGGAATGCGGTGCTGGCAAGGCTTTCAGCAGAACCACCTTCCTTTTTCCCAAGCCGGGCCCCCCTCTAACAGGCCCGTGGAGCTGGGAGGACCTAGCGGCCAGGAAATTGAGAGAGAGGAGATGCATAAATGAAAACGCCTTTCTTATCAGCAGGCAAACTGCTCCATCCATGAAGCTGAAGGGAAATAGGTTGTAAAAGACATTTCTGCACCTTGGAATCCTCCAGAGATTCCAGGGTCACCCATGCTGCACTACTCTCTTTCATTCCAATTAAATGTACTCGCTCTGTCTTTTCAAAGAAAAGTTAGAAAGGGAGGGGGGAAGGAGGGAGGGAAGGAAAGAAAGTTTGCCGAGCGCTCTGCATTGAGAAAAGTTGATTAACACGCTCTCACAATTTCGCATATCGGTGTCATCCACAGGCCCCTTTTTTATTATTATTCATTAAACATTTCTATTTGTGTCAAGCAACTGGGAATTGCTTGCATGTAACAGCTGAATGGCTTGTATGGTCGGTGATGTGGAGAAATTAATGTAAATGAAAATAAATTGGGTATTATGGCCTGTAGGAAAGTCCCCCGGCCTGGATCCCCCATCTAATTCCCTCCCTGAGCCGGGGCGCAGAACCTCTGGTGCCTGCCATTTCCTCTTCGCAAGAGCAAAATACAGCCTGCATGCGCGGGCAGCGTGAAGGATGTTTCATCAGTGGGGAGAGAATCGGCATCTCGTAAGGCACTTGGAAGCTGCTGTCCTCTATATGAGTTCCAGCTGGGACATTCATCCTGAAGGCAGGAGAGAGAGAGAGAGAGAGAGAGAGAGAGAGAGAGAGAGAGAGAGAGAGAGAATGAGCAGTAAAGCTACATCACTCAGGAGACCTCAGAGGGCTCTCCTCCGTGCCTGGGTGGATGGAGCTGGGCTGCAGCCAAGGCTGTTCTATCTACTCCAAGTGCAGTTCTCCCTCCAGCAAGGCCATTCGGCAGGGAAGTGGGTTGGAGCTGAGATGAGGTCCCGGGCCCTCTTTCCGCAGGAAGTCTATTGCCGCTGTGCTGCTCAGAAGTCTCTCTTTGTGCGGTGGACCTATTTCTCACAGTCCCAGAGCCTGGCTGTTCTGGGGCAATCGGACCACGTGGGTGCAGTTTCCTCTGTGCTTCTGTCAGGCCCTGTACTCGGCGGTGATAATGCTGAGGACAATGACAGAAGCCAGCCTTGACTGAACACTGACCGCACGCCAAGCACTGTTTTATTATTTTTTAAATATATTTTTATTGATTTCAGAGAGGGATAAAGAGATAGAAACACCCATGATGAGAGAGAATCATGGATCGGCTGCCTGCTGCAAGTCCCCCACTGGGGATCGAGCCCACAACCTGGGCATGTGCCCTTGACCGGAATCAAACCTGGGATCTTTCAGTTCGCAGGCCAACGCTCTATCCACTGAGCCAAACTGGCTAGGGCCCAAGCACCATTTTAAAAGCCATATGTTTCTTGCTTTCTCGTTTAACTCTCAAATCAACCCATTGAGGTGGGCACTCTTACTATCCCCATTGCCTCCATGAGGAAACTGAGGCACAGAAAGAATAATAACTTACCTGAGACAGAAGCAGCTCTTAAGTGGAGGAGGTAGGATTTGAACCCTGGCTGCCTGCCTCCAGTCTTCGGCCACTACCTCTTCTGCCTCATACATTAATTTTAGCTAATTCCCACAGCAATTCCTAGGGTAGATAACGTTATATTTTATAGATGAGAAAACGTGGCCTTGCCCAAGCTCACTCAGCTTCTCACATTTATTTATAATTCCATAGGGCAGTGGTTTTGCAAACATTTTTCTTCTGCTGAGGCCTTCCTAGAAGTGACAATGTATTGGGACCTTGAGGCCAAAGAAAACTTTTCAGATTAGAATGAGAAGCAGCATCTCCATTTGCAGCAGGGGGGCCAGCACCCCTCTTTGCCTGTTCCTTAGCACTCACCAAAGTTTTCGATTATTTTATGTCATTGTTTGGTACTCACTCATTGTCTGTCTGCACAGCGAGCCTGGATGATAGAGGAGAACAGTAACTGAGTCCATCTTCGTCCCTATTAAAGTGCCAGGCACATAGTAAGCATTCAATCAATATTTACTGAAATGTACGAGTGAAGTAATAATCGTCTCCCCTCAATCCCATTGTGGGGCAAATCAAGACAAAACAGAACTTCCAAAAACTGGAGAACAGAGGGAAATGCTAAATGACGCTTCCCATTGGTTGAAGTTTTATTCCATTTCTGCTGCTGGGAATCACTGTGCCTAAACTGTTGTTGCAGCTGCCACTGTGGAGAGAGGGAGGGGCGTGAGGTTGAAGCATCCATCTTACATAAAAACTGCTGTTTGAAATTTAACCCTGTATTTTTGGCTTCTGTAATGCTTGCTTCTTAAATAATAAGGAAAATAAGACTACTCCCATTTCAGAGAGGCCATAAACCTTCCCCAGACAAAGCTATCAGTGCTGGCACTAGGCCAAGCCTTTGGTTAAGGTCTCAAAGCCCCAGCACATAGGGCCCTTTAAGAACTTGCAAAGGGAACCGGAAAAAACCCACATTTGGGAGACAAAGAAGGTAAAATGGTATAAATACAGGAAACTTTCTGTGTGATTTCACCCAGAATTTGAGAGACATTTTCCTCTAGGCCCACACGTAATAATAAATGTAACTTCATCTCTCGAAGCGTTGCTTGGTTCTTCTCCGGTTTTCTATAACAAGGCCATGGGGCCTGGGCTCGAATCACTCAGTCCTGTGGTGCCACTGGGGATCGGATGACAGAGGAGCCCAAAGAGCCTCTTTTAGGAAGGTCACAAACTACATTATGCCTACAGGGATTGTTTTCTTTTCATTTGAAAAGTCTACCCAGACCACACCTGGTGAACTCACTACAGAAATTAAAGTAGAATTTTCTGAAGCATTTCAGTGTTTCAACATTTCCTATCAGGAAATTCTGCTAAAAAAAATCAAAGAAACCACTAAAACAAATGTCAACAAATTTGGCTATATCAAGTAAATTCAGAAAGTATTCACTAATAAAGTTAGAAAAAATATCTTTGGCAACTATGACAGACAATATTCAAAGATCAGGCAAATTAATGAAAAACTCTCAGACTCAGTAGACAATTCTGCAGTGGGGTAAAAAGACAGTTCTCCAAAGAAGGACTATGAATGGCTAACAAATATAATGCTGTTCAATGTCACTGGGAAGGAAAGAACTGTGACTTAAAACCACAAGGCACTGATGAGACCGGTTTGGCTCAGTGGATAGAGCGTCGGCCTGCGGACTGAAGGGTCCCAGGTTCGATTCCGGTCAAGGGCATGTTCCTGGGTTGCGGGCACATCCCCAGTGGGAGATGTGCAGGAGGCAGCTGATCGATGTTTCTCTCTCATCGATGTTTCTAACTCTCTATCTCTCTTCCTTCCTCTCTGTAAAAAATTAATAAAATATATTTTAAAAAATAAATAAATAAATAAAACCACAAGGCACTGCTTAAAAAGTCAGGTTAATTGAAGTATAATTTATATCACTGTTTTCAGGTGTATAGTAAAAAGTCAGGTTTATTGAAGTATATTTTATATACAGTAAAATTCACTGTTTTCAAGTGTATAGTTCAATGAGGTGTGGCAAATATATACAGTCATGAAAGCACCATCAAAATCAAGATATAGCACATTTCCATCACCCCCCAAAGTTCCCTCAGATCCCTTTGCTGCCAATCTCTTCCTCATGCCAGGACTTTTTTTTCTATAGTTTGTCCTTTTCCAGAATGTCATTTAAATAAAATTGTACAGTAAATAGTCTTCTACATTTAGCTTAATGTCTTTTTTGGTCTATCAAATTAGTATAAGTTAACAATAAAGTTGGTGAGAGTGCTCAAACACAGCTAATGTGTGTTTAAACTGCTATGAACTCTCTTGGGTGCAAACTGGCAATATGTATCAGGACCCTAAAAATATTGGGACATTTTGACCATTAATTTAATTTCTAGAAAGTCCTATACCAACAGTATTTATCAAAGATCTTCACAGACTTATATAAGCACGAAGATGTTCATTATAGTGTTACTAGAGGCCCGGTGCACAAATTCGTGCACCAGTGGGGTCCCTCGGCCTGGCCTGCGGATCGGGCTGAAACCAGCTCTCCGACATCCCCCAAGGGGTTCCGGATTGTGAGAGGGTGCAGGTCAGGCCAAGGGACCCCACCAGTGCACTATTGGGGCTGGGGAGGGACGTAGGAGGGCTCCAGGGCATGTCCGGCTCGTCTTGCTCAGTCCCAATTGGCCGAACTCCAGCAGCAAGCTAACCTACTGGTCGGAGCATCTGCCCTCTGGTGGTCAGTGTGACTGGTCTACTAGTCAACTGTCTGCTCCCTCGTGGTCAGTGCACATCATAGCGAGCAGTTGAGCAGCCTTAGCATATCGTTAGCATATCATTAGCATATTACACTTTGATTGGATAACTGGACACTTAGCATATTAGGCTTTTATTATATAGGATTTATCATTGTGAAAAATTACAAACATCCTAAATATTAGGCATAAAGAGAATATGTAAGTAAGTTTATATAGTGAACACTTTTATCTATATGCCAATTAGAAGTGAATTTTGCTAAAAGTTTTTGATGGCATGGAAAAATATTTATGTAATTGGAATAGCACAAAAGCAACCTACAAAGCTACATATACAGTATGGAATCAGAGTAAAATGCAGAGAGAAAAGACTAGAAGAAAAATTACTGTCTCTGGGTGATTGACGGCTGTGAAAAGTAAATATTCTGTATCATCCTAATTTTCTCCAGTGAACGTATATTATGTTTATAATTAGAAAAAATACCTTATAAAATATATAAAGCTCTGCTTTCTAACATAAGTCACTTTTGCTCTACTCTAAACTTAAAGAAGATTTAGATCCACTGGTCATTCACTTACACCTTTAATCAAGATTTATTAAACACCTACTAGATCCCAAAGACTCTAATTTAATCTCAAAGGGACATTAGGCCAATATTTAAACACATAATATGAATTACTTCTAATAATTTATCTTGCATTTTACTCTATTCTAGATACTAACCATTTTTCATACACTACCTCATTTCCTCATCTGTAAAATGGAGATACTACTTGGGAGATTATGAAGAGTCACTGTGAAAGCATATGGCCAGTTCCTGACATAAGTCAACAGCCATTTGTTCTACTCTAAAAGGTGTTACAACAGAGGCAAGAACTAAATAAACTAAGACCTAAATATACTAAGGGAACAAAGGAAGGACAACCCTACAGAGCAAAGAGAGGTAGAGACACTTGCACTTTGCTTGACAGATGTTCAGGATTTTGCAAGTGGCCAAGTAAGGAAAAGGTATTCCAGCCAGTCTCATCTCTTTGAAGATGACTTTTCCAGCTACTTCCACAAGGAAGCAGTTCCCAGTGCGATCTATTCATAGGCGTCCCTTCAAAGCAGTGCTGCATACTTGCATGAAACTGCTTCCAGTGTGAAGATACCTCTGACAATGTCCAGATTCATTCTATAACTTGATTCTATAGGAAAGAGAGACAGTTCCTTCCCATGCATTGGGACTTGCTCTTCTGTTGGCCTTTACTTCACAAAGAGTAGGACCTTCAGAGAAACTCACCAGAACACAGGCTTTTAGGTCAATGGAAACAGGTATACAAACCTTAAGAGGCAGAAAAACATCAATATTATTTTTTGCCAACGAAAAAAGAGTTTGCCTTTATATTTTTTTCTTTACTCTTTCCTTGTCCTTCAGACTGTCTACTGGGAGCTCTTCGAGTGTACAAGCACCATGGGCATTCTGGACAGCCTAGCGAAGCTCTGGAAAAGGAAAACAAGAAAATAAAGTATTTTTTGAGATAAAACTGTCCTTGTTTTGCTTAAGAAACATTAGTCACTGACGGAACGGTGTGACTGGTTGTATCACTGGCTTGAGCAGCAGAAACTGAACACACGAGTCCAATGAAGACAGAGAGCAAACATCCATGCTATTGTGAACCATCCCAAAGGGAAGAAGAGGCGCAATGCCCGCCATCATCATCTCAGTTAGGAAGTAGGTCCAGGTAAATGCTTTCGGCAGCAGATGGAACAGTTCTTTCCCTTTCAATACACATATTCAATATACATAACCTGCAGGGGTTCTGAACTTCCCTGCAAAAATTCCAGTTATTTCAGCTATAATTTCCAAGCACCACTGCTTCTGCTAACACTTGGCCCCGATTTAAGGAACCACTGCTCTTTCATTTAGAACCTAATTCCCACTCCTCTTCCCATTTTTCTCATGAGCACAGCTCACAAGAGGCTCATTTATAAAGGAGTATGGAGAGTCACAATGGACTGACAAAACAATGACATCCCTAGAAGTGGCCAAGCTCAGCAGAAGCTCTGCCATTTCCTCTACAGTCTCCGCCTCCTCATGATGCAGAGGAGCTGGAAAATGTACTACCTGCTGGGGACACTAGTCACGAGAAAGAGTGTGAAATACTAAGCATATAAATGAGGCCCATCCAATCCAAAGAGTGTGAAATACTAAGCATATAAATGAGGCCCATCCAATCCATTTTGAATTGCTTTGATGCTTTGCTCACTGCTATAATTTTGCAGAAGGTAAATTGGGTTACTGTAAAGTTTTCCCAAGTAACCAATTAGATAATGTGTCACTTTATTGTGATATGATGGAATTATTCAATCCTAGAGACAATTGTCCATGTGGAGTAGGAAGCCTATAAGGTGAAAGAAAGAAAGAAAGAAAGAAAGAAAGAAAGAAAGAAAGAAAGAAAGAAAGAAAGAAAGAAAGAAAGAAAGAAAGAAACACTTCCACTCATGAATTTCCTTTCTCTAATACCTAGGAACCACTAGACCTTCTGGATAAATATGTCCTGTTTCATTTCAACTCAGCCAACCTACCATGGCCCTGAGCAGAACCCATAAATCCCCCTATAATTTATTAGAGACCTTCCTAGCACTCCATTCAACCAGTTCACACAGCATGCTCTGTTAAAAAATGATCCCATCACTGGAAATGAGAAAATATAAGACAGGGCCGCAATAGCTTTAGAGTGACTGCATTTAAATGTTTATAGACAGGAATTGCAAGTACATCTTGCCTTGCTACCGACAGGGTAAACAGTTCTGCACGTAGCCACAAGTGATGGAATATGTGTCTATGGACACTTCCCAAAGGATGGCTGGACATAACATCATCCACAACTTTCCCTGCATTCTAAGGTAAAATAAACAAGAAATGCTCACCTTTTCTATGTAATTCTAATCTTTTGTTAGCATCTTCTTTTTGCATTTTGAGTCCCTTAAGAAAGACATGCTTTAGAAATTGAAACCTATTTTTTTTTTAAAAAAAGGGAATGATGGAAAACTTCCCTAATTTGGTGAAGAAAATAGACATACAAGTCTAGGAAGTACAGAGAATCCTAAACAAGATGGACCCAAAGAGGCCCATACCAAGGCACACCATAATTAGAATGCAAAAGGTTAAAGACAAAGACAGAATCTTAAGAGCAGCAAGAGAAAAGCAGTTAGTTACCTACAAGGGACCGTAAGACTGTCAGCTGATTTATCAACAGAAACTTTGTAGGCCAGAAGGGATTGGTGAGAAATATTCAAAGTGATGAAAATCAAGGATCTAGATTACTCTTTCCAGCAAAGCTGTCATTTAGAATCAAAGAACAGATAAAGACCTTCCCAGACAAGAAAAAGCCAAAGGAGTTTATCACCACCACAACAGTACTATATGAAATGTTAAAGGGGCTTCTTTAAGAAGAGAAGAAAAAAAGATAAAAAATATGAACAATAAAATACATATCTATCAATAGCTGAATCTGAAAAACAAAATAAACAAACAAGCAGAACAGAAACAGACTCATAGATACAGAGATGTTGACGGTTGCCAGATGAGAAGATGGGGATTTGGGTGACTGAATTTTTGATGGGTGAAAAAATGAAGGGATTTAAAAGTACAAATTGGTTGCTACTGAATAATCATGGGAATGTAAAGTACAGCATAGGGAATATAGTCAATAATATTCTAATAATTATGTATGGTGTCAGATGGGTATGAAATTTACTGGGATGATCACTGAATAAGTTATAGAATGTCTAATCACTAGGGTGTACACCTGAAACTAATATAATATTATATGTCAACTGTAATTGAACAATAAAAATGATTTGGAAAAGAAAAAGAAAAAATGCTTCATGAGCACACCATGTAGAAAGAACCCTACTGTTAATGCGTTGTTTCTATTCTGTGTGCAATATATTTTTACCCAGGGCCAGCAGAAGAAGGAAGAAAGAACCATAGATTTTTTTAAGGGGAGTAGGAAGGGTTTCCCCCTTCCTGAGAACACACAATTATGCCACAAGCAAGTACCAGGGCATCTGGATAAGTAGGAAAAGTTACTAAAAAGACCAGGAGAAGTTTGAGCCTTCATGAACTTCGTATCTTCCAACTTTCTCAGAGCTGTAAGTGATTGACTAGAGGGGCCCCTCAGATTCAGTCAATGCCCTATGTACTAGGCAGTGTGCTAGATCATATCACTTCCATGATGGCCACATGAAAAGCCTTTAGAAGTTGTAGGAAGAAGACTTGGCTACCTTCTGCTAGCCAGGGAATGCCACCGAACCTCAGGTAGGAGGCTCCCAAGATTGAGGCCAAGTGTCAGAGACAAGGTGGCTCACAGTGTGACTAGTGCTGGTTGCTATTTCAGAACAATCACTGATGTTCAGAATAATTTCCAGTGGCTGCAGAAATTCAAAGGGATGAAACAAGCTCAAGTTCAAGGAGATTCTTCAAGGCAAACCATGTATGATCACCAAGGTATCTTAAGATGCCTCCACGTTCACTACCTATGATGGTCCCCAGCAGGACAAAGTCAGAAACAAAATTTTGTCAGGATCCTGAGAATGAATCCACATCTCACATTAAACAAGCTAAAGAAACTAAAGTGTAAAACCAGAATGCCAAAATTCCATTTTCACAATGAGAAATCAGTATCAAAGGGAACATAAAGTTCATGTAACCATTGTTTTCTGGCTCTGTACACAGATCTTTATGGAGAGTCCATTGGAATGCATTCAAAACAAGTAATAGAAAATCCAGCTCATATTTGGTTCAACAATAAAGAGAATTTATTGACTCACATAATTCAAAAGGTTTGTGGTAGGAAGTACTGCAGGCAAGGCTACATCCAGCAGCTTAAAGCAATCACCAAGGATTAAATTTCTTTCAACATATTGGCTCTATTTTCCATCATATTGACACCCTCCTGGCATCTTTTTATGGCTACAGAATGGTTGTCGGGAACAGTAAGATGATATACATTTTTTAAATTCAGCTACAATGACCGAAGAAAGGGTTCTTTGTACCCAATCATCAAATAAAGGTCTAAACTTCACTCTGACTGAACTAAATTAGGTAACTACCTGTCCATGAACTAATCACAGTAGCCAGGAAATTGGTTTAGGCTTAGGTCAGTATCCATCCTTGAATCAATCACTGTGATAAAGAGTATGGGTTTGTGAAAATTGGTTTAACGCCGATCTCTGGAGGTAAGGGATGGTAGTACCATCCAAACTGCAGTACAATGCGATGTGACACAAACAGGATGGGATGGATGCTTGGGGGACAACTAACGGTATCGGTTGTACGAAGTCAAACCATAATCAGAGGGTTGCCCTGTGAACATGGAATCAGAAGAAACCCAGATGTACAAATGTTTAATGGCATCAAGATAAACAGCAGGACTCACCCCACTCTCTATAAGAGTTTCCTTGCCAAGGTTTCTAGAAAGTGATTTACTTCTGATTCTATCAATGCACCTTAAGAATGAGTAGGACAAAAAGACAAATACTGTCTGATTCCACTTATATGAGGTTCCTAGGATAAGCAAATTATAGAGACAGAAAGTAGAGTAGTGGTTGCCAGGGGCTGTGTAGAGTGAGAATTGGGGAGTTATTATTTAAGGGGTACAGAATTTCAGTTCGCAAGATGAAAAGAATTCTGAAAGTAGATGGTGGTGATGGTTGCACAACAATATGAATGTACCTAATACCACAGAATGTACACTTAAAATGGCAAAAAATAGTGATTTTTGTGTGTCGTTTACCACAATTTTTGAAAGAAGAATGAGTAGATCAATCAGATGAGGTAAGGACATATCTTGCAGGCCTTGGCTGACTTTCAGTATCTTTACTCTAAAGTGCTATGTGCTTGTCTTTTAGTCAAATTATGATTGAACAGATCTTCCTATTATGTTGCAGAAGAGACAGCGTCAGACACCACAATGACACACAATGAATCCTCAACATTTGAACTCAAGGAACAGGATATAGGCAGTGCCCTAGTCTCTCACCACCCCATGGCTTAGGCTATGTCCTGCTTAGACTGGCACAGCTGGAGGCAATTTAAGTTGTGCTCCAGGAGAGAGAGCCTCTAGTGCCCAGCCAGTCATATATTTGTAGCTGGGAGGCGGCAGCGATCACCTGACCCTGTTGCTATAAAAGGAGGCACAGCCTTGCCTGTGTGAAGAAACGTTCCATTCTCGGGACCCATATCCTGGGACGTTTGCATGTCAACATCGGTGCCAACCAGTAGAACATTTGGCTCTCTCTGCAGGGCCAGTTCATTACTGAGAGGAAATTGCTGGAGGCATCCCATAGAGCAGTGGTTCTCAACCTTGGCTTCACATTAGAATCACCTGGGAAGCTTTTTAAAATCCTGATTTCTGGGCCTCACCCTCCGGAAATTCTGTTTCTTTGTAACTAATGGTGGTGGCCTCACCCCATAACAAAGAAACAGAATTTCCAGGAGGATGGAGGCCCAGAAATCAGGATTTTAAAAAGCTTCCCAGGTGATTCTAATGTGCAGCCAAGGTTGAGAACCACTGCTATAGAGAAACTGACTTGTCTCTCTTCATCATCTTACATCCACATGCTCCCAGGAAGCTTCACTGTGGTCCCTAAGTACTGATTGAAAACACTGATTGTGTTTCAGGGAAAACCAATAGGACAGAGGAAAATGCGTCCTTGGTAATGACAGTCGCACTTCTAGGGGCCTGGGGAGTTAGAGGAGGTAGAGGATGCAGGGGGTGTTCCAAGTGCGGGTCCCTGATAAGGATTATAAGCCACACAAAATTTCGGCTGGGCTTTAGTCATCTGAGCATGAGTACCGGTGCTCCGTAGAGCTCTTTGTTATAGTTGCTTTGATTTCTCTGTGCCATGCAGATCTGATAACTGAACTCTAAAACTCCACGCACATACTCAGCTGATATGGCCCAACAGCGACCATAGATATGCCTTCCAAAGAATATGTCTAATGTTTACAGCTAAAGGATAAATAGTTCACTGACTTCTTAATAATTCTCATAGGCTTAAATGCTCTGTCGTCTGTTGGTGAATTAGCATTTCCTCAGTGAAGGAGCAAGTACCCAGAGGGATGCAAACATTAGCTAATAATGATTTAGTATTTTATTTAGGCTTTGTAGTGAGTGAGAAACTTAACATGCTAATCTTATTAGGATTATATATTATTGTTTTTGATTTGGTAACAGTGTTTGAGAATGTATGAAGTATAGGATATTGGGGTAAATACACTACATACATTAGTCCTAACCCTTTAAACACTGTAAGTTCAGTATCATTCCCACTTAATAGGTGAAGAAATCAAAGCTCAAAGTGGTTAGTAACTTGTCCAGGATAACACAGTTAAGAAGTAGTAGATCTGTCCAGCGGTGTGGCTCAATTCTTGGTCAGGGCATATGTCTGGGTTGCGGGCTCGATCCCCGGTGTGAGGCATACAGAAGGCAGCTGATCAATGATTCTCTCTTGTCATTGATGTTTCTCTCTCTCTCCTCCCTTCCTCTCAGAAACCAATAAAAATATTTTTAAAAAGAAATAGTAGAGCCCAGAGGGCATGGCTCAGTGGTTGAGCATCGACCTATGAACCAGGAGGTTATGGTTTGATTCCCAGTCAGGACATATGCCCTGGATGTGGGTCATGCAGGAGGCAGACAATCAATAATTCTCTCTCATCATTGATGTTTCCATCTCTCTCTCCCTCTCCCTTTCTCTCTGAAATCAATAAAATTATTTTTTTAAAGAAATAGTAGATCTGTGATTCAAACTCAGATCTGTCTGAGCCAAGAAACCCCTATACTTAATCATCATGGTTAAGTAGGCCTAGCTCTCTGCTGGGCCAATGCAGGTTTGGTGGACGTTCTGCACTTTGAGTACTCGGCTCATGAGGCATCTAAACAAAGCTGCATGTTGAAAAAACATAAAATTTACCCTTTAGGCAAAATAAGTGCCAAAACTTGACATTCCATAGTATACACTGTGACTGGTGTGGGCTGTCCCATCTGAAGAGGGAATGGAAACTGCATTCCTAGTAATAAGTGAATTTCCTTGTTTCCAACCTTTGCTTTTGAAGCTTCCTTCAAAGGACTGTTGTTTGAATAGCATAGAGGTTAAGCAGGGATTAGCACCCAAATTCAAATTCTACCTCTTAATATCTGGTTACTATTTCCTTGAGCCCCACTTTTCTCATCAGTAAAATGGGCATCATAATGATATAAGATTATTAGCTCCTTTTTAATATTAGATTAGAATAAGCATGTCATTGTGGCTTTAGTTTTCATTTCTCTAATGACTGTATCTTCTTTGGCAAATTATCTGTTGAAATCTTTTACCCATTTTTAAAAATGGGGTCATTAGTCTTCTCAGCATTAAGTTTTGAGAGTTTTTAAAAAATAACTTCTGGATACATACCAAGTGTAGGGGGGTGCAGAACAAGGGGCAGTCTCCTATGTTGCTGGTGATCATGTAAAATGGTACAACCACTTTGGAAAACTGCTTGGCAGTTTCTGAAACAGTTAAATATACACCTACAATATGGCCCAGCCATTCTGTTCCTAAGTAAACAAAAGAAATAAAAACATATTTTCATATGACAAAGACTTGTGCGTGAATTTTCATAGCAGCTTTGTGGGTATATACCCAAACTAGAACCAACCCCAATGTCCATGAACAAGTAAGTGGATAAACACACTGTGATATATCCACACAATGAAATATCATTCATCGTAAAAATGAGGTACTGATACATGCTATCACATGGATGAATCTCAAAATAATTATGCTAAGTGAAAGAAGTCACACAAGAAAGAGTACATGTTATAAGATCTATTTACAGACAATTCTATAAAATCATGACAGAAGCAAATCAGTGATAGCCTAGGGACAAGGACGGGGCATGGGGGATGGGGGCCAGGGCAATACAAAGGGCACATGGAAACCTTCATTATTTTCCTCATGGTGATATTTTCCTGGAGAGAGAGATAGACATAGACATAGACATACACATACACATACACATACACATACACATACACATACACATACACATACACATAGAGAATGTTTCTCTGTCTCATTATTGATGTTTCTATCTCTCTATCCTTTTCCCCTTTTTTGTAAAATCTAAATATGTGTAGTTTGTTAGCTCCCGGCATTCTCCTTGCCCTGGGAATTGCCCCTGACACACCGGAGGGGCCCCAGCATTCAGGCCTGTACCACGTGATCCCGCCTTCCTGGCCAGAGCTGGTCCAGCTGAGGGCAGGTCACTAAAGATCAGAAATAAAAATGAATGCCAGTGTCCTAGAGAAAAGCTCCCTATTTTTCTGCTTCTGAGGTCCTGAAGTTGCCCAGCTCCAGCCTGTCCAAAGATGGATGTTTTAATTCTCAGAGACCTTAGTGTCCTAACAATAAATTCCTTTTATGTTAGCTGGTTGGAGTTGGCTTATGTCCTTTGCTACCCTGGGGAAGAAACGAAGTTGACATTTAAATCATTGCATTGATGCCCCTTATGCTTTCTATTACAGATGGCCACACCATTATTTTAAAAAATAGGGTACTCAACTTGCTCTGTGGGTCATTCATCCATCCCTTCATTTAATAAAGTTTCATCTGATGGCACACTATGTGTCAGGCCCTACCTGACATTGCCTCATCTTGTTCAAATTATACAACAGTGTGTATAAGATTCTCATGTTCACAGTTGAGAAACCTCAAATTCAGAGGGGGTTCAGTTATTTGTTTAAAAGTCAGAGTTCCTAGTAGGTATTGGATCCTACCTGTCGAACATCAGAGGTCACACTTTTTCCATTACCCAGGCTCTGTTCCCCAGTGGTAGTGAACCCCAGCATCAGCAGGGAGCTTTCAGTGCCCAGTGCTCTGGCCTGAAGCTTGGGGAGCCAGCAGCCAAGACGTTCCCTGGCCACTCTCACGGCCAACAACATTGGCAGCTCAGGGTCTTGTCCCTGCAGGACTTAGTGTCCTGGGAGCAGGTGAATTAACTGTTCTAGAAGGAGGGATAATCAGGGGATCCTTTTTCCCTGGTGTTGATGTCTGCTGCCTAGTAATGAAATTGACTCCTCAGTGACAAATGAGCAGCAAAATCCTGAAAGTAAAAATGGTCAACTGGTCAACCACAACCACAGCAAATGCTCAAGCAAAGCCAGCCTTGGCCACACATCAGAAGACAATGGGGCTGGAATGTTCTTCCTGAGGATCTGGAGCACCTATAAAAAGCTCAGGGACGAGGCTTCCTTTTTACACGGTTGCTGGAAACACCCCTGGTGACTTCAGTCGTCTGGCTCAGGTTAAAGCCAGAGACCTCACCCTGCTTTCTCTTCCTCCGAGAAGTAAGTCTACCAGAGCAGGGGGAGATTTTCATCTTCAGTTGTACAGAATTCAGTCTAGTTTAAATGTGTTACTCTTGAACTAGAAATTATAATAAAGGGGGAAATCCCTAGATCGTCACATTATATATTCTTCCTTGTGATCCGCCTGCAGAAATATGAAAACTGCCCAGGGCTCATGTGCACTTACACTCATCACTGTGTCACTTGTGAGAACAATGGAAACCAGCGTTCAGTAACCTGGGCGTATTGGCTCAAACTATATCCATGTGATAAAACCTATGTACACATTAAACAATTTCAAACACTAATTCATAGAAAGGGGTAATGTTTATGATTTGTTAAATGCTAAAAAGAGAGTACAAAAAGAGGTCTGAAATCTAAACCTAAAATATGTGTGGTGTGTGTTTATTTGAGTGTGTTAGGGAGAGAATATACCAGAATAGTAACAACTGTGATCTGAGTATGAGGGAAAAAATGCTTTCCCTCTGACGTTTATGTCTCATCCATTATTAGAATACTTGTAGCCTAAATGTAATGTGGTATTTCAGGCTGGATCCTGGAACAGAAAAAGAATATTAATGGAAAAACCTGGGATATCTGAATAAAGTCTACAGCTTAGTTAATGGTAATGTACCGATGGTCTTATCTTAGTCTGATCACTGCACCATGGTAATGTAACTTGTTTATATTAGGGGAAGCTGAGAGTTTATTATGGGAACTCTCTGTACTAACACTGTAACTCTTCTAGAAATATAAAATTATTTTTCAAGATAAAACGTTTTACAAAATACATATGTGGCAAGCCACACTGGGAACCATAATGGCAGCAAGCCCCTGTGCTTTATTTGTTAAGGCTGCGTCATTTGGCATGCATAAGCTCTTTATTTTCTGGATCCATCTTGTTCTTCCTTCTTGCTTATGGACCAGCACTATCCTGGGCTTCCCTGGTATCCCTCAGACACGGCACTTAGACCAGTGCTGGGCGCAGGTTGGCAACCATGACCGGCAGTTCATTGATTGGTTAACTTGCCCTAAGAAAGAAGACATTAAAAGAAGCTCCAAAAAATCTATTGTTGTGTTGCTTTTCTCCTTTTTATAAGTGCTTAGAACTCATTTCCAAGTGCATTTTGGATGAATGATAAAACATACTCACAAATTAATTAGTTTGAACCACAGGAAATTGCAGTTTGAGGCCCAAGATATCGAATATTTGCACTCAAACGCTTCCCCTTAAATAATGAGTAAATTATGTTATCATTGAGGGAGGGCCTCAGAGGCATTGCCTTACAAGTAACAATATTCACTTCACTGCAGTTATCACTTCCACCAGTTCCTCTCCTGCAGGGTCTGCTATTTTGCTGTCTCAACTCAGGCATTTTCCTCCTTCCCCAAAAGTTGCACAAGCAATAAAGTTTTACCCAGTGATTTGGGACTAATTTCTAAAACACCAATTCAAAAATCCAATGCCATGACACATTGATGTGTCTCAGTTGATTATGAGGTGTGTAGCAATTCCTTAACATTTAAAAAAGTGTAATTGATTTATCTTCTGCCTTTTATATATACATTAGAACAGATTCCAGGTAACCCTTCTAATAGCCTTGCACGCACACTCACTCACTCACTCACTTCCAAAGCGATACAGGAACAGTAAGGGCTTGGCAACTACACCCAACGCCAGGTGTGATCAAACACGTCAACAGAGCTGCAGCCTACGCACCTACAGGCAAAGGCAGGGTGAGAACCAGCATTAAAACGGCTTTGCAACGGCCACAAGTTCTGAATCCAGAGCACAAGTTTACGTTATATAACCACACGTAAGACGTTTATTTGAAAGGTATGTGCACCCTGACATCTGGAAGGATACCTCTTGGGTTATGGCCACATTCATTTAAAGCAGCGCTTTTCATTAAGGCATGCTTCTAAAAAAATGCAACCTCCCGATTTATTATTTATAGAAAAATTCTGCCTGAGTGCCTACTGTGTGTCAGGAAGCAATAAGACAGATGCTGTCCCTAAGCACAAAAAATTAGTTGTGGAGACAAACAATAAGTCAGGGAAACACAGAAGAATTGTAAAGAGTGCAAATGGTCCTGAAATAAATGAAGAGGCCCTGGGTGAGGGAGCGCCGACTTACACAGGGAGAGCAGGAAAGGAGGCAGCTACACTGAAGGTGGAACCTACAGGACCAGAAGAAGACATTCATGCAAAGAACAGGGAGACGGTGCATGAGGCAAACAAAGTTCTTGAGGTTGGAAAATAAAAGCTGGTGCCAATTTGCAGGGCCATGTCACGTGACTTCTCTCTGGTAGTCAGCAGCGCAAGTAAAGCACACGGAAGGCATATTTTTGGATTGACACAGAGTTTGGGAATTAGCAGTCGGTGTCACTGAGGGAGTGGTTCTCAACCTTCCTAATGCCGCGACCCTTTAAATACAGTTCCTCATGTTGTGGTGACCCCCAACCATAAAATTATTTTCGTTGCTACTTCATAACTGTAATTTTGCTACTGTTATGAATCGTAATGTAAATATATGATGTGCAGCATGTATTTTCAGGGGTCGTGACCCACAGGTTGAGAACCACTGGAAGGTGGAGAATATGAGAATGTTAACATTCCCCAAGAGATCAGAGACACAACATTTACCCAACAGAACTCTTTTCTTTTCACCCCTACACCTTCCTGGCAGAGATCTGAATGTGTCTGATCCATCACTGAGACATGGAGACACTCAGAACTGTGGAGCAGATTTCACTAAAGCTGGAGGAGTCTGGAATGAACGTGAAAGTTCACATCACTGGGATTATATCATATCTTAGAAGACAGTCATCCTCTATTCAGCAACCAATGGAGCCCAAGGCAGCACTTTTTTTCAGTACTTTTCTATAATTCCATCCCCCAACTCAGGAAATATTGCAAAATCTGTGATAACTTGCCGTGTCTCGTATTATCTACCATCAACATAAATCAAGCCTTCGTGTTTGTAATTTATGTTTTGGCACTTAGAGGATACCTTGCTTGTTATCTTAAATAGATAAATCAAATCAAAATTTTCTTAATAAAATATGAGAAATGTCATTAGACCTCTGATTTATTTAAAGATGTCTAACATTCCTGATCCCCATTTATTTCAAGTTTTTAGGAAGAAAAATGGTTAGCTGGAGCACCCTGCTCTTATTTTTATTCCTTCATTTAGGAGATTACATCGCAGGCTCAAACCATTTTTAATAAATAGATATGCAATTTTTAACTGTTGATGTTTTTAAAAGAATAAACATGATCAAGATTAATTCTTGCAGTCCCAGATAGTCTCAAATAATAGATTAGTCTGCAAAGCACAGTTGATTCATGTCTGATAGTCAAGCCTTTTTTTTTTTAGCTTCATCCATATATACAGGCATTTACTCCTTTGTTTGCTTAGAAGCCAGAACTGCATATGCAATTGAGGAACTGAATATGGATGGAACACTACGAGGTGGCACATACCAATTACCAAGCTTACAAGTTGTATATACAGTATATTCAAAGGGAATGACTGGAATATAGCAAATTAACATGGTAAAACAAAGAGAAAATGGTGTCCATGGATTATAGAGAGATTCTTTTCAAAAACAGAATGCCAACAGATCAGAATGAAATAAATGAAAAATAAATAAAGAAGAAACTTTTGGAGGTGATGGATAGATCTAAGGCATAAACTGTAGTTGCTGGTTTCACTAGTGTGTACGTACTCAAACCCATCAAGTTGTATACATTACATAAAAACACACTGTATGCCAAGCATACTTCAATATTAAGTGGTTCTTTAATATAAAAAGAAACAAAACAATTACATAAATGGAAAACACTGAAAGACAAAACCAAAGTCCAGATCAGCACTCAGAAGAGGAATGGAGTTATGTCCATCAGGTCTCAAGTTAGAAACTGATTCTCAGTTTCAGGTGCCTCCTTACTTATATTTTCCATCCGAGAGTCTGAGGGGCAGGTTTGTTGCTGACCTTGGAAATGATTATCAACTTTCTTCATTTATTATTTGAACGACTTCTGCCCTCCTTGTATTGGTGAACATATATAATGTAGATGCTGATGAAAACTCAGGCAAAACAACATAATGGAGCTAGTCACTGGTTTTACAGTTTCTGAATGGTCAGCAAAAGAATTCACAGTCTGACATCATTTTGGAGGAACTTAACATGTTGATATCTTTAGTATTTGCCAAATCATAATATTTAGCTATGTTGAACATCAAAGTGATATTTGTGGGTTTTTTAAAATATACTTTTATTAATTTCAGAGAGGAAGGGAGAGGAAGATAGAAACATCCAATGATGAGAGAGAATCATCAATTGGCTCCCTCCTCCTGGGGCTTGAGCTTACAACTCTGGCATGTGCCCTGACCGGGAACAGAACCATGACCTCCTGATTCGTAGGTCTATGCTCAACTACCGAGCCACATCAGCTGGGCCAAAGTAACAGTTATTGTGAACGGAGACATAATCCATGATGGAAAGGTTAAAATACAAAAGCAAAGCAAAGTAGTAATTCCCAAGGTCATTCCTACTCGGTGTTGACAAAACATAATAAAGCATAGAATTGGGGGGGAAAAACTTAACTAGGCTCAGCAACTAAGTAGCCAAGTGACCTAGAAAAACTCAGGAGCTTCAGTTTCATCAGGTACAAGGTAAGAGCAGGAGACAGTGTGATTCCATAGGTCCTCAGTTAGCCATGAAGTTCTGTGCTTGACTCTCAGAGCCATGAGACTGCTGCCCTCCATGGAGTATAGATTCTTATATATTAGTTTCCAACTTTTAAGTATGCTTAACTGACAAATTCCTGGCTGGCTAATAAAACAATCAATTTCCTAGCCTAGGTCTCACTACCCTTGAGAAATACTGAGCAGTAACAGTGAAAGGGATTTTTTAAATATTTGTATAAACTCAAGCCTAAAGCAATATCCTCCTTTCAATTTCACTTCTACTCCTTACATGACTTCTTCCAAACCAGAAGTCGTTGGATGCTGTTCTCTCCTCTCATTTACGGTAGTTTAATACCATATTGTGCACACACTACTCACTCTACTCACACTACTCCTTGCACACGCATTACCTCTACTTTCTGCGCACACATTACAGAACTATCAAGAATAGTAAGAATCATACGGTCCAAGAACAAATGGTGCAAGCAGTGCCGTTTACCAGTGTCAACTTAAAAGCCTCTAAATATTTTAAAGGTTAAATAAGAAAGAATTGCTTTCTAGTCCCAAAGAGGCATACCTGTGGACAATTAGGAAAAAGAGGAACAGGATCCTCAGTCATACCTAACACACAGCAAAGCCGCTTCTGAAGAAAAATAAAGAAGAAAAATGGCTACCACTTAAGCTTCAATGGGCAAAGATCAAGTTGCCCAAACTAATTTTAAACAGGGATTTATAGGACCAGACAGCCTAATGCTGAGTCTCTTTTCCCCCATTTTCAGATTCCCAATTTCTGTGGCCGACCTTCCAGGAAGGTTGCCTATACCCTACAAGGGTAATGAATAAAACAAATGAGCAACCAGACGCTAAAAGAATGAGGAAAGTCTCATTACCTGCAGCTCAAAGTCAAAATTCAAAGTCGCTATTCCATAGCCTCTCCCATAAGATAACAGAGAAAAATTCAGAGACTTCAATTTAGTCCCCAGAGACAAGTCACCCCCTTCAATAAAAGACTTCACAGCCCTCCTCTGCAGCTGTTGTGAGGAGCCCTTTCTGCCCATGTCCCCATTAACACAATAGCATAACACGCTCTGGCGTACATTGGAGTAATGGAATAGCAGTTCCTTCCAGCATTTCCGGTGCAGGCATGGCGGGAAGGTTGTAGTGGGACCTTGTGCCTCCTGGTTCAGCAATGCTAGAGCGTTTCCTACAAAGCTGTGGTGGGTTGTGGAGATGGAGTGGGTTGAAATGGGCCAACCAGGAGTTGGAAGGTCTGACTCTTCCTAATGATCTACAGGGAAAGCCAAGTATGCCTTGCAATTTCCTGGACCCGGAGAGAAAGGAGAATTGCTCTGCCTCTCCCAATTCCTGGATGATTCCAGGAATCTCACATCCTGAACATCCCTTTGCTCTGTTTGGTGGGTCCTGAGCAGAAGCCTCAGACACCACATCTAAAACGCAAGGAGGAGTGTGTTATAGGGAGATAGGAACGTGCCCCACACCCCGGCTCTAGCCATGGCTCCTTCCCCGTACCCGGAGATTCAGCATCATAGAACAAGACTCATTAGAAATGACTGCTTTCTGATGGTCTTCCGTGCTAAGCCTGGAACGAAGTGAAATCTCATTCAAACTACCCTATTCTCAGAGAGTACTGAGGCCGGAAAATGGGTCAGTGTCTCAGCCCGTCAGTCTGATGGTCATGCCTGATCCGCTTTAACTTAACCTGCGAACCATGACACTCCCTGTCTAAGGCTGAGGCATCCTTCCTCAACTCTCAATTATTCCTCTCTCAAATCCAGGTTTTCTCCAACAGCATTCAAAGTATTTTGGGCAATTCCTAGTTTTCTTCCAAGGTTGAAGGGGCTAGAGGAAACTGGTTCATGTTAACACAGGCCCTACACCCAGGGCTGGGATCAGCAGGGGCTTTTATTCTAACAAACTGCCTGTGCAAGAGGCTCTCCAGCAGAACAAGAAAGAAGAGAAGCTTATGATCCGGCCAAATGTTCTGAGAGGTATGCGGAGTTTGAACTCCAATTGAAAAGGACCCTATTACAAAATATTCTTCTTAAAAACTGAGCCACCATCTTAAGTTCTCAACATCTAACTTATTAAAACAGATACAATAGATAGAGAAACAAATTAAATAAACCTTGAGGAAACATCAACCTCAGAATGTGGGACATTCTACAGGACTCCTGACATGGTTTCTCCAACAAGTTGAGGCATTAAAAGTGTGTGTGTGTGTGTGTGTGTGTGTGTGTGTGTGTGTGTAATGATGTAACAACCGATTGCAATGTGCCCACCATACTTGGATCCTCATTTGCACAAACCGAATGTGAAAAGTCTCTCGCGATAATCAGGAAAATGAAAACGTACACTGAGTATTAGATGACATTAGTGAAAAGTTCTTATCAGTTATAAGTCTATCCTGATACTTGAAAATTTCTCTCATATTCTCAAGAAAAAGTGGGGGAGTAGATAAAACAAAATGGGCAAAATGCTGATTATTGCTGAAGCTGAGTGATAGCTAGATGCAGGTGCCTTCTAGTCTCCTGTGAATATTTCAAAATTTCTATAATAATAAAGGTTTTAAAAGCCAATGTACCATTAATCTAAAAAAGTACATAAATATCATTATTACAACAAAATTTAATGTAGCACAGAATGGAAATAATCTAATTGTCCTGCAGTAGAAAAAAAAAAACTATGATAAACTGATCTGATGAAAATTATGCAGCTATTAAAATGACAATATGGAAGAAAGCAACAAAGAAAATGCTTGTGGAATTATTATTTTTACAATAAGGACTACATCCACATTATGATCATAACTCTTTAAAATCTGTGTTAATGTCTGGCCTGCATTGCTCAGTGGTTAAGCATTGACCTATGAACCTGGAGGTCATGGTTTGATTCCCAGTCAGGGCACATGCCCAGATTGTGGTCTCTAGCCCTAGTATATCAGTGATATATATATTATAATATAAATAATATAATATAATATAATATAATATAATATATATATATATATTATTCGCACAGCTATCAGTGATTCTCTTTCATTATTGATGTTTCTATCTTGTTCTCCCTCTCCCTTCCTCTCTGAAATCAATAAAAATATTTTAATAAAACACCTGACCTGAACAAAATAGCAACAAGTTGTTATGAACCTTGTATGCTGAAATGTAGCATATTGCAGTAGAAATAACACTGTCTTTGGAGAGAGACAATGTGGGCAAGTTGTTTAAACAATCGGAGAATCCGTTTCCTCATCTACCCTTCAGGGATGCTGCGAGGATGAGAGGTGTAAGTGCCTATCACAATACCTGGCATGTAGTGAACGTTCTGTAAACAGTACTTATAACTATTGTCATATTAAAGATTGAAGAGTTCTGAAAAATAGAAAAAAAAGGGAAGTGAGCTGGTGGTGAAGTGGACACAAATTTGAACAGTAATATGTGTTTTGCATAAAAAAATGAATGAAAGGCAAAATGCACTGAGGCTTTAAAATCTTATCTGGGCCAGTTTGAGGTAAAGGCTAGTTGGAGGGGCTAATGATTGCATGAGGGGCTGGTGACTGGGGCAAAGGCGCGCAGCATACAGGTGAGTAAGCTTTCCCTATAGAAAGAATGGGAGAGCCATATAACCCCTCGCTATATGCAAACTATCCTGCAGCTTCAAGGCAAAGCCTGGAGTTCTAGAGAAAGGGGGAGATGAGCATGAAAGGAAGAAACTAAGAAAAAGAACCTAGAGGACCCCAAATCTGAATAACACAAGACATGTTCAAGTGCCTTTATGAGGGGCAAGAGAGGTGGGGCAGAGACAGACAATCCCTAACTGAGGTTGTTATGACAGGTGACAGAGTTGATGACATGGAATTCATGTGAGATTATCTCCTTCTATCTCTCCATCCTAGAAGATGAGAAAATTAGGTCCAGAAAGGGGAAGGTTCCAGGTACTATGGCAAGATTCTAGGGCAAAGCTATGCCTGGAACTCTGGCCAATAGGCCCTGAAACCAGTGCCCTTGTCATACGTCAGTATGCCATCCTCCAAGATGGTGCATCCCATTACCATCACCAAGTCAATTCGTTTTACCCATATTTATTAAATATCTGTAGCTTTCCATGACTTACAGCAAATGGTAAAATGTAAACACATATTCTTTTCACTGATATCTCATATCCAAAGCTCCTACTGACTTCAAATTAGAGAATGTATTTTCTGGAAAAATGTTCCATCAGCACATACTATATGCCAGGCATACAAAACTGAATGGCATAGGGAAACAAAAAGAAAAAAAATAAACAAATGGGATTATATCAAACTAAAAAGGTTTTGCACAGCAAAGGAAACCATCAACAATATGAAAAGACAACCTACTGAATGGGAGAACATATTCACCAAAGATACATCTGATAAAGGGTTAATATCCAAAATATTTAAGGAACTCATACAACTTAACACCAAAAAGACAACCAATCCGATTAAAAAATGGGCAATGGACCTGAACAGACACTTCTCCAAAGAGGACATACACATATGAAATGATGCTCAAGGTCAGTAATCAACAGAGAAATGCTAATTAAAGCCACAATGAGATATCATCCACACCTGTCAGAATGGCTATTAGCAATAAATCAACAAACAACAAGTGCTGGGGAGGATGTGGAGAAAAGAGAGCCCCCCTGCAACTGTTAGTGAAAATGCAGACTGGTGCGGCTACTATGGAAAACTGTATAAAGATTCCTCAAAAAACTTAAAAATAGAACTACCGTGTGACCCAGAAATCCCTCTTTTGGCTATTCCAAAGAAATCAAAAGCACTAATTTGAAAAGAAATATGCACCTCTATATTTACTGCACCATTATTTACAATAGCCAAGATATGGAAGCAATCCAAGCGCCCATCAATAGATGTGAATAAAAAAGCAGTGGTACATTTACACAGTGGAATACTACTCAGCCATAAAAAATGAAATCTTGCCATTTGTGACAATATGAATGGACCTAGAAGGTATTATACTAAGTGAAATAAATCAGTCAGAGAAAGACAAATACCATAGGATTTCACTTATATGTGGAATCTAAAAAGCAAAATAAATAAACAGCCGAAACCGGTTTGGCTCAGTGGATAGAGTGTCAGCCTGCGGACTGAAAGGTCCCGGGTTCGATTCCGGTCAAGGGCATGTACCTTGGTTGCGGGCATATCCCCAGTAGGAGATGTGCAGGAGGCAGCTGGTCGATGTTTCTCTCTCATCGATGTTTCTAACTCTCTATCTCTCTCCCTTCCTCTCTGTGAAAAATCAATAAAAATATATTAAAAAAAAAAGATTTGGCTTTTTAAAAAAAAAATATATATATATAAATAAATAAATAAATAAATAAATAAACAAAACAGAAATAAACTCACAGATACAGAGAACATTTTAATGTCTGCCAGATGGGAGATGGGTTGGGGAGCTGGGTGAAAAAGGTGAAGGAATTAAGAAGTACAGATTGGCAGTTACAAAATAGTCACAGATATGTTAAAAGTAGAGCATAGAGAAAATAATCACTAATCTATAATAATAAAAGCACAATATGCTAATTAGACCAGACATCCTTGCCGAGGAAGCCAGGGCTGCGAGGGAAGTCTGGCTCCCAGGTGCCAGAGGGAGCCGGTGCCAGCAGCCAAGGAAAGGAAGGCCTACTCTTGCACAAATTTCATGCATCGGACCTCTAGTATTGTAATAACTATGTATGGTGTCAGATGGGTACTGGACTTATCTGAGCAACCATTTTGTAAGCTATATTAATGTTTAATCACTATTCTGTATACCTGAAACTAATATAATATTGTATGTCAACTGCAATTGAAAGTTTTAAAAAGTTTTTAATGAATGGTCCGAACCCTGTGGTCAAGGAGCCAACAATCCAGGGAAGACAAGATGCCCACAGATGAGCACAGTCCTGTGAGTGCACGGTACCATGTCCATTGGGTGTGGGATGAAAGATAACAGAGCTCAGCAGACCCGAGAAGGGAGAGAAGGAAGAAAAACCTTCACCGACAGGTGATGCTGGAGTGAACCTTGAGGAAATAGTTAGTCAACAGGCAAGGACAAGAAGGCGGCCAGTTTTCATATGTGCCTGGCACAGCAGCCTAGTGCAAGGCGGTGAGGGCTGGAACGGAAAAGTACCAGAAAATATAGAGGAGTGGGAGGCGGGTGGGGCTGGTGGCGAAAAAATCGTCCCGCAAACTGGCAGCCAAGTCAAGTATCAAGGAAAATCCAACCTGTTTTAAATTGTAAGGCAAAATTGAGAGGGGGGAGAGAGAGAGAGAGAGAGAGAGAGAGAGAGAGAGAGAGAGAGAGAGAGGTGTTTCTTGTCTCTAACTGTATTCAGCTGATTAAAAGTGAGGCATCAACCACTGAAATAGAAGGTCTCCAAGAAGGGAACTGATGCTGGTGCTGTACAGATTCAGGCAGCTGCTACCAAACCTACATTTTGGGGTGTTAGTCCTGGAGCACCTGCTCATACAAATTCTGACTTCCTGGCAAAAGTTTCTTTCCCCTCCTGCCCCCTTTTTTTTCTGGAATCATGCCTCTTCTGGCTCCCTCCCACCCCACCCCCTTCTCTAGAGATTCCTTGTGGTTTTTAGGTTAGAAATTCCAATGGAAAAATACCTGGTCTCTGCCGTGTGATCTCCCTGGACCTGCAAGCTTCCGACCAATGATCCTTCAAAGCCACCTGCAGCCGAGGCACGATCGACAGCCCTCAAGAAGCAGCCCCTGCTCTGAAGAGCAAGGTCTCCGGGCATCGGATTACAGGGACATGTGAAGAGGACACTATAACATATCCTTCTTTCCAAAGCCAACTCTGAGGACCATTTCCTAAGAGCTGCAGGACACGTGGGGTGCCACACAGGAGGGCCGAGTGAAGGCTCCCGGGAAATGGCCCCTCTCTGCAGCAGAACAGGAAGCCAGCCCTGGACTGGGCACATGTACACGATGGAACACTACTCAGCCTTAAGAAAGGATGAAATAGCATCATTTACAACAGCATGGATGAGCCTTGAGAACATTATGCAAAGTGAGTAAGTCACAAAAATGCTAAGAACCATATGATTTCACTCATATGTGGGACATAAAACTGAAACTTATGACCACAAACAGCAGTCTGGTGGTTGCCAGAGGGAAGGGGGTATGGGGAGAAGGGGTCTATCCTGATATGAGGTGACAGGAGAAGATTTGACTTTTGGGTGGTGGGCACTTAGAAATCCACACATGAAACCTATATGTTCATGTTGACCAATGTCACCCAAATAAAATTTAATTTAAAAAAAAAGAAGAAGAAGCAGGAAGCCACTCCATTGTTGGGCACCACACTGACAGAGCACTTTCCATGTGTTACTTAATGTTTTCCTTTCTCCTTTCCTTAGTTCACTCAGCTTTATTCTTTCAAGTACCTCACAGTAGTCCGTACACATTGTGTCACTGTTACTAAGGTTGCATTTGGAGATGATTAGAACAAGGAGACTGCCCTTGCTAGGGCCAGAGAAAACCTATTTCTTCAGATTCCCAGATATATATTCTTTGTAAGAGTTCCACTATTTTTCGGACAACAGAGCATTTAAAGATATATACTGACATGTATACCTTAAAATTTCTCTTAAAATACACTGTGGGCATAAAGAATGCTAAATACTCTGAGAGTTTTGCCTTGTCCAAGCACATCCATCCTTCTGTTCAAAATCAGCCCATTTCCTGCAGCTGGGTGCTGCCAGGAGAACGCCCCCAGGAGGAGTGATGGAGCTCTAGGACGACGCAGCCCCCCACCTGGCAGACCTCTCACAATGTCCGGAACCTGACCACGGATTTACATCCTTCCCCGCCGCATGCTTGCTGCACCTAAAATATTAATAGGGTCTTGGTATCTGTCATTCTTAATTTCAGAGAGTAATAAGGACACGCTGAGCCATCGTGCTGATGGATTTGTAGAATATGTTCATCGTAGCTCTCATTACTCAGCTAAGTTACTGAATTTATCAGGTGCTTTTTCTCCACTAATCATTTTTGATATTTCACAATTTGTCACCTGCAACTCTGCACACTAGTTGCTTAGATGTCTACTTATTATGTATTTCATAACATCTTTATCGCAACTATTTATTAAATAATTATTGTGCCCCATCACATAAGGACAAAATCTTGACAAACATCTGGAGAACTTTGCTAAGATATGAGTAGATTGTTAAAACCTGGCATAAGAATGGTATGTTCTTATTTTGAAATGAGAAAGCTGAAGCAAAAGTTAAATAACTTCCTAAGAACCACGAAAACCTAATATTATCTAATTCTAGAAGCTTGAAGTGTACTAAAGTTTAGATTTGAAACATGCATTTAACAAAGGCAAACAGTTATTTCTCTTGGTTAGAGTATATGATTCAAATATAATTGAAAAGGTAACTAATAAGCATTTTTTTATTGTTACCTAAAAAGCAAATTCTCTCTTGAGGTAATGATTCTTTTCAGGTGAATGACATCATACCCACATGTTTCCCCAGTCTTTTTACACTCCTCAATCTAGTCCCACTATCATTTCTAAGAGATCATATTTAATCTGCCCAAAATGGGATGGTGGAGGGCAAAATGTGGTAGAAGCCACAGCGCTAAGTTAAAAGGCTTTATGCTTCATATCCAATTACATATAGCACAGTCTACCTCTAACTACGCAGGATGACCAGTGCTCATACTATACTGCAGATGATTGTGTTACTGCTTACTTACTGTAGTAGCCTCGCCCTCCCGGAACAGGGCTCTGATGAGTGGATAAAAAAGCTGTGGGGCATTTACACAATGGAATACTATGCAGCTGTAAAAAGGGGATCTCTTACTCTTTGGGACAGCATGAATGGACCTGGAAAATATTATACTAAGTGAAATAAGCCAATCTGAGAAAGAAAAATATCACACGATCTCACTTATTTGTGGAATTTAATGAACAAATGAATTGACCAACAAAATAAGACCTGAAGCATGGAGGCATGAAACAGTCTGGCATACCTCGATATGGGGTTGGGAGGATGAGAAGCGATAAACCAAAGAACTTATACCCATAGCCCTTGGACACAGGCAATAGGGTAGTGAAGACCTGGGAGTAGAGGAGGTAAGAGGCTGGAAGGAGAAGGGGAGGGGTGAAAATGGGAGATATCTGTAATACTATCAACAATTTTTTTTTAAAAGGGTGAGGGGCCCTAACTGGTTTGGCTCAGCGGATAGAGTGTCGGCCTGGGTACTCAAGGGTCCCAGGTTTGATTCCTGTCAAGGGCATGTACCTGGGTTGCAGGCACATCCCCAGTAGGAGGCGTGCAGGAGGCAGCTGAATCGATGTTTCTCTCTCATCGATGTTTCTTAACTCTCTATCCCTCTCCCTTCCTCTCTGTAAAAAAATCAATAAAATATATTTAAAAAAAATAAAAATAAAAAAATTAAAAGGGTGAGGAATGCAGGTGGAACCAGAAAAGAATTTGGTTGCACTACCCCATCACTGTTGGTGAAATACCTCTTACTGTGGCTTCAAGCAGAAGCAGAAATGCTCTCCATTTAGAGGCTGAAATAGCCTCGGTTGTGCTTTATCTAAGGCTGCCTCTATCACAAATCAGATAGAGACACCTTTTTTAAATGTGACCGAGGCTCACAAAATGACAAGTGAAAATAACAACAGGCTGCTCTGTTTCTCCTCCTGGGTCACACCTGAGATGCAAAACAACCCAACCAATCAACCGAACAAAAAAACTGTCGGGGGAGGTGTTTTCAATGTTCAATATTGTGCAGTTCACGTTTAAATGGATAATCCAGTTCTCTTCTCCTGACCTTGAAGAAGTTGTTTTTCAATCGTAAAATGTAGATCTCAGACCACCTCCCCAAAGCATTCAATAACTCAATCTACGAAAGAAAACATTACGTAAGACAGGATGCTCGGGAAACAGTGTTGTAATTAACCCAGGAGTCTCCACCAACTCCTTCTTACTTTCCACTCCTGCCACTCGAAATCTTCTGAAAATTAGTTCTTGTTCCATCCTTGGTATTCAGAATATACATAAAAACTTCTTGGGTGAATAAAGCTCCCTCGGGGGGTTTAGTTAATTCATCATTCTGATCAGTGATCAGTCCATGTTACTGCAAGGGTAGACAGTACAATAGAAAGTACAAGAGAATGTTGACAACATAAACATCTTGAGAGTTACTTTCCATTGAATTCCCAACACAAGCACTTTCTCTTGGTATCTCTTTTCGGAAAAGCCTAAAGCGGGTGTGGCAGGAGGGGTGAGTGCAGGAGTGGGAGTGTGTGAGAAGGGAGGAAGACTATGGTTCTGAAGGTTCCAACTGATTGACGTTTGCTCCATCATGGACTGAACTGCTACATAATCTTTTGTATTTTTAAAATATACTCTGCATGTCAACCGTTTGGGCCAGAGAGCAGTTTTCTTTGTCTCAGCCACAATGATACAATTACTTGCTAATGTTGCCACAATAACACCACTGGGCAATGCTGTGGGCTGCATTGTGTCTTCCCCAATTCCTATGATGAAGCCGTAACCCCCAGTGGGATGGTGTTTGGAGATGGGGCTTCGGGCAGTGAATAGGTTTAGGTGAAGTCATGCTGGTGGGGCCTCATGGGATTCGTTTAATTATAAGAGGAGACAGCAGAGAGTTTCTCTTTCTCTGTCTCCAAAGAGGTCACGTGACCCCGCATTGAAGTGGCCACTGTCTGGAAGCCAAGAAGAGAGCCCTCCCCAGAGCCCTGCCATGCTGCACCCTGACCTCACACTTTCAGCCTCCAGAATGATGAGAAATAATGCCTGCTGTCTAAGCCAGCCAGACTACGGTATTCTGTACCACAGGCTGAGCTCACTAAACCTGGTGGAGAGACGGAGACCTTCGGAAAGAGTCATTCCCACAAACAGAGTTGTTCTACATGCAATGGACAGTTATTCCATTTGCTTCATACTCACAGTTATGAAAGTTTCATTGAAGAAGACACCCCTTGGCCAGTGTCCAGGGCTGCCCCCCTTAGTTCAGCAAACAGAAGCAGAAGCTCTGAGGAACAAGGGTGAACACAGGCTTTCTCGGAAGATGGAGCGGTGAATTCCATTGTCTACCCAACATCCTGCTCCACAGGCGGCAGACAGGAGCCCAGGCTCTTCCTGGTCCCTGCGTGAAGGGGCTGGGGCCCTGCCACTGGGGGGCCAATGCTGGGCAGACTGTGGGCTGGGCAGGCCTGAGCCTGCACCTTACTCCCCAGGTCTCCATCCAGCAAACGGGAGTTAACTGGGGAGGTCACTGGCCTCCAACACAGAGGAACTTCAAAGGGAAAGAAACTGCTAAATTCCACTAGACTAGACAAACCAGGTTTGTTCAGCTCTGACTTTTGCAAACCTACAGCTTTCCACGGGACACCAGATGGTTCTGTGACATTAGGGCTCAGGCAAGGCCAATACAGACAGCGAGGTCTGAGAAACAAATCAGTTTCTAATAAACTGTTTTCTCCTGCTTAAAAAAAAGAAAAGAAAAAGAAGAAAATGTCAACACCATGCAGGCAAGTACAGAGATGAAAATGAGAGCTCTGCCCATCGCTGCCAGCTTTCTTTTGTTAAATAAAATTGATTTGGATCAATCTGAGGGAACTGCTGGGCGATGCAAGGTTTTACTTTGAGATGCGTCCTTTCTGTTTGTTCCCGAGATCTGGGCTCAGCAGGGACACTGCCAGTGTTTTTCCAGCGGCACAACGCAGCCCAACAAGAGTTAAAATAAGAAACCCTACCTGTTTAATCTGCCGGAAAACACGAGAGGAGCAATCAGCTCTGGGAAGAGGCGCTCTGAATGAGGCACGCCTGGCTGCTTTAGGCCATGCTGTTTGTCAGTCTTTCAAAATTCAAGTCATTACCAGATGCTGATCTACTATAATATTGTGATATTTTATCTGATTACACTTACCTGATTGTGCCTTATCTGCTATTCGCCTTCCCATTCTTCCGTGTATATTAAATGCAGGTGCTTTTATTATTCTGAGAGCTAGAAAGTGTTGCCTGCTCTGAATATAAATGGGGATATTATATCATTAACTTGCTCGGAAAGCAGGGCCATTCACTGTGTAAATCACATGGAAGGTACCTGCTGGAGACACAATAAACCATAATGTCTTGAGAAAGAAAGCAATGAGGAACGAGTAAGGAGATAAACATTTAAGGCATTGTTCAAGAAGGGTAATCTTCACAATCCTATTTGGTTCTTTCAAACTAGCATTTGTTGATAATATAACCTTTATATTAGAAACTTTTTTAAGTTCATAAAAAAATAACTTTTGGGGGGGGCATCATAACATGGAATGTTATCACCAATAGAATTGCATAGAAACACGACCACTAGCATCCGATGGCTTGTCTAAGTTAGAAAAACGTTTTGAAAGCACGGGCCTGATCTCTTAGAGCAGTACGCTTTGCTTTGGCAAATATATTCTTACCGTGTTTGGGTGTATGGCTTAAACAAAATGAACAAATGGCCAAATGCTTTAAGCATTTCCGGACGTTAAAAGGTGAATAGTTCAGAAAAGTGAATAGTTTGGTTGCAAATTACAAAGGAAGTAACATGCAGTGAATTACGGCAGAACCGTGACAATGCGCGGCTGCCCAACACTCCGGGGTTATACATTCTGCTTAGTTTCCACTATGTTGGCCCCACGAAAAGTTAACCCACAGTTATTTAAGTGGAAAGCTTCAGAAAACCCATTTTCGGAGCAAATGTTACATGAGAGTTTAAGTGAGCCACGCCCAGTGTTAGCTAGACTATCAGATGGCCTGTTCATTGATCTGGGTGCCAGATGCCTCTGCCCATGAGGAGCTGGGAGCCAGGCCGTGCAAAGGAACACAAGCTGCACTCTTTCCCCGAAGCAGTGTGGCCAGCCACCTTCTGACTATCATGTCTGATGTGTGAGACAGAAGAGAACAAGTGGAAGTGTGGCGGGCAGTTAGACAGATATGAGCAGAGCAAGGACAATGGGCCAGGGCCAGAAGGTCACCAGGCAGAAAGCCCTGGGTGCTCAGCAGCTGGCAAAACTGGGAAAACCAAGTCCTTGCCCCCAGGGTAACCTTTCCTCCACTAGCTATCACTGGTCGGGGGGGGGGGGGGGGGGTTCGCCCCCCACCCTTCACCTTTCCTCTCCTGGCATGTCACCAGTTGTGCCGTAAACCCCCTTGGAGGAGGAACAAGGAGCCAAAGAATGGCCTCAAGTGACTCCCCTGGGCGCCCTTTCAGCCCCACTCCCTTGAGCATTAACCCCAGGGGATAACGTCTAGGCCTCAGGAGTGTTTCCGTTCCAGGCCCGGTAACGTAGCGAAACCAGACAAGCGATGTCCTGGCTGACCTCAGGACCAGCTGCATTGACTAATGAAGCTCTGCCCAGGCACCCACCGTTCAGTAGAGACCAAGACCCTGAAAGAACACGCCTGGAGCGCTGATGAATATTCTATTGAGACCCTTCCCTGGGACCTCCCCTAAAGTCCCTGCCCTGGGAAGCCCTAAGGACGGAGGACTCCATGTGCTCTACCTCTGGGGAGCACGCCCACACCTTACCTTTACGGCCCCCCCTCTCTCTCTTCAGATCCAGGGGCCTCTTCTTCTGTCTGTGTAAATTGTTACCTGAACACATTTCTTCTATGGCTCACGTCTTTTACCTCTGTGACTTTCTAAATAAACTCTTGCTTATAGTTTGAGTCTTGACTCTGAATTCTTTCTTAGCCAGGACTCAAGTACCGAGATTTGAACCGAGGTCCGGTCAGACTCCACCGATCCAACACCTGGCGCCATTTTCACCGCCACCAATATAAGGACAACTTGGGAACATGAGAAGTAAAGTTCTTTCTCCTGAGCAATCAAGGAGGATGTGGTTTCTATCCTCACTTTCCTCTCAAATTCCATGTGTGGACACACTGAAGCTGGAGGTGTGGGTACTACTCCTCTCTCCCTGCTGTTCACTGATACATACAAACGCACAGAAAGGTCAATTTTCCTTTAACTGAACGATGCATGTTTAAACCATCTCTGTAAGTCAAGGTTGCTCTTGAATCAATGAATCCTTTATAATTCTTAAACCATATGCTAGAAAACAAAACGTGAACATGGAAGAGGGTTTGGTCTTTCAGTAATTCTGTATTTGCACACACTTTCTCAGGAAAGATCTAATAGGTTTCTCTCAACCTGATTAACTTCACTGATTTGTTCATATATAAAAGTATACTTTAACTGGGCATTTTACATTGCTTAGAAGGTCTATTCTTGAAACATGGTTAAAATTAGTGAAAAGGCAAAATAAATATCCCAAATATAAAAGGTGAAACTACAAGGATTTCAAAAGAGAGTATAGGAGAATATGTTCATGACTTACAGGTAGCCACGATTTGTTAGGTCAAAGAAAGCAATAACCATAAAAGAAAATAATTAGGTTTCATCAAAATTAAAAATGTTTACTCATCAAAAGACACCATTAAAAAAAATGGATAGCCAAGCCATAGACGTGGAGGAAACATTGGCAAAACACGTATCTGATAAAGAACTGTTGTCCAGAATATACAAAGAACTGTGACAAGTCAACAACAGAAAGACAAACAACCCAATTTAAGATGGGCAAAAGATTTGAAGAGTACTTATATTTACACAAATGGCCAATAAGCACATGAAAAAGTGCTCAATGTCATTGTCATCGGGAAATGCAAATTTAAATCACAAGAGGACACCACTGCACACTAACCAGAACGTCCACAGTTAAACAGACTAACACCACCAATCAGAGGATGAGGTGGACCAGCCTGGTTCCCGGCAGGATAAAATGACACAACCACTTCAGGAAAAGGTCAGGAGTTTCTTTTAAAATGAAAGATACACCTACCCTATGACCAGCAGCTCCACGCATAGGTATTGTACCGATGAAAGTGAAAATGCATTCACAAAAAAAGACTTGTGATATTCCTAGCTACTTTATTCATACAGCCCAAAACAAGAGAGTCCCAGAGACCATCCGGAGAACAGGTCAATAAATGCTGGTAAGCAGTGCAACTAGTAATACCAAAGAACAAATTGCTGATACAGGAGAGAATGTAGATAAATCTCCCAAATATTACTCAGAGCAAAGGAAGTCTTTTTTTTTAAACATTGATTATTTATTTATTTATTCGTTTTTTTTATTAAGCATGTGTATATTGTATGACTTCATTTACATGATGCTAGAATATGCAAAGTTAACCTACAGTGGAAAAAAATTCAGAACAGGGGTTGCCTCTGGGGCTTGGGGAAGGGATCCACTGATAAGGGAAATGAGAGAACTTTCTGTATTCCATATCTTGATAGGTTACATGTGTCTATGTGTTTGTCGAAACCCAGTCAATGCATTCTTAACAAAAATCCTTTAAAAAAATTACCTGCTTGTCCAAATGTTAAAGGCAATGAGGCACACAACTGTACAAAGATTATTAAAAATGTGACTTTATTTTAGTCACAGGCCTTTTCTTTTTTTTTTTCTTAAGACTTTTTATTGATTTTTAGAGAGGGAGGAGGGGAGAACAAGAGAGAAACATTGATATGAAAGCAAAACACTGATGGGCTGCCTCTTGCAGGCTCCTGACCAGAGATCCAACCCACCTTCCAGGCACGTGCCCTGATAGGGAGTACAACGGGCGACCTTTTGGTGCACAGATGATGCCCAGCCAACTGAGCCACACCAGCCAGGACATGACATAATTTTTTAGACTCTGTTCTCAAACATGTAACCATCCTGGCCAGTCTATACCTGCCAAAAACCTGCGATGATAACTGCTGGCACCTCAGAGACCATCTCCAGGCATCTCCTGCCACCCCATTCCTCATCTCAGAGATGGACAGAGGGTTGCTTGGATTCATGTTCACTCGCCTTTAGATCATCTCATTCATGTACAGAGTTAGGGAATGATGGCCGATTCCAAATAGGGAGACGGGTTATTAGGCAACATACCTACCAATCAGCTGCAAGTTTACAGCCCCGTGGTAGATGCCAGAGAAGCATGGCAAGGGTGGGAAATGTCTTTGGCTACCAAGGTGACGCTTTCAGACAAGTTCAATGTGTGAAATAAATAAATAAACTGATATTTATATATACAGGTATATATGTATATATCTACACTAATAAAAGAGAAACATGGTAATTAGCGTACGACCGCTACCCTTTTCATTGGCTAATCAGTGAGTATATGCAAATTAACTGTCAGCCAAGATGGCAGCCGGCAGCCAGGCAACTGGAAGCGAACATGAGGCTTGCTTGCTGCAGTGAAGGAGGACTCCAACATTCCCCGCCTCACTTGCTGGCCTCTCAGCTGCAACTCTAAGCAACTATGTACTATGTTGCAAATAAGAAGCTAAAAAAACCCCAGAAACCAGCTTCCATTCAGCCAGGCTCAGACCGCAACATTGTATCGATGTTTTCAGCAGCGAGGCCTCAGAGCTAAAGCTGGCCCAGAATAAAAAAAAAGAAAAGAAAACAAAGAGCGGTTGGAAGCTTTAGTCACTCGCTTCCGGAAAACAGCCCTCAGCCCCTCACCCAGACTGGCCAGGCACCCCAGTGGGAACCCCCACCGTGATCCAGGACACCCTTCAGGGCAAACCAGAGAGCCCCTACCCATGCACCAGGCCTCTATTCTATATAGTAAAAGGGTAATATGCCTCCCGGCACCGGGATCAGCGGAGCAGTGAGGCTCCTGGCACCGGGATCAGCATGACAGGGGACAGCGCCCAAACCCCCTGATCGCCCTGCGGCTCTGTGTGTGACAGGGGGCGGGGCCACAACCTCCTATCCACTCTGCTCTGTTCGTGACAGGGGAAGGCAACCCAACCCCCTGATCGGCCCTGCTCTGTGTGTGACAGGGTGCGGCGCCCCCCCCCCCCACACAGGCCCTGCTCTCTGCCTGATAGGGGGGAGATCCCCAATCCCCTGATTGCCTTGCGGCTCTGTGTTTGACAGGGTGCAGCACACCAACCCCCTGATCGGCTCTGCTCTGTGTGCGACAGGGTGCAGCGCCCCAACCCCAACCCCCCCACGGGCCCTGCTCTGTGTGTGACAGGGTAGAGCCATAACCTCTCCATCGGCCCCGCCCTGAGTGTGACAGTGGTGGCGCCCCAACCTCCTGATCGGCCCTGCTCTGTGGGTGATAGAGGGTGGTGCCCCAACCCCCCTCCATGGGCCTTGCTCTGTGTGTTACAGGGTAGAGCCATAACCTCCCCATTGGCCCTGCCCTGAGTATGACAGGGTGCAGCGCCCTAACCCCCTGATCCGCCCTGCTCTGTGTGTGATAGGGGGCGGTCCCCCAACTCCCCTATTGGCCCTACTCTGTGAGTGACAAGGGGGAGCTCCCCAACCCCCTGATTGACCCTGCTCTGTGTGTGACAGGGTACGGAGCCCCAACCCTCCTGATGGACCCTGCTCTGTGAGTGACAGGGGGCAGTGCCCCAACCCCCTGATTGGCCCTGCTCTGTGAGTGACAGGGGGCAGCGCCCCAACCCCCTGATCGGCCCTGCTCTGTGCGTGACAGGGGGTGGCGTCGCAACCTCCCCATCGACCCTGCCTTGAGTGTGACAGGGGGCGGTGCCCCAACCCCCCAATTGGCCCTACCCTGAGCGTGACTGAGGGTGGCATCGCAACCTCCTGATCCACCCTGCTCTGTGCATGACAGGGCGGCACCCCAACTCCCCAATCTGCCCTGCTCTGAGCCTGACCAGGGGCTGCACTTAGGGATTGGGCCTGCCCTCTGCCACCCGGGAGCAGGCCTAAGCCAGCAGGTCGTTATCTCCCGAGGGGTCCCAGACTGTGAGAGGGCACAGGCCGGTCTGGGGGACCCCCCCCCAGTGCACAAATTTTTGTGCACCGGGCCTCTATAGTAGGTATATAAATATAAATAATATAAATATAATAACAAAAGCACTGCATAATCCAGCCTCATAAATCTGTCAAAAATAAAACTAGGCCACCCCAACATATGACTGGCAGGTTTTCCCAGATCACTGATGAAATCTATGCTTTCTCATCCCACGACATCAAGGTCAAATTCAACTCATGAGACAGCCAAGGCACATCTCCATGAGGACAAGCTGAAGAGCAGAGTGTGCAGAAGCGGGCGAGGAGTGTCTCCCCTGACATTACTATGTCCCTGCACACACCAGTCCTCCGTTGCTCTCACCGGCGAGTCTGCAGGCATTTCTCGATCTCTAGGGACTCACAGAAATCCAGGGGTCTGGATAAGCAAACACACGGAGCCTTTTTAAAAGTCAAAAGAGGTTGAGTAGCTATTTGCTTATAGACTAACTCATCCATCTAGAGATTGATCTCTGTCACATTCCCGCGATCCTGTTACTCTATTATTTATGAGGACCGTGGCACCATGTTTCAGAGATTCGCAACCAGTCAGCACTGATGGGTAGGCATTTTTGTTGCTCACTCAGTGGCAAGACACATATGTAATAAATTCTTAGGAACTTTACCTTCTTCAGTTAGACTCAAAATAACTGCTGACTCAATGATTTGCCACAAAATCTGTCCCTGGATGAAAGGAAGGACGAAGGACCACACTCTACAGAAAAGAACTATTTCAATAGTTCAGCATTTCCAAGAACAGAGCAAACTAAGAAACTATGTTCCATGGCTGAGAAATTGTGTCTAAATATTATTATACCATTTTAAATCGGTTCCAAATGGAAAAATAGCAACAGATTAATTGCCCACATAACCATTGGATAAAAAAATTTTTTAAACAAACTTTTTTTTTTTACTTTCATAGTTGCAGATAGGAGTTATTAACCACCTGCCTTTCTATTAAGCATTATACAAATAAAAATTATTTTACAACCAGAAAATAGTTATTCATAGAATTGAACATTTATTCCCTAATAATTCTTCTTTGCCACTTAAATAAAGCTTGAAGTTAACATGATTTCAACTCTTTTTAAAATCCATTACCTCTAATACTAAGAAAAGTAGATGACAACACAGTATTTCATTGTAAATGAAGAAGGCCTTAAAGAGATTCTTAAAAATTTACCAGCAACATTCATTATCTGCTTATGAGGAAATAGTTAAGAGGGGAAAAAAATGACAATCTAAATTGGAACTCAGGCTGTTAAAGGAAATGAAGGGACGCAAACAACGACCAGCTGACAGTCCTGCTCACTGATGCTCTTACCAGAGCAAGCTCCCTCTTGCATAACAGCCCATGGAGAGGCGAATTGACATTTTACTTCTCTACCTCTTCAAAACACAGAAATGAGTATGTCTCCAGAATCAGACAGTAATCAGACAAGGCTTAACATCTCCTGAAGAGAGTATGTTTTGACCCAAATTTGTCAAGATTAGAAAAACACCCTAAAGAACAGAAGTCAGGCCCTGGCTAGTTTGGCTCAGTGGATAGAGCGTCGGCCTGCTGACTGAAGGGTCCCGGGTTCGATTCCGGTCAAGGGCACAGGCCTGGGTTGTGGGCTCGATCCCCAGTAGGGGGTGTGCAGGAGGCAGCCAATCAATGATTCCCTCTCATCATTGATGTTTCTCTCTCTCTCTCCCTCTTCCTTCCTCTCTGAAATCAATAAAAATATGTGTGTGTTTTTAAAAAGAACAGAAGTCAGCATAAACCAACCACAGAAAAATCTTCATTGAAGACAAACTGTGAGGTGCACTCTACACCCAAAACGAGCGAGAACTCGGGAGCAAGGCAGAGGCCCCCACAGGTATGCGGCTGAGTACTCAGCAGGGCATGCAGGTGAGGAAGCTGCCAAGGTCAGGACAGAACCGCCACCAGGGCAGGAGGTACTAGCGCCCAGCACCCACACAAGGCTGGGAGGAGGGCCTGCTCCAACCGCCACGGGCAGCCTCGGGATTCACGGGGCACTGAGTGCATAGAGGGTGTTCCATCAGTGGTGGGAACAAACGTGCCCTAGAATGAGCATGTTCCAGTCGGACCTAACAATTCTTAAAGGCGAGAATGGGAAGGATCCAATTATTTACAAATAACTCAGCTGTGTCTCAGTAAAAAGACTCAAGACTATTTAGATGAATACAAATATCCAGCACCCAACAAAGTGAAAGTCACAGCGTCTGCCATGCAATCAAAACTGGCCTCTAGGGACACTGGAAAATAGGATCCATCATTAGCAGAAAGTTTCATCAATTGAAACTAACCCAGAACTGACAGAGAATAAGCAGAAAATGACTTTTTAAAAGTTATTATATAACTGCTGGTGGGAATGCAGACCGGTGCAGCCACTGTGGAGAACAGTATGCTATTTCCTCAAAAAATTAAAAATGGAACTCCCATTTGACCCAGTAACCCCACTTCTAGGACTATATCCCAAGAAACCAGAAACACCAATCAGAAAGGATATATGCACCCATATGTTCATAGCAGCACAATTCACCATAGCTAAGAATTGGAAACAGACTAAGTGCCCATCAGCAGATGAGTGGATTAGAAAACTATGGTACATCTACACAATGGAATACTACGCTGTGGTAAAAAAGAAGGAAATCTTACCATTTGCAACAGCATGGATGGAGCTAGAGAGCATTATGCTAAGCGAAATCAGCCAGTCAAAGAAAGATAAATATCACATGATCTCACTCATTTGTGGAATATAATGAAAAACATAAACTGATGAACAAAAATAGAACCAGAGCCATAGAAGCATCAAACAGACTGTCCAACCTATGAGGGAAAGTGGGGGGTGAGAGGGTAAGAGATCAACCAAAGGACTTGTATGCATGCGTGTGAGCTTACCAATGGACATAGACTAGGAAGTGGGGAGGGGAAGGGAGGAGGCTGTAAGGGCATGTGCTGGGAGGTGGGGGTGGCTGGGGAGAGATCAATGGGGGGAAAGGAGACTTATGTAATACTTTAAACAATAATAGAATTTAAATTAAAATAAATAATAAATAAACAAATAAATAAATAAAAGTGATTATATAACTGTGCATGCTGCCAGGTGGTACTGGAAATAGCTGGGGACTTGGTAAAGTATATGATTGTCTAAGCACTATGCTGTACACCTGAAACTGATACAAACTAATATCGAATGTAAACTGTGATTGAAAAATAAAATAAAAAATAAATGTTGCACTATCCACAAAAAAGTTATTATAACTATTTTTATATGTTCAAAATGTTAAACAAAGACATGGAAGATCTAAAAAGACACAAATTCAACTTCTTAAATTGAAAATTACAATGTTTAATATAAAAAATGTATTATATGATGTTAACAGCAGGTTAGATATTGCAGAATAAAAGATTGGTGAGTTTGAAAGACAGAGAGAAAAGAGAATTTTAAAAAATGAACAGAGCATCAGTGAGCTTTGATTAAAAATTTGAAGTACACTATTATACATGCATCAGTGGAGTCTCCAAAAGAAAAAAAGGAGCAATAATAAATATTTGAAAAAATTATCACTTAAAATTTCCCAGATTTGATAAAAATAATAAACTCACAAATCCAAAATACCAATGAATCTCGAAGCACAAGAAACATAAAGAAAACTAGAAACAAAATCACATTTTAATCAAATTGCTCAAAATCAGTAATAAGGAAAACTGTAAGAGCAGTCAGAGAAAGACGTTATGTGCAGAGGGACAATGATGACAGGAGATTTCTCACTGGAAACAAGCCAATGAGAACCCAGGGAAGCAACATGTTTAAATACTGAAAGAGCCCTAGCCGGTTTGGCTCAGTGGATAGAGCATCAGCCTGCAGACCGAGGGGTCCCGGGTTCTATTCCAGTCGAGGGCATGTATCTTGGTTGGGTTGCAGGCTCCTTTCTGGCCCAGGCCCTGGTCAGGGTGTGTGCAGGAGGCAACCAATTAATGTGTTCTCTCACATCGATGTTTCTCTGTCTTTCCCTCTCTTTTCCACTCTCTCTAAAAATCAATGTAAAAATATCCTCAAGTGAGGATTAAAAAAATAAAATAAAATACTGAAAGAAAAAAGACAAACAATAACAAGTGATGGCAAGGAAATTGGAACCCTGACACATTGCTGGTAGAAATGCCAAACAATACGGTAATTTTGGAAAGTCTGTAAGTTCATCAAAAATCTAAACATACACCTAGCAATTCCACTGCCAGAGAAAAGAAAGTGGGTGTCCATTCAAAAACCTGTGTGTGAATGTTCATAGCAGCATTATTCACAGTAGCCGCAAAATGGAAATAACCCAATAGTCAACCAATGAATGGATAAACAAAATGTGATGTATCCACACAATGGAAAATTATTTGGCCATAAAAAAGAAGGAAGTACTGACATATGCTACAACATGGATGAAGCTTAAAAACAAAAAAGACAGTCCTAACTGGTTTGGCTCAGTGGATAGAGCGTCAGCCTGCGGACTCAAGGGTCCCAGGTTCGATTCCGGTCAAGGGCATGTACCTTGGTTGCAGGCACATCCCCAGTAGGGAGTGTGCAGGAGGCAGCTGATCGATGTTTCTCACTCATCGATGTTTCTAACACTCTATCCCTCTCCCTTCCTCTCTGTAAAAATTCAATAAAATATTTTTAAAAAAGACAGATACAAACAGCCATGTCTTGTATGAAATATCCAGAGTAGGCAAATTCATAGACTGAGAGTATATCAGTGGTTACCAGGGGAAGGTGGGCCTGGGAGTCACTGCTAATGTGTATGAGGTTTCTTTTGGGGGTGATGAAAATGTTCTGGAATCAGATAGTGTTGGTGGATGGGCAACTCTATAAAAACCTCTGAACTGTATACTTTAAAAGGGTGAACTTTAAGGTCTGTAAATTACATATCAACAAAGCTGTCAAAATAAATGATAGAAATACATTGCAAAAGGTATATAAAAGGTGAGAGACAGTGTTACAAATGCTATGCTACGTACAAATACACTGTAAAGAAAATCTAACAAATAAATAAAAGGTCAAGATTGTAAAACTGAATAGAAAAGGAAGACCTGACCATCTTCTGCCTACAAGAAACATAACTTAAATCTAAAGACACAAATAGATGAAAAGATTGGAAAAGATATACCATACTAACACTAATCAAAATATTTTTTTCAACATATTTTTTTCAAGAAAAACAATTTTAAATATAATAATGTTACATGCAATAAACATTAATATTCCAAGCAGAAGTGGCCCTGGCCGGCGAGGCTCAGTTGGTTAGGGCATCATCCTGTGCACTGAACGATTGAGGGCTCAATTCCTGTCTGGCCACATACCCAGGTTTCATGTTCCATCCCCAGTCAGAGTGCATATGGGCGGCAACTGATCGATGTTTCTCTTTCTCCTTCTCCCTTCCTTTCTCTCTCAAGAATCAATGAAAAACAGATACTTGGGTGAGGATTAAAAGTAAGAAGAAAATCAGAAAGCAGAAGTTGTTATATTACAAACAGGAAAAAGAACGATTTCAAAGCAAAGAGCATTACTGGGGAAAATACTGTTATTTCATTATGATAAAGAGATCAATTTTTAAAGAAGATGTAACAATCTTAGACATCAATGCACCTAGTAACAAGTTTCAAAATACTTGAAGCAAAAATGACAGCATGACAAGGAGAAATAAACAAATTCACAAATTATTGTTGGAGATTTTAATACTCCTATGTGGTTGCCAGAATTTTAAGAGCACCCCCAAAATTCTCAACCTTGCTCTTGATGCCCTATATAATTCCTAGACAAGACTTGAATATATGATATTTCATTCCTGTGGTTACATTATGTTATATGGCAAAAAGGAAGGATTTTGCACCAATGAGATCACTTGTCAGTTGAGTTAATTGAGAGAATTATCCTGAGCAGGTCTGACCTAAACAGGTGGGCCCTGCAACATAGGATCTGGAGGTTAAAGATGGAAGAAGTCAGAGACTCTTTGGAAAAACAGGCTGCCACGGGTTCTACAGCTGCGTGGAAGTGAATTTTGCCAACAACCACCTGGGCTTGGAAGGCTGCCAAGCGTCAGGGGAGACCACAGCCCCAGCTGACACCTTGATTGCATTCTTCTGAGACCCTGAGCAAAGGACCGGCTACATCCTCCCCAGGTTCCTGACTCATGGAAACTGTGAGATAATAAATGTGTGCTGTTGCCGAAACTGGTTTGGCTCAGTGGATAGAGCGTCGGCCTGCGGACTGAAAGGTCCCAGGTTCGATTCTGGTCAAGGGCATGTACCTGGGTTGCGGGCACATCCCCAGTAGGAGATGTGCAGGAGGCAGCTGATCGATGTTTCTCTCTCATTGATGTTTCTAACTCTCTATCTCTCTCCCTTCCTCTCTGTAAAAAAATCAATAAAATATATTTTAAAAAATAAATAAATAAATAAATGTGTGCTGTCTTAAGCCCAATTTTTGGTAATTTGTTATGCTGCAAAAACGATATACCCTCTCTCAGTAAGTAAAGAAATATAGGCAGAAAATCAGTCAGAATATAGAAGATTTGAACAACACTATTGAGCAACCTGACCTGATTGACATTTATAGAACACCAGACAACAGCGGAGTATGCATTCTATATGCGTGTTCAAGAACTGTTTACCAAGATGAAAAAATTAGGGGGAGTGATTTTACCAGAATATTGCAAAACACCAAAAAGACTGAGCAATTAGAGCTTCACAAAGTTTAAGGTAAATGAACAACCAAATGAGACTTAATTATTGTATTTAAATATTTTAAAATGCAGCTACTATAGAAGATAATGAGCTCCTATTGCGGGAACAGAAACAGGAGTGTTACACTATCAAATTTTTCCCTGTAAGCTGACAAAAAGAAGCTGTCTCCGAGCCTGATGGCAATGAAAGACAGAAGATGAATCATTGCTTGTGGAAAGCAATTTATTTAGTCACTTCGGACTGCTGTTATTTATTACTTGTCAGCACATGCTGTTTGTTCGATTAAACATAAAAATCTGAAGTTCTCTTTCCTTTCCTACCCCCCATCTTAAATTTAAAAAAAAGATACAGATTTAAAACATTAACAGAACATCTTAGGCTTCTTGTGTTTCCATGATGTCACTTCGGTGCTGTTTATTAAACATTCTGCCACAAATGAAAGATTATTCATTGCTTTGATAAGTCAAATTTAAATGCTTACAGGGACTAGATATGGAAATGAAATTTGGGAGCTCTCCTCCCAGGATCATACAAACACAAACATTTCAAACAGGGCACTCAGGAAAGTGTTCATTGCAACACTGCACTGAATTGTGAGGAAGCCAGAGGCAGCAAACTCGTGGTGAACAAAAAGTTCCATTTCTTGACTGTAGTGCAAACTGAACCATCTCAGATAAGTTATAATACTAACATTTGTCACATACTGAGTATATATTTTGTTTTGACCGTACCACAAGATTCTCACCATTTAACTGCAATCAACCTTAAAAAAACAAAAACAAAAAAACTTGTTCATATAAAAGTATTGCCATAAAAAAAAAAAAACGATATTTGGAGAATCTGCCAAGAGAGTATTATAAGTAACGTATGTCAAGTAAATGCGCCACCTAGACCTGCCAAGCATAAAAGCCTGCTATCCTTAATTCTGTTTCTCACTGAGTTTATACCTTTAAAATGTCAAACACAGCCCACTAGTTCAGGGCTAATTTCAGCTCTCAGTGATAAACATATCGTATGCTTCGAATAACATTAAGTGGCCATCCATCTACCACAGAGTACACAGGTCCACTTCCTTTATTCTATTGTTTCAGTGAACAGAAACGACACATTTTCCAGCAAACAAAGAGTTTGACTGCAACTAGGACTCAAATAAAATGTAAGTGCATATAACAGACATGTTCAAATGTCTGAAGATGGTGCCTCATTTATTCAGCAACTCAAGAAAAGAAGCCGCCTACCCTCCTCACACCAAAACAACTTTATTTTTTTACACTTTACAATAAAACGTCTTTGCACACAATTGCACGTGTTACTTGCAGACTGGTTCATCATTAGACACATCAATTACCACACGGAAGTGTCGTACTTGGAGCAAACAAAACTCCTGTTGTGATACTATTTGCCTCTGCACTGAACAGACTCTAAGGACCACGCAACTATCACTTCTCTCACGCGAGCTGTCATTTCTCCCTATTGGCGGTGCTTCCTCCGCACATATCCCACTGCTCCACATCCTCTGAGCTTAAGTAATCAGTTCATACACAATTCTAAGATACTGACACTTTATAATTTCTTGATTATACATACTAGATCGTGATATCATAAATATATCAACCAATGGTTTTCATATTTGTGCAAATGCTTTTCCTCCGCATTGTTTGCTTTTTACCTTTCTCCTCTTTATAGTCTTGCCAACACTGAGTATCTCGTGTGTGTGTGTGTGTGTGTGTGTGTGTGTGTGTGTGTGTGTACATGCGTCCGGGTGCATACGCCTGTGTGTACTCCTAATTTATCAACAGATAATAAGTATTAGAAAAAAGAAAAGAAAGTTAGAGGTTAAATCTACATATCTACATACTGGAATTCTTTTCTATACCTCCTCTTTTGTCCAAGTTATCTGCAATACACGTATAATGCTGCAAAAGAGAAAGAAAAATATTAGGAATTAGGAAACAAAGCTTTTTAAAAAAACTCTGAACTCCAAATCATCTAGTGGAAGAGAATTCATATTTGAGTGGAATGTGCAATTATTATGGGGAATGGTGAAAGGAGGTGGCATAATATAAAACTTTAATCTTTTCTTGTAATGAAAAATACTAATTCAATAATAAATTTTTTGCCAAGTCATATGCAATAAACACTCAACATGTTGGCATTTTGAACTAGACCTTTAATAGCCTCTTCAATCAGAAATTCTATTTCTCTGGTTTACTATTATAAATTTTTCAGTTATCTACACTAAAAATGAAAAACAGGTTTTTAAACAACATACTTTTGACATTTAAAAATTTTTTAAGTGTACAGGTTCAGAATACAACAAATAAAAAACTTTATCTCAAATAATAATCAGTTAGGGAAGAAAGTGCAAGACAGGAAAATGGAAGAAGAGCAAAGGAAAGAGTTAATAGTGAGGTGGAAGAAGAAAAAGAAAAAAAGACCAAAAAGATTTACTAAAAAAGTTGGTCACATCGATTGATGCAGAATAAGCATTTGACAAAGTCCAACACACTTTCTTGATAAAAACTCTCAGCAAAGTGGGAATAGAGAGATCATACCTCAAAATAATAAAAGCCATATATGACAAACCCACAACCAACATCATACTCAATGGGCAAAAACTAAAACCATGTCCCCTAAGAACAGGAACAAGACAGGGATGCCCACTTTCACCATTCCTGTTGGACATAGTACTGGAAGTGCTAGCCAAAGCCATCAGACAAGAAGAAGAAATAAAAGGCATCCAAATTGGAAAAGAAGAAGTAAAATTGTCATTATTTACAGATGACATGATACTGTACTTAGAAAACCCTAAAGACTCCATCAAAAATTTATTAGACCTAATAAATGAATTTGGCAATGTAGCAGGATACAAAATTAACGCCAAGAAATCTATGGCATTTTTATATGCCAATAGTGAACTTACAGAAAGAGAAATTTTAAAAAAAAAATCCCATTTACCATTGCACCAAAAAAATTAAGATACCTAGGAATAAATTTAACTAAGGAGGTAAAAGACCTCTACCCAGAAAACTACAGGACATTGAAAAAAGAGATAGAGGAAGACATAAACAGATGGAAGAACATACCGTGTTCATGGATTGGAAGAATCAACATCATCAAAATGTCCATACTACCCAAAGCAATCTATAGATTCAATGCACTCCCCATTAAAATACCAACAGCACATTTCACAGACCTAGAATGAACTCTCCAAAAATTCATCTGGAATAAAAAAAAAAAAAAAAAAAAAAAAAAAACAAGAAAAAAAAAACCCGAATAGCTGCTGTGATCCTGAGAAAGAAGAACAAAGTAGGAGGGATCTCAATACCAGATATCAAGCTGTATTACAAAGCCACTGTTCTCAAAACTGCCTGGTACTGGCACAAGAACAGACATATAGATCAATGGAATAGAATAGAGAACCCAGAAATTGACCCAAAACACTATGCTCAATTAATATTTGACAAAGGAGGCAAGAACTTACAATGGAGTCAAGACATTCTCTTCAATAAATGGTGCTGGGAAATTTGGTCAGACACATGCAAAAAAATGAAACTAGACCACCAACTTACACCATACACAAAAATAAACTCAAAATGGATAAAGGACTTAAATGTAAGATGGGAAACCATAAAAATATTAGAGGAATCCACAGGTAGCAAAATCTCAGATATATGCCGAAGGAATTTCTTCACCAACACAGCTCCTAGAGCAATGGAAACTACAGGGGAAATAAACAAATGGGACTACATCAAAATAAAAAGCTTCTGCACAGCAAAAGAAACCATCAACAAAACAACAAGAAAACCCACTGCATGGGAGAACATATTTGCCAATGATATCTCTGATAAAGGTTTAATCTCCAACATTTACAGGGAACTCATACAACGTAACAAAAGGAAGATAAACAATCCAATCAAAAAATGGGCAACGGACCTAAATAGACACTTTTTGAAAGAGGACATACATAAGGCTGAGAGACATATGAAAACATGCTCAAAGTCACTAATCATCCCAGAGATGCAAATCAAAATGACAATGAGGTACCATCTCACACCTGTCAGAATGGCTATCATCAACAAATCTACAAATGACAAGTGCTGGTGAGGATGCGGAGAAAAAGGAACCCTCGTTCACTGCTGGTGGGAATGCAAACTGGTGCAGCCACTGTGGAGAACAGTATGGAGTTTCCTCAAAAAACTAAAAATGGAACTTCCATTTGACCCAGTGATCCCACTTCTAGGAATATATCCCAAGAAACCAGAAACACCAATCCGAAAGGATATATGCATCCCTATGTTCATAGCAGCACAATTTACAATAGCTAAGATTTGGAATCAGCCTAAGTGCCCATCAGCAGATGAATGGATTAAAAAACTCTGGCACATCTACACAATAGAATACTACGCTGCTGTAAAAAGGAAGTAACTCCTACCATTTGCAACAGCATGGATGGAGCTGGAGAGCATTATGCTGAGTGAAATAAGTCAGTCAGAGTAAGATAAATATCACATGCTCTCACTCATTTGTGGATTATAATGAACAACATAAACTGATGAACAAAAACAGATGTAGAGACAGAGAGGCATTGATCAGATGCTCAAAACTCAGAGGGAAGGTAGGGGAGGGTGGAGGTGAGGGGGAGAGATCAACCAAAGGACTTGTATGCATGCATATAAGCATAAATGATGGATGTGGACAATAGGGGGTGAGGGTGAGGGCAGGATTGGGGGGATGAGGGGACATTGGGGGGATAAGGACACATTTGTAATATCTTAATCAATAAAGGGAAAAAATTTTTTAAAAAAGGAAAAAGGATAATTTTAGCCTTAAAAAAAAAAGTTGGTCAGGCCCAGCCAGTGTGGCTCAGTGGTTAAGCATTGATCTAGGAACCAGGAGATCAAGGTTCGATTCTTGGTCAGGGCACAAGCTGGGTTGCAGACTCAATCCCCAATGTGGGACGTGCAGGAGGCAGCAAACCTATGATTCTCTCTCATCATTGATGTTTCCATCTCTCTCTCCCTCTCTGAAATCAATAAGAATATATTTAGAAAAAAAAAAAGTTGGTCAGGTAGGGCTGGTTTAAAGTAGACATATCAACCAAGCTAATGTGGGGAGCCTCACCCCTGTTTCCTATCCACTTGGTAGTTCCATAAGTTCTATATATAAACATCATTTTCCTACCATTTAAAACTCTATTTTCTGATAATATTCAGCTAATAAAGGCAAATAATTTAAAACTAATTTATAATATGTGCTTTTTTTAAAAATATATTTTATTGATTTTTCACAGAGAGGAAAGGAAAGGGATAGAGAGTTAGAAACATTGATGAGAGAGAAACATCGATCAGCTGCCTCCCGCACACCTCCCACTGGGGATGTGCCTGCAACCAAGGTACGTGCCCTTGACCGGAATTGAACCTGGGACCCTTCATTCCGCAGGCTGACACTCTATCCACTGAGCAAAACCGGTCAGGGCTATAATATGTGCTTATAATTGATAACTCACTGAATTTCTGTATACTAACAATGAAATATCAGAAAAGAAAAGAACAATCTTATTTACAATTGTAACAAAAAGGACAAAATACCTAGGAATACACTTAACAAATAAAGTGAAGAATCTGTACACTGAAAACTATAAGACATTGTTGAAAGACATTGAAGACACAAATAAATGGAAAGATAGTATATGTTCACGGATTGGGAGAATCAACATTGCTAAAATGGCTATATTATCTAAAGCAATATACATATTTCATGCAAGCTCCATCAAAATCCCAATGGCATTTTTCAAAGAAATAGAACAAAAATTTCTCAAATTTGTATGGAACCATAAAAGACCCTGAATAGTCAAAGCAATGTTGGCGGGGGGGGGGGGAGGGGGGCCATGGGGGGGAGGGGGAAGGCCAGAAGCATCACAATCCCTGACTTCAAACTATACTACAAAGCTACAATAATCAAAACAGTATGGTATTGGCAGAAAAAACAGACACACAGACCAATGAAACAGAACTGAGAGCCCAGAAATAAACTCACACATATATGGACAACTAATGTTTGACAAAAAAGCCAAAAACATATAATGGAGGAAGGAAAGCCTTTTCAATAAATGGAGCTGGAAAAACATATGCAAAAGAATGAAACCAAACTGCTGACATCATACACAAAAATTAACTCAAAATGGATTACAGACTTGAAAATAAGACCTGAAACAATAAAAACATGTAGAAGAAAACAAAGACACTCAACTTAAGGACCTTGTTCTCAGAGAGGTTTTAGTGAACTTGATCCCAACGGAAAGGAAAATAAAAGCAAAAATAAATAAATGGGACGACATCAAACTAAAAAGTTTCTGCACAGCAAAAGACACCATCAACAAAACAAAAGGCAATCAACCAAATTGGAAAATACATTTGTAAATGATACCACCAATAAGAAGCTAATATCCAAAATATGTAAAGAACTCATATAACACAACAGGAAAACACAAATCTCATTAAAAATGGGCAGAGGACCTGAACAGACACTTTCCCAAGGAAAACACGGATGGCCAATAGATATATGAAAAGATGCTCAACATCACTATTTATAAGAAAAATGCAAATCCAAATCTGAATGAGACTGCACCTCACACTTGTGAGAATGGCTATTATCACCAAGACAAGAATCAGAAGTGATGGAGAGGAGTGGAGAAAAGGGAAGCCTTGCACACTGCTGGTGGGAATGAAAACGGGCATAGCTATTATGGAAAACAGCATGGAGGCTCCTCAAAAAATTAAGAGAGATGCCATATGACCCAGCAATGCCTCTTGCAGATATCTACCCTCAAATTTTGAAAACATTGATTTGTAAAGATATATGTACCTCCTACGCTCATTGCAACATTCGTTATTCATATTAGCCAACATATAGAATAAACGAAGTGTCCTTTGAAAGATGATTGGATAAAGATGTAGTACACACACACACACACACAATGGAACACTACTCTGCCATAGAAATTGATGAAATACTGCCATTTGGGACAACATGGATGGATTGTTACAGTATCAGACTAAAAAAGTGAAATAAGTCAGACAGAAAAGAACAAAAACCATATGATTTCACTCAGACGTGGGATATAAAACAAAAAGCAACAAACGAACAAACTCATAGACAGACAGCAGAACAGTAGTTACCAGAGTAGAAGAGGGAGTGGGAAGAGGATGAAAAGGATAAAGGGGATCAAATATATGGTGACAGAAAAAGACTGGACTACAGGTGGCGAGCGCACAATAGAGTATACAGCTGTTGGATAATCAAGTTGTATACATGAAATTTATATAATGTAACTAACCAACGTCACCTCAATAATTTAATGTTATAAAGAGACTGACAACTCACAACATTTAAACACGTGAGGAAGAACCATAATTTAAAGATTCCCGAATTCCCAATCAATGCACCTAATACAGATTCATTTTAGGGCCCAAAAGCTATTAGCAAAATGCCCGTCCTTCACTAAAGGCTAGCACGCTATTTAACAACATCAATTAACACTAACACACAGATGGAAATATGAAAACCGAGTTCTTACAGTTGTCATATGTCGACATAACCATGTTTTATACCAGGATGGAATGATTCATTCACTCAACATGGAAAAGAGTAAGTTATTTAAGACTGATTTTTTTGCCATAGGTTAAAATTCACATTAACTTCTGACAAAGGATCTACAGATTCGGTGAGGAAAGATGGCATCTTAAGATATATTTAAAACAGAATAGCCAATTGTATGAATACGTATTTAAAAATCAAGCAGGGATGATTACATGTCCTCCACAGTTTCCTCTCCCTGCCGTATTTACAGTAATTGTCTATGGTTCTTTCTCCTGTGACTACAGCAGCAGCATGACTAACCTAGTGTGCAGCTAAAACCTTTTTGCACGCTTCAGAATCTGTAAGTATTCCATTTACATTTTTAATGTGAATGGCAAGAAGTATAAAACATGAAACTTGTCCCAACAAATGCAGTATTTTAATATTTAAATCTGGCTGTAAATAAGATAAACATAATAAACACTTTTAAATAAACATGAAGGTTTATATATCCATGAATAGGCCAAAGGACTTCATAATCAGATTTTAATTTGACATCTTAGTGTTTTTGATATTATATTCTCTTCTGCCATGTTTACTAATAGAAAAATCCCACAGATAAGCTATTACACAGGTGTTTTAATGCCCCAAAGGTTGTTTTATAGCTATTAGCTACATCAAAGGACAGAGGGGAAAACTTTAGGTGGTAGTATGTACTGATACGTTCTGAATCTCATCTCAGACAGAGGTTTTTCATTTGTGTCTTTGTTTATTTTGTGAGCACTAATAAATGTGATAGGAAATAATACCAAATTTCTATTAAGGTGGTGATTTTAATTACACTAAAGATAGAATTAAACAAATATATTTTAGCCTCACCCTATGACATATCTACTGATTTTAGAGAGAGGAAGGGGGAGGGGGATAAAGAAAGAGGAACATTGATGTGAGAGAGAAACATTGATAGGTTGCCTCCTACCATGCCCCAAGCCAAGATTGAACCCGAAACCTAGGCATGTGCCCTCACCGGGAATCAAAACCACAACCTTTTTGATGTACGGGATGACACTCCAACCAAGGCAACTGGCCATGGCTAAAGATAGATTCTTATTAAAAATCCTACATCAGCCCTTGCCAGTTTGGCTCAGTGGATAGAGCGTCGGCCCTCAGACTGAAGGGTCCCAGGTTCGATTCCGGTCAAGGGCACATACCTTGGTTGCAGGCTGGATCCCTGGCCCAGGTCAGGGCATGTTCAGGAGGCAACCAATCAATGTGTTTCTTTCACATAAATGTTTCTCTCTATATATCTCTCCCTTTCCCTTTTACTCTAAAATTCAATGGAAAAATATCATCATCCCTAGCTGTTTTGACTCAGTGGATAGAGTGTCGGCCTGCAGACTGAAGGATCCGGGTTCGATTCCGGTCAGGGGCACATGCCTAGGTTGCGGGCTCGATTCCCAGTGGGGGGGCGTGCAGGAGGCAGCCAACCAATGATTCTCTCTCATCATTGATGTTTCTATCTCTCTCTCCCTCTCCCTTCCTCTCTGAAATAAAAATATATTTAAAAATATCATCAGGTGAGGATTAACCAAAAAGAAAAAGAAAATCCTGCCTCAAATACATTTAGAGAGAAAAATCAGTTGCCTACCAAAATATGTAGTCAGTTCTCTTTTGGACTTTGAGAATATAGGTTCCAGACTGAGAAGATATACTAAAACATAAGAGTGATAAGTAAGTATAAGTTGTTCAAATAAAAAAACAACAACAATCTTTAAAACTTCTAAAGAGTTTTAAAATAATGTTAAAATACTGGTCCTTTGAATCTATAATACCATATCTTTTTATATAAATGAGTTTTAGTCTTAATAGATTTTTAAAAAATCCTTAAACTGACATGAACTATTATACCTAATGATGCTACATTCCTTTGCTATTAGGGAGCAGAATTAACTTATTTTGCCTTCAGGCTAACAACTGCTCCTACCAAGTAGAATAAACAGGCATTGGTTTTAAAATTTAAAAAAAAAAGTAACTTAAAAAACTTAAGAAAGTCTTGTCATAATTAACAAAATAATTTGTAAATAATTCAGTAAGATATTTACATATAAATTAGTTCTCCTTGATATACAATACATTATTATTTGTATACTAGAGGCCCAGTGCACGAAATTCATGCAAGGGAGTTGGACCTCGCAGCCCCCCCCCCCCCCCCCCCTGGGCGTTCTGGAAGGGTGTTACCCCGTCCAGGCTAATTAGCATATTAACTCTTTATTATATAGGAATAGAGGCCCAGTGCACAAAATTTGTGCACGGGGTGAAGGACGTTCCTCAGCCCAGCCTGCACCCTCTCCAATCCGGGACCCCTGCTGGATTGGGCCTAAACCAGCAGTCAGACATCCCTCTCGCAATCCGGGACCCGCTGGTCCTAATCGCTCACCTGCCTGCCGGCCTGATCCCCCCTAACTGCTTTCCCCTGCCAGCCTGATCACCTAAGACCATCCTGCATATCAGATATTTACATTACAATTCATAACAGTAGCAACATTAGTTATGAAGTAGCAACGAAAATAATTTTATGGTTGGGTCACAACATGAGGAACTATATTTAAAGGGCCAGAAGGTTGAGAACCACTGCCCTAACTGCTCTCCCCTGACCGCCTGATCAACCCTAACTGCCTCTGCCGCGGCCCCGCCACCATGGCTTTGTTCTGAAGGACGTCCGGAAGGTCGCCCAGAAGATGTTCAGTCTAATTAGCATATTACCCTTTTATTAATATAGATAATAAAGACTGAATACATATTTTAAGATGAAAACACATGAGTATCCTGGAAGGTAGTGCTAGCAAAAGCTTTTTTAAATTTTTTTTATTGCTTAAAGTATTACAAAGGGTATTACATATGTGTCCTTTCTTTTTCCCCCGCCCTTGACAATCCCCTGGCCTCCCCTACCCCCCGCAAAAGCTTTTTTAATCTCTCCAATTCCCTACATAAACTAGGCAGAGCAATAGAAAGAAAAACAAAAACCCATGGACAACATAACATTTAAAATAAACCAAAATATAGGTATATCCCATAACTCCCAAATATAAACATGTTAGAAGAAATCACCAACAAGTCATAGGATCTTCATAATATCAGCACTACTGTGGGGGAAACCAAAGGGACACCAACTGGGCATCTAATAGGCCTGATTCTAAGAAACCCAGAATTAGTAGAAGTGATGGCAAACCAATCTGAGACTACCGAAACTGGGAGGGGCTCTGCCTCTAATCAGAGCAGGCGAATGCAAGGTGTAAGGTCTGAAAAGAGCTGGATCAACACATATTTTACTAAAAGTTACTGGAGTGAAAGAAGAAAAACACATGACCGCCTGCATAACCAAGTGTCATTGCCTGCTGCAAGTATCGCTTTCTCACCTGCTGTCATCCTTGTCCATCTTTCGCTCACACCTTCCCATTTATGATCAAGATTCTCCATTAAATTTAGAGTTAGAAAAAAAAAAACACCTCTTAATATTGACAAAGCAAAAACAGGTTAAGGAATCAAATAACATCTGCTTAAACAAAGAATACTAAATACCACATTTGCCACTGTTCCCTCATCAAAGTCTTCTAAAATAACAAGTATAGATATTGAAAGGACTAACCCATTTAGATCAATAGACAGATTGGTTAAGAAAATTTTGGAAGTTGAAACACAAATAAATGAGGGGAATTGACTTCATTGATGAAGAAGGTTCAACCCAAGGGGGCCTATAGGAAACCAAGAAGCAACTTGATTCTAAACACAAATCCCAGCGAGGTTCAGCAACGAAGATCCCACATTCCTCCAAAGACAGAATACAGTGGATGAAACATGAAAGCTGGTCTTCATTCATCAAGGCCACAGGCATAAACTCAGGCATACCACGTGGAGTTAAGGGCAGGGTTAGTCTATGAAAATACAAGGAGTCAGTAAAAAGCCTTCAGAGTGAACTGTGGATAGCCTCAGCCAGCCCGAGGGAAAAGTGAATTCTACCAATTAATGAGCCTCATTCACAAAGAGAGCTCTCAATCAGCTTTTTAGTGTCTTACTCATATATATATACATACATACATACATATACATACATACATACATATGAAAACAGCCAAACATCACCAAAGAGTTAAGGGAATTTGAGAAACATCAGATAGAGAGCAAAACAAGAAAAAAATTAACTTGAAGGAACTAGAAGGCAAAAAGTAGAAGACAACTTGAAAATAACCACTAAAATTAACATCCTCAGAGAGGTAAAATGTTACATCCATGAAACTAACAAGCAAAAGGCCAGGGCCAGGCCAAGTAGGCAGATTTAGCTGGTAAAGAAAAACAATGAGCTCTCTGTGATTCAGGCAGCTTATTACTTGCATAGACAATGAAAAAGAGAGTTGTCAAAGGTGCCCAGTCCCCATGGTCTTTGTGCAGGGTAATGACAAAGTAAAAGATGAAGAGGATTGATGGGACACCCTGTTGCTGAGGAGCTAATGCAGCTAAGCAATTCATAGCCTGCAGCGGTACCCTAAGTGGGGCAAGATAGTCTCAGATCTCAGGGAAACCAGAGGCAGATGGGAAAACTGCCTCAAGATATCCTCTGCAGGACAGCGAGTCCCTCTCAAGAAAAAAAGGCAGATGAGGAAATGATGTGATGGGTCCTTACAAGACTGCCTCTCTGGCCATGTTTCTGGGAGGACCTCAGGGTGCTGCTCCAAGACTAAAGCTGGTCAGAGGTCAAGCTCTGCCTGCATGGCCCAGGCCTCACAAGGTATGTGCCAGATCCCCAGGACACAGGACGGAGCCATTGCCCTACAGACCAAAAGCACAATGCTATTTTTAAAAGGAAACATTCAGAGATTAAAATACAAAAAGGCCTTTTGGATAGTAAAAATAAATTTGGGAAAAAATGTTAAAAAATAAAAATATGATAGAAATTTTTTTTTAAAAAATCATTGAAAGAACTGGAAGAGAATATTGAGAATATATATAAGAAAGTACAAGAAAAAGGTGGAAAATAGAAACAATAAAAAATAGGGAGCATTTGAGATCTTGCTTTCTGGAAATTGTCAACAGTTTGGCTCAAATAAACTCTTAACAATTCAAAAAAAAAAAGAAATTAAAAAACCAGGCCTAGATATCAATATCTTAATAAAAGGAGTTCCAGAAATAGAAATAGAGATCAGAGTAACAGTAGAGGGAACTCATCCAAGAAGCAATGTTTAAAAACTTCCCAGAACCAAATGACATAAAAATTTGCCCCTGAAAGAGTACATCTTCAATGAAGGAAAAAAGATCCATCCAACAGTTTCTTATTTGAGGACTAGGACGAAGCCTGGAGAAAAGGTGAATCTGATCATTTCTAGTGTAGGCTCCCCTGCACTTACCTGGCAGGGTTTTCACATGGCCAGGGTATAAAGCAGGAAAAGGGGGAGCAGGAGTAGTATCTTTTAAAAAAAATCTGTCCTCTGACACATCATCAACAAATTTCAGAATACTGGGAATAATGATAAGCTCCTAACAGCTTCCAAAGAAACAAACACTGAAATAAAATTTAAAAAAGAGAATGATGCCGAAACCGGTTTGGCTCAGTGGATAGAGCGTCGGCCTGCGGACTGAAGGGTCCCAGGTTCGATTCCGGTCAAGGGCATGTACCTTGGTTGCGGGCACATCCCCAGTGGGGGGTGTGCAGGAGGCAGCTGGTCGATGTTTCTCTCTCATCGATGTTTCTAACTCTCTATTCCTCTCCCTTCCTCTCTGTAAAAAAATCAATAAAATCTATTTTTTTAAAAAAGAATTAAACAGGTACAATAGAGGAAAAAGTATCTATAACTGAACTCTCTTTTCCTACTTTTTATGATGGAACAGAACTGTGAAATTTTAAAACTTTTAGGCTGCCAGCTATATTTGGCCCAAACTATGGGTTCACCCCAGCTTTATCTACCTTGAAAACAGTATTAAAAAATAAATACAGTGTGGGGCAAAAGTAGGTTTACAGTTGAGTATGCAAAAGTTTATTCTTGTATTATTATTGTATTATTTTCCATAGAATTAACTGTAAATCTACTTTTTCCCTACACCGTATTTTGTCACAAATTGTTATTCCTGTTCAAATGACTTTGAACACCTCTACTCAGATAGCTAATCATGCCCTGGGATCTAATAATTTGTTGAAAATAGGTTTTGGTAACAAGATATATTTTAAAAGGATATAGTCTGGTAGTTTTAAGGAATTGATGGTGCTCAACAAAAGGATGTGAGGAGTTTAGGTGATTTTCCATAACTAGTATGTTACACAGGTAATGTGGTAATAGGTTTTTAGGATATATCTTAGTGTGTAAATTAGCAGGAACATCAAAAAATGGGCCAAGGTCTAGTGCAGAGGACCCCATTATTATCAGTTGCCACCTATCATTCAAGATTTTGGCCAAGTTCCTAGTCAAATGGACTGCTTTAAATGGAAAATTAGGCTGCCCAATTTTTTCTCTTTTAATTAATGGAACATTGTCTAGAAATTTTCCTTACCTTGGCAAAGGAAGGAGGAATGAGATATAAAAGGAAGTAGCACCCGTATCTTTTTTAGTCAGTCTATTCTACACTTAAATCTATACTGTAACATCCTTGAGTTTAAGATTCTGAAGAAGACTAAACACCTCAAAGGTAATCAATAAATACCTGTGAGCAGATGATTTAAATAACAGCATCAGATCAATATATGTTATTTTCTCATTACTTAGGCATGTCTAGAGCAAACTTATCCCTGTTCTCTAAAGCCATTCATTTTCAAAAAGCTCTGTCTTTCAACATTAAAAAAGAGTAAGATAAAAAGTTGCTTTTCTAAGTAGGACTCTAAGTAACCTCTAATTTGCTCAGCTCATTCCACCTCACACATACCAACTCTACTCAAATGTCCTCTAACCCGCCTGCACGCTGAATAGAGCACACATAATGCTGAAGGTGGTGACTTTAATCAGCTACACAACACTCAGACCTTTTCCTACTCCCATATGTTTAATCACACACATCATCAACTGCATTTTATAATTAGTAGCAGCATTGTTACAGTTTATTATGCAGTATTTTATCATTTTAACTTTTAGTGTAAGTTGACAGAAAATGTTACTATAATCAACGCTTTTTTTTTTCTTAAAGCAGTTAGCTACAAGAAACCATATTTAAACCACTACTTAAACCATATTCACATTTACCAGCCTAAGAGAAGCTTTTCAAATGATGCAGGCCTCCGCTTCATCAGAAAGATTCAGGGAGAAAAAAAAAACATGACAAAGTTATTTGTTGTTCAGGAACAACAAAAAGAATTTATAACTGCAACTCCAATGTTCCATAAATACTCCCTATAAGTCACCTTCTAAAATCCTATATAATAAGAGCCTAATATGCAAATTGTTCCCTCAGGTGGTCGTTCGACCAGGAGACCAGGAGACTAGGAGTTCGACTGCTGGGGCATCGCGGAACATGGTGGGCGTTGGTGATGCGGTGCTGGCAGCAGGTGGCAGTGGAGGCGCTGCTGGCCCCGATAGGCCCCGACGAGAGCAGGATGGTAGAGCAGGTGAGTGGGCGGCGCCAGGGCCAAGGCAGGTGCGAGTGGGGGCCCAGGTGCTGCCCAGAAGCCAGAGGTCAGCTGGAACCTACCCTTCCACGCCAGATGCTCGCACTTCTATGGCCGGCCAGGCCTAGGGACTGCACCCATGCAAAATTTCATGCACCGGGCCTCTAGTATATATATAATTAAGCCAGCTATAAAACACAACCCCTGAAAGTTTAGTGTCTCAGGAAAATCCTCATAGAATATTTGGAAAGCATGGCTTATACATAAAATACATTATAATTGTGAGCAACTATAAAAACAACAGTTCGAGATTTATATTTTAGGGAAAAAAAAAACAATTTATTTTAAGTTAAGCGTCTCTACCTAAATGTATTTTGGTATCAAACAACTACAATTAGTGATGGGGCAAAATGCATCCATAACTATTAGTTATTTACAAAAACTATACAAAATTAGATTAATTATAACATCGACTTATCAAAGCTTCCTGAAATTAATTTTGCTTTTGGAAAAGTATCAAAAGTCTTCAAATTCAGAATGACAGTCTTTATTATTTTTAATTCATGGAATTATAGCACATCAGATCATCAAGCAAAAACAACAGACGAACATCTCTATGATAAAATATTCTCCTCTTCCCTATAGCTTGGAATGAAAATGAAAACGTGTTCCCTTTTTAGTGAAGAAAAACACTTCAACAAAGTGTCCAATAAAAATCAAATACCTGTCAGAATGGCTTGTCTATTGGAACTAAAGCTGGGCAACTACTCTACATTATTAAAAACTGACTTACATTAAGTCCTTTTTTTCTTTATTAAGTAAGTTTTTCTCAGACATTTCAGATCTCTAAGCCTTACAGTAAAAAATGTTACTCGGTTTTTACTAGTAAATCCACAACCATAGAAGGTATATATCTTCAAGATAATACATATTTTCAAGGTGCATATGAGCATAACTAAAATTCTTAAATTGTTAACAAATCTAGGAGCACTAATTTAATATTTCATTGCAAAATATAGGTGGTCTTAAGAGCAACATTCTTAGTCAATTTTTCTTAAGCTGTTAGGCTTGGTACCAAAATATTTAAAAATTAAGAAAAAAATTACCATGACTCTGCTAATGGCTTTTCAGATATTAATCTGCAGACAAGCTAAAATACTTATCTAACAAAGTATCCAATTATCTAACAATATTTGTCATGAACTCATAAAACAATAACACATATATAATATAAAAGTAACATCAACAAAAATAGCCATAGGAATTTTAGGTCTAGATTGAGTTTATCTAACAAGGGTAACATGAGAAATATCACGTAAGACCCAAATAAATTTCAGATACGAAGTCATACCATGTGGCTTTGTTCAAACACACCTAAAATTCAGGTTCAAATTAAATAATTAGGCTGGCTTTTTTATATCACCAGCTTTCATCAGGGCTTTAATGGCTCTTGCCCTCATCTCAAGTTCTAGCAGCTCCAGCTGCTGTGCAGAAGGCTGAACATCTTCTGGTGGAGGAACAGTTAGGGTAGCTGCTTTGGGCTCCTTTGGGCTAGACTCTGCCAGTCCCAGAATCTCATTCACACTTTTTTCAATGTCTTTCTCCAGATCATCTATCTGACCAGCTTCACTCTGGACTGTATTTTCTGGGACCTCAGGAGCAGCTGCCTCTTCATTGCATGGGCCTTCTATGTCGCTGTCATAAGCATCTGCATTTATACTGAGAACATCACTATCTTCCCCTTTGCCTGTAACAAACAAAAAAAGTGGGAAAGAACCATGTAATCTAATTGCCTTAGTCAAAATTTCCTTTCTATTTATGCTTAACGGGCTTCTTTGACCCACACCTCCCACCATGGATCCCCCATCCCACTGACTCCTCCACTTTGAAAACAGATATAATTTAATGTAAACTTTAATGTGTTTTTCATTCCAATTTAAAACATGTAAGCATTGGGAAATTTATACCATTATATGGAGTTCTGTGATCTTTTTTCCTAAATAAAATATCGTAAAACTTTACACCACAGTGAAGCTTCTACATTACAAATTGAAAACTGACATTGGAAACCCTTTGGGGATAGGGTACTGCTTATTATTGAAGCAAAATTCCATTCTAGAAAGAGTTTAAAATACTTTGCTTTATAAACTACAAAAAAAGGGAAAAAATCATTAGTAAGCTGGACCCCATGTACATTGCAATTATCCCAAATCTTTTCATATGCTTTTTCCAACACTTTGTTCTAAACCAATAAATTAAAAGAGAATGCCTAAGGCCATTTTCTAAGATAAAATACGTTTTCATCAAGAGGATTATAATTAATAAAGTTAGTACACCATAATTTTTAAAAATGCATTTGTTATAAAACTTCTATATCTGATGACAAGTGAATATAAATGCAGATTATAGCTCTCAGCCACTTGGGCATTGGACATCACTCAAATCCAGGTGTCATTTACAACTCTGAGTGCTCATTTATACCTTCAATTTATTTATCTTTTAAATTCTAATATATTTTAAAAGTTATGATCCCCAAAATGTTAACTTTCTTAACTTCCTTATGATAAGGAAAAGTTATTTACAAAACAGGTTGATCAATGAAGAAATTCTGATAATAGAAGGGATCAGCTTCAAAAGTCAAAGAGACATCATTCAGAAGAGGTATTTTTCATAATCCAAAGGACACAAAAGGACCAATAAGTAAAAGCTACATAAATGCAGACTATAATTCAATATAGAAACAAGTTTACCAATTAGATAGCCAGGATGATACGGAGGGGATGAAGCAGAAAGCATTAATGACAACAATAATGATGGTAGAAATAATTACAAGAGCTAATATTTATTGAGCACTTACTATTACTAAGCACTTCTCTATAACTCTTTTATGCCAAGATAATATTAGACACTCATAATTATTATCCCATTTCATAAATGAGGAAACTGAGGGGCAGAGAGTTTAAGTAACTTCGTTCACAAACTAAAATGGCAGAAGCAAAGTCAAACCTGAGTATATTTTGAAAATCTATGCACTTAAACATTCTATTCTGCCTCCCAGATCTTAACAGAATCAGAATGACCACAAGCTTCACAGATTAGAATGCTGGTTCAGGCTGAGTATATCTTCTTCTCATAGGTCTCTTAAAGCCACCTGAATAAATTCAACAGGGGTCCTCAAACTTTTTAAACAGGGGGCCAGTTCACTGTCCCTCAGACCGTTGGAGGGCCGGACTATAGTTTAAAAAAAAAACTATGAACAAATTCCTATGCACACTGCACATATCTTATTTTGAAGTAAAAAAACAAAACGGGAACAAATACAATATTTGTATTTGCATGTGGCCCGCGGGCCGTAGTTTGAGGACCCCTGAAATACAATATGTAAGATACATAGACCTACAAAGTATGTGTAAATATGAATAAATAATAAGAGAATGAAAAGACAAGCCACAGACTGAGAGAAAATATCTGCAAAACACATCTGATGAAGGAATGAAATCCAAACTATAGAAGAACTCTTGAAACTCATCAATTAGAAAACAAACATCCCAATTTAAAAATAGGGAAAAGATCTGACGAGACAAGTCACCAAATAAGATATATGGATGGCAAAGCATATGAGAAGAAAATCAACATCATATGCCATTAGAGTGTTACAAAATAAAACTAGACACCATTACACACCTATAACAACAGCCAAAATACAAAACAATGGAGCACCAAATACTAGCAAGAATTTGGAACAGGAATTCATTCATTGTTGGCGGGAATGTAAAATGGTGTGGCACTTTGAAAGACAGTCTGACTGTTTCTTACAAAACTAAACTTGGTATTTACCCAGAGTTACAATTATGTCCACATAAAAACCTGCCTACAAACGATTGTAGCAGCTTTTATTCATGACTTGGAAGCAAACAAGATGTCCTTCAATAGGTCAGCGGATAAACAAAGTGCAGTGCATCCAAACAATGGAAAATTATTTAGCAACAAAAGAAATGAGCTATCAAATCACAAAAAGACATGGAAGGACCTCAAATGCACATTGACAAGTGAAAGAAGCCATTGTAAAAAGACTACATCCTCTGAGATTCTAGCTGTATGATATCCAGTAAAGACAAAACTAGACAGTAAAAGATGGGTGGTTGCCAGGAGTCCGGGGGAAGGATGAAGAGGTGAAACTATACTCTAATGGTACTGTAATGGTGGATACATGTTATTATAGTTATCAAAAGCCATAGAATATAAAACCCTAGGAATGACCCCTAATGTAAACAACGGACTTCAGTTAATAACAATGTTTTAATACTGACTCATCAATTAAAACAAATTTTCCACACTAATGCAAGATATTATAAGGGAAACTGGGAGAAGAGGTGGTGAGTGAGTGAGTATATAGACACTCTAAAGCTATTTCAAAAAACTAAGAAATAATAATTTTTAAAAAATTAAAGTCTGTTATCTGTAAGCTCAACATAAATCAATTATATGATGTGGCAACCAAAACTGCTCATTAAATCATAGACTAATGGTGGGGGATGTGTAAAAGGGTCAGGAACTGATAACAAAATCTGACTGCAAGCCTAATGTTGACTATCTTTCCTTTGGTAGGAGCACTTCTACACAAGAAGGTACTTTTCCCAATGAACTAGATAAAGCACAGAGGATTCAGAGGGGATCCAAACATCCGATGAAGGTTTGGAGTTTGTGACCGCCAAAGCAGCTGCCCTAACAGTATGTATGTCTAGGAGCCTATGAAACAGAATGTTTAAAATGGGTATAATTAAAAAACACAAAAACACATGAAAATTAACACTTCTCTCAAAATACTGAATCAAATTATTTGTAATTTCATTCTTGACAAAACACGTAAGGCATTATGCATCTAAAAGCCTTGCCAGTTAATTCATTATTTTTTAAATCTAGAAAGTATCATATTTAATTGCAACAGAGGGGCTTTCAAAGGGTACAAAAACAGTGTGGGCTAACAGCCATAGAAAATGTAATTTTCACCCTTTCCTTTAACTACTACTCATAGAAAGAGACAAATTAAAAAGCAGAGTTGGAAAATATTAAATTAAATTTAAAAACACAGGGAGATCCTGGACAGTGTAGTTCAATTGGTTGGGCGTCGTCCTATGCACCCTAAAGGTTGCCAGTTCAATTCTGGGTCAGAGCACATGCCCAGGTTGTGGGCTCGATCCCAGGAAAATGGTTCAGGAGACAGGATTTATGTCTCACTCTCACTTTGATGTTTCTCTCTCTCCCTTCCTCTCTCTCTAAAAATCAATTAAAAATCTTTAAAAAAATAAAATAAAAGGAGGGATGATCCCATTTGGTGTCATTGTTGGTAATAACTTGTGAAAAGCTCAAAGGAATGAGAAAAGAAATGTAAATTCTTAAGTTGCACTGATGGTTACACCACTCTTTGCTTCACCAATTGCCGAACTGGACAGCATTTTCCCAGAACAGTGTTTGAAATCCTTTAAAGAAGTTAACTCCTTTTGAGAAGCTGCATTCTGTGAATACAGCTGATCAAGGAGGCAACTAGGGTTAGGAAGAAAGGAATTAGACTCAAACTTTACCGGTGGTACATATGCTTCTCTGCTTCCAACACCAGGCAGCCCTGTAACACTTTCTTCCCAGTCTCCCTCAGCTTTCTAGCGCTCATGCCTGCAATTTAGACATACAAAGGAAGAGGCAGCACAAAACATCTGCCAATCCAGACAGTTACTCGGCAGCACGTACATGGTAGGCATGGAAAACTCTTGGCCTACCAATGCTGCTTAATTAGCTGATAATCTTTATTCTCTTCTTTTACAAAGCAATAAAAGTCTCTCTGGTGGCACTTTTCTCTACCTTTTAAATTTTATATAAATGTATTTATTCTTTGAGCTACTGGCTGTGAAGTTCTTTTTAGCAAAATTCAACATTAAAGCTGCAAATTCATTTCTTTTTATTCTAGTCCCTCTACTTACTCAGTTTTGCCTCCCCTAGTCAGTACTACCTTAGAACAACAATAACAGCACCAACAAGAACGAAAATTAATTGGGTTTTTCCATTTATCTCTCACTTTAAGGATTCAAATGGTCTCATGTAGTTTTATATTTAATACCTTTACTAAACAATGGTAATGTTATTTTATATTTTACCCCCTTTTTAAAATATATATATAATTTTTAATTGAGAGATGAAGGGAGAGGGATAGACAGAAACATCGATAGAGAGACACAGCTGCCTCCTGCAAGTGCCCCTCACTGGGGATTGAGCCCACAATCCAGGCATGTACCCTGACCAGAAATTGAACCATGACCTCCTGATTCATGGGCTGATGCTCAACCACTGAACCACACCCGCTGGGTGCAATTTTTCCTCATTAAAAGTCTAATTTTCAATTTCTTAAAGCTCTTATTAAGAAGATAATTCTCAAAGATAATTCACTAACTCGTGAAATAGAAGGCCAAAATATAATTGCATGAGGCAACTACATTTTTAAAATAAACTAATATGTCAAATTATAATGCTGTATATCTGAAACTTAAAAATGTTATAAAACAAGAGATTTTCAATCAGTGAGCTGCAAGAATTTTTAAAGCATGCAATACCTGACTATTTAGTCAGGGGCACTAACCTCTTGTCCCTTAGACTGTCAAATAAAAAAATGACAACAGCCAACACAACAATAGCTGTCCAATGTGAATGAATGAAAATTATACCTTTTTCTTCTGTGAGATCGGGGAAAAAATATAATCTTTTTGGTGCGTCGCAGAATTTTAGTAATTAATATATGTGTGTCATGGGATGAAAAAGGTTGAAAATTGCTGTTAAAAACCAATGTTATCTGAATAAAAAAGAAAAAGTGGCCAGATCTGAGCCTAAGCACAACAAAACTCTGCCTGAGAAAACTAATGTAAAAGATTCAGAATAAGATGTAGTACACGCCTTATTGATTTCGATAATTTTATATGCCATATGGTTGCATATTTATTTTTATGATTATACTCATATGTATGCATTCCAAGGAACCATCATATAATTTAAAGACATTTTAAATCAAGTATCTTTTCCTCTAATAGAATAACAAAATGCAGAGTTAGAAAGAAATTGTGTATTTCATCCTGCTTCCATTAAACAATTTAAGAAACCAGTTATTACGCACTCTTCCCAAGTGAAGACACTGCACTAGGCACTGGCGTTAACAGAATCTGACAGCTCGAAAAGAACTTCAAGATCAAGGCCAAACAGCCAAACATTTACTCGAGTCAGCTCTACAACAGTGTCACCAAGTGGCCGTTTATTATAGCCTGTTTTCAAACACCTTCAGCAACAGGAATGTATTTCAGAAGGCAGCCCACTGCATTTTCTGTTACTTGTGATTATTTGAAATATTCAAATGATAACTTTATCTGCTGGCCCTATTTTTATTCTCGAAAACAATATAGATCAAACCTAATCACTCTTCCATTTAGCAGACCTTCAAATATTTTCAAGTGATTTCAACTTATCTTCAACCTAAATACCCACGTTTAACTTAGGTATTTCTCATGTATAATAAAAAAAAAATGTATCCTGCCCTGGCCGATGTGGCTCAGCGATTATAGTGTTAGCCCACATACCAAACGGTCTCCAATTTGATTCCCAATCAAGGGCACACACGGGGGTTGCAAGCTGGATACCATGCTCCGGTCCTGGTGCATGCAGGAGGCAACCAATCAATGTATCTCTTTCCAATTATGTTTTGTTTTTGTTTTTTCTTTCTCTCTCTCTCTCTCCACCCTCACTCCCTCTCTTCCACTCTCTTAAAAAAAAAAAATCAATGGGAAAGTATCCTTGGGTCAGGATTAAAAAGAAAAGTTTTACCCTAACAACTTCCAAGGACAAGAGCTTAATTCTTTAAGTTACAAAGGAGAATAATTTTCAAAATTACACATATTCCCCAATTGTAAACTTTATAGCAACAATTTGAATATAGATCATTATTTTAATATTACTGAATGTCTTAAGCAAGTTTATTTAGATAAATAATAGAAAAACTCATTAATATTAGCAGAGATTTGATATTTTAAAAATATTTTCTACCTTTAACAAATAGCAGTTTTTATTTTAATGACAACACAAATAACTAATTTAGGAAATTTATATAAACCATTATTATTTTAAAAGCTGAACAAAATCTTTTCAATAATACAAGCCTTGAAATCCTCCAGAAATTAACGTAAGATCTCAGGCTTGCATATGTAAATGTGCATGTGTATACAAACATAGCTATGCTAAAGACAAAAAGCAAAACTATATCTGGTGTTTCTTTTACAACTGCCCTCTTGCTAAAAATGAATGACTCAGGAAAATAACCTCAACAGAATTTCTATTTTACTACAATACCAATCAATCCCCAGTAGATTATATTTATATTTCAATAATGTTTGCACATGGAAGGTGAATCTTCAGATATTAATCCTTTATTAAAATGTGACAGAAGTCAGGGTATAATCTATACCCATCTTTAGCAAAACCAGTTTTATAAATGTTATTTCCTATCAACAAAATCAATAAAACCAGTACTAAACAAAGAAATGCCAATTTCAATTTAAGTAATTCATAGTTAATATTTAACAATATTTGAATATTTTAGAAGCTGAAAAAAAATGAAAATGTAATTTAAATAACCTGTCAGCTTCATACACCATTAATAGGTCGTACAGTAAGATTTATTTTATTCTGAAAGAGCAAAGGGAAAATTCAATGCTGCTTTACATTTTGGTCTACTGAACAAAGGGTTACTTTAGTAAGCAAGCTTCAATGAATTTTCTTAAACAGCCAAACCATTAAATAAAATGACAATGCATTCACAAAAAGCATTATATTGTTTTTATTGAGCTCACTGTGAGCAAGAATAGCTAGCTGTGCAAAAAAAGTTAGAGAAAATATTAAATCAATTTTGAAAGTTTTGCATATTAAAAATAGGCCACATTAATTTAGAAAAAAGGCAATAATCTGTATTGAGCCTACCAGAATTTCTATTTCCAAGCAAGTTACTTATTAGCTGGTTCAGATTTCAGCTATACAAATATTTATCTGGGACAAGCTCTACATAATTGAATCGTCTAGGTAATTTATGTTTATCCCATTACACAATAAAACATTTTATATTTTAATCATTTTTGTAGACATTTTTCTAGAAGACTTATTTCCCTGCTTCCTTTAAAAAAGAGTTGAAATTCAGTTTAACCATTTCCTACAGATTTGGTCACAACATGAACTGTATTGCAAAATGGAACTAATATGCTCTGATCTCAAGGTTTTTTCACCTCTGCTTACTGTCACTTACTGATGATCATGTGTTTTTGACAGTTCTGATGCCTCAGTGAGAACCGAAGTGGCCTATAAAACCTCCTATGCATAAAAGCTTTGTGGTATCTGGCTACTCTGAGTCCTTTTTCTCTCCCTCTCTGTCTCCATGGCTGGGTTTCAAATGACTGAAGTTACCATAAGAAAACTAAAGCAAAACAGGCTGTTGACACTGGGAAGGGAGTTCTAATGACTCCAGGTGCTTAAACATGGGAGCAGAAAAACATCTTCCCTTAGAGGGCGGCACTGGCTACTTTGTACAACGAGGTCTCCATTCTTTCTTCCCTAGAATCAGCCTGACCACTCCAGTTTTTTTCTGTCCTTTATATGACATTCTTCTCTCCACAGATGGTCTAACCTCCACACTGCCTGCTCATCTGATGCAGAGTAAAAACAAAGGCAGAAGCAACGGCAATGTTGTCCAATTACACAGATAAATGGTGCAAGAGCTATAAGACTATGACTACATTTTATGAAAGTGATGTGTGCTTTGCATTATTTATATATGGCAAATAAATGTAAATGAAAACTATGAATCTGAGTTTATGTCTGTGGGGGGTGCTTGGAAGTAGTCAGAATACAAAGACATGATTTCGTCTGGCTAACAAAAAGAGGACTTCTGAAAAGCAATGGTATTCTCAAGGTCAATCAGAAATATTTATAAACTCAACAGTACTTAACTTAGAATTACAGAATATCTAGGCTTTGTTCTCTCTATATATAAATTGAAAGAATCACAAAATTCATTATCCAACACCTTTTCAATTTGTTAATTAAGCATTAGTAACAGACCACAGTTAAAACAAATTCTGCCTAAATAAATTGATAACCTGATTCTCTCCATGAAATGTTCTTATAACTCAAGTTTAAAAAAAAACTATTCTAAGTTATCAAAGATTAGTTGCTTACATCATAAATATTACAATCCTCTTGGCTGCAAAAGGTTATCACTGCTCTGAAGTATTTTTAGCAGGAAAAAGAAAAAATGTGATTTTTGAGTAATAAAATTTTATTTTTACTTTCAATTTTCCCATTGAGGATGTGAAGAAACAAACAAAAAATATATATCTAAAAAATTAGCCCAGTTATCTACTTGGCTCAAATAAACCACAAACTGCCACTTTACTTCTGGTAAATGGTAATGTCAAAAAATACCGACTTATAGAAAACAATAAATAAGGAAGAAAGTAAACAAGGAGAAGACATCTCTGCAAAAAAAAAAGAGAGTAAGTTATCCCATAAGATTTCTTTTTTCCACATACAACCCACAGCTACCAGTTAACATATCTCTGATATCTACAACTAAGGATATGTAATAGAGATCATCAAATTAAAACTATTTAAGATGACAACTTTCTGGTGGCCTCTGTAACTACACATCACTAAGGCAGAACCACTCTGGGGCTGAAGGATTCATGAAATAAAGGATGTATTCTTTACTCTTTTGATCTTGAATCAAATAAACTTTTCTGTCATCTATCTGTAAAATAAGGTGAGCTGAAAATGTATTATTAGTGCTTATAATCTTCAGGTAAATGCTATATAAAAATTAAGTACTTGATTCATACCTTGTTTTAATTCCAGACCTTCAGGTTGCTTGTTCTCTTTTAGGGATGAAGAAGAATCTATACAGATGTCTTGTCTGAGGAATAAAAATAAATAAAAACAATTGTTAAAACTACAGTCAATCAAATAATATTTACAGCTCAATATCTAAGAATTAAGTTAGACACTTGGAAAGGCACACTGAATTTTCTACATCCCCAGGGTACCATTCAGTGCAGCGGTCGCTAACCGGTGGTCCGTGGACCATTGATGGTCCGTGAGGCCGAAAGGTTGGCGACCGCTGATTTAGTGTACTCTGGCAACTCAGAAACATGTATACAAGGGTCAGAAAGAGCAGCTCTAAACTACCACCAATTTAAGCAGTATACTTCTCTGTGAAATCAAGGGGCAAACCTGAAAGGAAATGATGAGATAACGTCGTCTCCCTTCTAATACCCTGCACAGTAGCTAATGAAGAAATAAGTCGCAGATGAATCCAATAATTTATCAAGTTCAACTGCTAGTTTAATGGGTACTCTGGAATTCAAATTATTTTATATTCACCTAATTTTGTAATCCAAATGGAAAATACATATAGATTAAGTGTAAGATCATGCCCTAAAAAAGTTTTGATTCACCATGTTCTGCAACAGAGCTGCAAACTAAACTAGTGTTCCTTCTTAGAGGGTATTATATCATCTTAATATTGATACTACAAATAGTTTTCAGCGGAAGTCAAATTAATGAATTTCATATATTCAAAATGGCTATTTTCTTTAAAATAAATACCCATTACCTTCTGAGAATTTTTATACATACACACCCTAAAACTAATACACTAAAAGTATTTAGGAAATTTTCCTACTCAAACTATCTACTTAGTAACAACAAATTCCTTAAATAACCAAAAGATAAAGACATAATAATTTTGTTGAGAAGTTTGTAATATTCTTTCCAATCAACATAATTAGAACTTACATGTTTGTTACATATTAAAACTCTAATACAAGCACAAACTCAAATAGGGACTACAAAATAATTTGAATTTGGTATTATCATCTGAGAGATTTATAACTGTGATAACTGTTTTCTGTATTTCTTTCTGTCTAATGCCAGATTTTATTCTTTCATCAGAATGACTGGCAGAACTCAACAAGGATATCAATAATATTCCTTGGCAACCCAGGGCAGAGTGAATGCCAATATACTACACTAGAGGCCCAGTGCACAAATTTGTGCATGGGTGGGGTCCCTTGGCCTGGCTGGCCATCGGGGCCAATCAGGGGCCACGGGAGGTTGGGGGGGAGTGGGGGGGGCCTGGGAGATTGGCTGTGGGAGCGCACTGACCACCAGGGGGCAGCTCCTACGTTTAGCGTCTGCCCCCTGGTGGTCAGTGTGTGTCACAGTGACTGGTTGTTTAGTCATTCAGTCGCTTAGGCTTTTATATATATAGACTAGGGGCCCAGTGCATGATTCGTGCATGGGGGGGAGGGGGTGTGTCCCTCAGCCCAGCCTGCCCCCTCTCACATACTGGGAGCCCTCAGGGGATGTCCTAGTGACGGCTTAGGCCCGCTCCCTGCTCCCCTTGGGGAGCGGGCCTAAGCCGTAGTCTGGCCTCCCTTTGTGGAGGTGACTGGGCTGATCAGGGGAAGGCACCAGCCCATCACCCCGCTGCTGCAGCCACTGCAGTCACGCAGCCAACAAGGTTTTTTCATCAACATGGACTCCAGTCCCTTCACCATGAAAAAATGTCAACTTTCTTTAGGCATTTTCAAGATGTGTCTTTCATATAATAATTTCTTTATTATTTTTTTTATCCTCACCCGAGGATGTTTCCATTGATTTTTAGAGACTGTGGAAGAGAAAGGGAAAGACAGAGAGAAACATCAAAGTGAGAGGAACGCTTTGATTGGTTGCCTCCTGCATGAGTCCTGACCTGGGCCCCGCCCAGAGAGGAGCCTGCAACCTAGGTATATTATATGCCCTTAATCAGAATTGAACCCAGATCCTGCCATCGGCAGGCCAAGGCATTGTCCACTGAGCCAAACTGGCTAGGGCAGGATATGACATTTCTTAGCCCTCCAGCAGCGGACCTCCATTTTTTTCGCCAGGAGTGTGGTGAAAAACCCTAGATCACCTTTTTGGATTCTTATTACCTAAGTTATTAAGAATATTACCAGTGGCATACAGGGAGCTTAGCCAATGAGCGGTCAGAAAAGGTGTTTCCTCTGTAGTTCACACCAATCACCGGCTTGGCCCCCCCCCCCCCAGCCCAGACCTGACGCCTCTGGCCCAGGCTTTCAGGCCTGGGAGGGGACCCCCAGACCCCTCTGATTGCCGGCTCCACCCCCTGTCCAGGCCTGACACCTTGGCCAGAGGCGTCGACCTCCATTGCCCTCTAATCACAGGATCGGCCCCTTGCCCAGGCCTGACACCTCCGCCAGAGGTCTCAGGCCTGGGCAGGGGACCCCCATCTCCCCCTGATCACCGGCTTCTGGGGCTTCTGGGGCCGGCCTGCGGCCCTGGATCGGATCCGATCACTGGCGGCAGGCAGGCGGCTTCTGGGGTCGCACACAGGGGCCTAGATGGCGGCTCTCGAGCTGGCGGCTGCGCTGTCCCGCCTTGCCTGCAGTATGCAAATTAGCCGCCATCTTCGTTGGTGGTTAATTTGCATATCGTGCTGATTAGCCGATGGGCGGCGTAGTGAAGGTACGGTCAATTACTATGTTTGTCTATTATTAGTTAGGATAAAGAACTTTCTAAAGAATAAAGTTAAAATGTACTACCTCAAACCTTATAGTCAAATTAGATTTTACCTAATGAAAGCATTAGTCTACATATCTTCCTTTAAGAGGAAATGTTTTTTCTTACAGTCATGATGGACACTGAATTCTTCTTCTAAACATATACAACTGAATTTACAAAAAATGGTTTGAACAAAAACATACTGTAACATTACCGTTAAAAAAAGACCATGAGCATATGAAATACACTAAGAAGGACACATCACCCATGCAATATTCTAGCTGAGAATGTATAACCCAAAATGAAAACACTGATTAAAGATCAATGTTATAAAAGACAAAGAGAGGCTGTGGAAACATCCCAGGATAAAGGAGGATAAAGAATCATAAAAATTAATCATTATATTTGACATGAGACTACTGAATTAGAGGGGGAAACACTGTAAAGGACATTTACTAAATCAAATGACAAATTAAAATACCAATGGTAGATTGGATAAAAGTACTGTACCAATGTTGAAATACTGAAGTTGAATTAACTAAAGTTACACTATATTGTGGTTATATAAAACAGAATACCACCATCCTTAGGAAAAGCATATTGTAGTATTTAGGAGTAAAGTATGTAACTTAGTCTCAAATATTTCAGGAAAAAACACACCTATATAAAGAGAAGGTGTGCAAATAGGATAAAATGTTAATGATAGGTAAACCTAGATAAAGAGTATATGAATGTTTCTTGTAGTAGTCTTATCCTCGTGACATTTTAATAAGACTGAAATTATTTCGAAACAAAAAGTTTTAATAGTGCAACAAAATGAATTATTTTATACATTATTTTATTTTCTCTGTGAAAGTCCCTTGGATTCCCATCAAATAAAACTAAATCCCTCTATAAAAATTCTCTGCTTTTATAAATAATTTACTTTAGTGCCCAAAATGAACTTTTACAATGTTCTGTTTTATCTTAAGGCTGTTGAAGAAACTCAATCGAATTTCAGACAGTAAGTCCAGTGCACCACCTTGTGTCTAAAAAGTGAAACAGTAGATGATTTTATACCAGTATTATCTGAAGTTGAAAAAAATTTCAGAAAATAGTTTGGAACTTTAAAATCTAGTTAATTTTTCCAAGATGCAGACTTTAAAACTACAATTATATACAACATTCAGATTTCTCTAATACAATTTAAAGATCTTCGTCAAAAAGCGTGAAAGGCAAGATATATACAAAAAAAGGAAATGTCTTAAAGTATAAGAAAGCTACATGTACATATGAAGTATTTCTTTGCTAGTTCTATGAAAAATTTTATAAAAGTTACCTCTAGATGATAAGACAAACTAAGTGTTAGAGTTAGGAAAACTAAAAAAAATTTATATTTAAGTGATATTTTAATAAAACAGTTTAAAACTATGTAAGAATTTTATAACAACTGGAGAGAGAGAAGTGAGAGAGAGAAAGGGGGAAGAGAGGGAACACTGCTAATGCTGGTTTGGGTTAAGAATCTTGCAATGATATTTTGTACCTCTTTCCATTAAGAAAAAAAAACCCAAAAAACTTCATTTTTTATTTTTCTAATTCCCTTCTCTAACCTGCACTGCTCCTTCTTAAAGAAGCTTAATTTACAATCTTGGCCTTGAATTATAAGTGAATCCTATACCGATCTCTGGAATTTAAGTGCTCAAACCAGTATCAGTCCAAATTTCTTTATTTTACCTCAAATATAGTTCTACTCTTGATCCTTTCTATCACTCAATTAATTTGTTTTTTTTAACTCAGAATAATACATTGAGGAGATTTGCAGAACTTAAGAACCACATGTGAATTACTACAGGTTTAAAAAAATTTTCTAAACAGAAAAAGAAAGTCAATTTTTTGTTAATGATAAATACTGAGAGGATACCTAAACAGAAGGATAAAGAAACAGGACCAAACTAGCCAGATTCTTTCCATTTTAATTTTTTAAAATAAATAAATAAATAAATTGTGTGTGTGTGTGTGTGTGTGTGTGTGTGTATTTTATTGATTTCAGAGAGGAAGGGAGAGGGAGAGATAGAAACATCAATGATGAGAGAGAATCATTGATCAGCTGCCTCCTGCACGCCCCACACTGGGGATCAAGCCTGCAACGTGGGCATGTGCCCTGACCTGAAATCAAACTGTGACTACTGGTTCATAAGTGGGCACTCAACCACTAAGTCAAGCCGACTGGGCCGCAGCCTTACTTTTAATATGAATCCATAGAAAAAAGCTCAGTCTCAACCTACTCACATAAGCCATTTCCAGTTTGGGCTTATTTAAATTGCAAAAATATGAGTTCAAAAAAATAGCCCTCTGTATTTATACTATGTGCCCCAAAATTTTATTGTTGCTTATCCCACAGCTAAGTGACAACTTTTTAGAAACGCCTCTTTGAGTTTTTCCAAATCATTCAACTTTCCTCTGTTACATAGATACTTCATCAGTCCATACATTTAACTAAAATTATGCAACTAAGATAATTGAATTGGAAACAAACATGAGTGACTCTTGGTAAGCAAACAGTTCAAAAGGTGAGAGAAGTACACAGGAGGATTAGAGAATTAACAAGTTTAGTGCGTTGTGAACATTAGTGAATTTATTTTTCAAGTGAAACAGTAAGGGCAATTACTACAATGAGTCAGTTAAGTGTTAAAAAAAAATGTCAACTTCAAAAAGTGATGAGGGAATAGCAGAAAAAAAGGAAAAATGCCAGCTAACATCCAACCCAGTGCTTGAGCAGCAGGATGAAACAATACCCTGACAGAAAAATGATGAGATACTTTCAAAATCAGGTTTCTGTAATATAAAGCATACAAACTTTGTGTGTGGGTTAGGGGGGGGGGGGGGGAAGGGCAGTTACAAAACAATGCTTCCTCAGTCCCTCAAAGTCCCCCTGGGGAGCACAGCTGCAGTTCACACGAAGATCCCATCTAAAACCGGAGAAGCTCACTCCCTTCCCTTCTAAGGGATGTTCCAGAGCAGTGATGGCGAACCTATGACACGCGTGTCAGAGGTGACACGCGAACTCATTTTTTTTGGTTGATTTTTCTTTGTTAAATGGCATTTAAATATATAAAATAAATATCAAAAATATAAGTCTTTGTTTTACTATGGTTGCAAATATCAAAAAATTTCTATATGTGACACGGCACCAGAGTTAAGTTAGGGTTTTTCAAAATGCTGACACGCCAAGCTCCAAAGGTTCGCCATCACTGTTCTAGAGATTCCAATCTGCTTAACATTTAAACTAAGTAGGTCAAGATTTGCTTCAAAGTTATCAATTTGGCAGAAATTGGGAGGATAGAATATGAGAAGGGACATAGTGGGTGGGTGATAGATATGCAAGGGTTCATCGTACATTGAAAATTTCCCTAACAGAGTTAAACAAACGAACAAACAAATAAATAACTAGTACAAAACACCATAAATCTCAGAGTGGGTAAGTGAGCTGGGTGAATCCCAGGGTGAATTTCTCAAGTGTATCATTCCCAGCAAGCCCAGGTGTCGGGTCTACCTGAGGCCTATTTTTGTATCCACTGATAAAAATGCTTACTTAAATCAGTACTGTAGACTTATGCTACCCATTAATCCAATTTTCCAAAGCACAGTAACTTCTATTCAAATATTTTATTCCACTGAAGTTTAATAACAGCAGTTAGTTCCAAAATCCACTGACAGTTACTGAGAGTTTAGCATTTGGCTGAAAGCCATAGCCCCTTTGAAAGTTACTTATATTTAGATATTCAAGTAATATATGTTACTTGTGGAAACAAACCAAATCCTTAGTACTCTACAGATAGCTGAGCTGAACCCCTTGGACAGCCCTAACTCATCAAAGAGAACATGGAGGTTTTATCCTTATTAAAAACAAAAGGTGGCAAGCAGCTGTATCATGATAGCTCAACAGGAAAACTAGTGCAGTGTTAATCACTGGCTTTTTAATAAACAAACAGCATCAGAGCTCTACCACGTATTACTGCCAGGTTCAGCAATAGAATAGTGGTCATAAACCCAAATCCTAGTTCTTGCTCTCAGTCAGACAATGATCAAGCCAGAGGAATAGCCCTTTATTTTCAAGAATAAACATCTTAATGAACTATGCTGTTCTTTCATTTTAACATCTCTAAAGTGCCTAAACTTACTATAAACAGCAGTAAACAGCAAGCTACTCATTTTAAATGGTGGAATAACTTGTAGACCACTTAAGAAACATAACTATTACAAATCATTAAAATCTAGTATATTGTAACTGATAACCAGCACATTGTAAGTAGTAACTTGTTTTAAATGACATCAACTTGCTCTTTTCAACCACTTATATTTTAAGAATACTCATGCATGCCATTTTAAGCAAAAGCACTGACATTTCAGATTTACAAAATGGATAATTAAATGGAGATTTAAAAATAATCCCTACCCAAAATTTTTTCACTTCACAAAACAATTCCCTGTGAAATTTTATTTGCTATTTAAATAGTCTAGTGAACATGAAATGGTTCAATTTATATGTGTTACTTAAAATTCCTAAGACCTATTTAGGAATATCTAATTTTTTTAAAAGTTAACCATCCAAAATTGGCATTGAATATTTTAGAACATATCCATCCTCTGCTAAGAAAGTAGCAGTGGCTAGGAACAATGGTTTCAGGACACTCCTGCTCTGCGGTGTGCTTTATTTTGAGAACCCGGATTTTAAAATTTCTGTATCTTCTAGAACTGTGACATTATCTCAACACTGCTTATTATCTGTTGGGAAATACAGCTTTACTTCTACTGACATCTCCCTCAGTATCACTTACTAAAAGCGTATTAATTTAAAATTCATAAAAAGTTATTAGAGCAATTCTAAAATATTGCTAAGATTTCCCTAAAGTGTTTGTATTTTTATTCTTTATACATAAAACTTCAATCCTGATTATTTTATTGCGCTATTCAAGACTTAAATTTCATTATAAACATATTCCTAAGAGCATAATCACCTTGCATTATAGGCCAAGTTAATACCTGTTCTCATTTTTAGTGCTATTTTAGCTACAATAAATCTTCTTTTCCAGCAGCACATCTACAAATGGAGATAGCAACTAAACCCAGGCCTCCATATCACAGTATTAACTTAAAATTGTAATTTTTGTTAAGCAACTGTCATAATCTGTAACATTTGCAAATCTTGTCACAATACCTAAAAATTTTAAAACACTACAAAATCACTGACACTAAAGATTTTAGAATACCTATATATTGTTTTATAAACTTAGACATTTGCTTACTTAAGGTGAACTAGTTAGATTCACACGTCTCCTTCTTCCTTCCTGATCTCAATTAAATTGCTCTCCAGTTATTTCCTTAACTCAGCAATTTTTAACCTTTTTACATCTCATGACACACATAAACTAATTACTAAAATTATGACCAAAAAAATAGGTATAATTTTGACTCATTCACACTGAACGGCTATTGTTGTGTTAGATGCTGTCATTGTTGTGTTAGCAGTTTTATTTGACAATCTAAGGGAAAAGAGGTCTGTGCCCCTGACTAAGTAGTCAGGTATCTCATGCTTTAAAATTTCTTGCGGCACACTGGCTGAAAACTGCTGCCTTACCTAGATCCAAGAGTTTATCTATGTTCTAGTTTTTACAAAGACCAAGTTAATGGATTTGTTTATCCTTTCTGTTTTCTATTTCTTTAGTTTTAATGTTTACCTTCATGTTTCATTTCCCAATTTCCTTTTGGTTTGTTAATTTTCTAATTCCTTTAAGATCTGTACTAAGTTCCTGGACTAGCCACAAAATGTATCTAACCCAGTGATGGTGAGCTCGGCATGAAAAACCCTAACTTAACTCTGGTGCCGTGTCATATATAGAAATTTTTTGATATTTGCAACCATAGTAAAACAAAGACTTATATTTTTGATATTTATTTTATATATTTAAATGCCATTTAACAAAGAAAAATCAACCAAAAAAATGAGTTCGCGTGTCATAGGTTCGCCATCACTGATCTAAATCTTTCCTTTAAACTCAGCTTTGTGATATTAACAGTCAAATGGAACACATGAACTCTAAATGGATCCTGGACCAGAATCAACCACTTAATTAATTAAAATAAATAAATATACTATAAAATAATTGTTTTAGTAATTGGGGAAATTTTACATGACAATACATTCAATGACATCATTTTAATTACTGTTTATTTTCTTATGAGTGATGATCTTGTGGGAGACTGTCCTTATTTTTAGGAAGTGCATAATGAGTTGTTTAGGCATGAAATTTTATGACATCTACAACTTATTTTTAAATGGTGTATGGGCTGAACTGTGTTTCCCCCCACCTCAAAATTCCAATATTCAAGCTCTGACCTTAGTACCTCAGAAGGTGACTGTTTTGGAGACACACCCTTTACAGTGGTAATTAAACTAAAATAAGGCATCATGGTGGGCCCTAATCCAAACTGACTGGTGTCCTTATAAGAGATTGGGACACAGGGAGAGATATCAGGCAGGGCCGCACACACACAGGACATCCACGTGAAGAGGCAGAAAGAAGATGGCTATCTGCTAGCCAAGGAGAGAGGCCTCAGAAGAAAGGAACCATGCCAGTACCTTGATCTTGAACTTCAGGCCTCTAAAACTGTGAGAAAGTAAATTTCTGTTGTTTAAGCCAGCCAGTCTATGGAATTTGCTACAGAAGTCCTAGCAAACTAATACAAATGCTCTGAGGGGAAAAATGAGAAATATACAAAGAGAAAGCAAAAACAGAAAATGTTACTGTTGATGAATCTAGGTGGAGAGTATATGGATAGTCATTATATCAATCTTTCAACTTTCATGTAAGTTTAAAATTTTTCCAAAATAAAAAGTTTGGGTAGGAAATTTCACCAGAAATGTGTATATGTGTAAAATTAGTTTGGTAGGGCTGCCACCGGCTTACACAACAGAAATTTATTTCTTACAGTTCTGGAGGCTAGAAGTTATAACAGGAAATGAAATTGTCCTTTTTTTGGTAATACTCGCCCTGTAATATTCTATTAGAGATGACAAAATACTCAAGATTTCAGGTTAACTATGTACTACTTATTTATGCTACTGCCACTGGTAAACTCTTATTTGTGCCACTACCTTTGCAAAGAGAGATACAAGTCAGTCTTTGGCATTTACCAAAAAATAATTGCTTTAGTCAAAAATCATCAACAGATGCTAAAATTAGTAGTGACAGAGCAGAATTATCTAGAAAAAAAATTAGCATGCTGTTTCTTGATTAGTCAGTGTTCTAAAACTTTAGGGATTTTATATCATAACTAGAGGCCTGGCGCACAAATATCATGCAAGAGTAGGCCTTCCTTCCCCCAGCTGCTGGCACCGGCTTCCCTCTGGCACCCGGGGCCTGGGCTTCCCTCGCAGCCCCGGCTTCATCCGGAAGGTCATCCGGAAGGTTGTCCAGAAGGACATCCAGTCTCATTAGCATATTATGCTTCTATTATTATAGATAATCCAATTATACATATCTATATAAAATAAACCACCTGATTATCGTATCTGTGAGATGAGGCAATTACTGCCTAATGTTAATAAGCATGAAGAAGAATTCAGTGAAATAATGTTCTAAGTCATTAACATAATGACTGATAGAGTAAGTACTTAACAAATAGTGGGTATCACTATTCAAATTCCAAATGAGAGATGTGATTCTGCTTCAAGTTGACATTGCTGTTGTTCTGTATCTTGAGTAGCTATTTAAAAAAATCACCTTAATCCTGTCAGCAATAAACTTCATCCTTATATATACCAAAAGAAACCAATCATTACAAGTAAAGTAAATCAATCTTTCTACACTGTTTAATTATATAATACACAGAAAAATAATCATTCTTCAGGTAACAACTCACCAAAGGAGTAACAAAAACACTTTAAAATGAAAAAGTTTTAACTTACTGACTGACTAAATCAGATCCCTTCTTCGAGCCATCATCTGCCTCCTCTTCCATATCAGAGTCCATTCCATTGTCACCTTATAAATGAAACAAACTATTGAAAGCATGCTTATAAAATGTCACAATAATTTAATTTTAATCATTACATAAAAAGTGTCATCTTTAAACATGATGAAGATCAAAGAACTTTAAAGTTTATAGGTTACTAAGAACAATGAGATTATAAAGCAGAAAATAAAATATTTTAGGAAAAAACTTTGCTTTCTCAAAAACCAATTTTATAGTATTTTGGGTAAACATTTTTTATTTCATTTTATTATTGTATACAAACTTATGCTCTTACCTATACTCTTGAGATGGAAAAACCACACATACATTACAAAGTCTATTTTTGAAATGCTCTTCTGGTATGTAAACTATATTTCTCTGAACAAACAGAATTAAAAATACTTTTCAATGATTACCCAATAATAAAATTAAAGTAATATTCAAGTAAGAAAAAGAACACCTCAGGATTTATTCTGAATATAGTATTAACTAAAAAGTTATTAGAATGGAGAAATATGTATTCTTACCCTCAAGAATCTTCAATATTTTTTTTTCAGATAGGAGTTCTAACTGTTCTTGGCATAATTTTTTAATTTCTTCTACTGAACAGTTCTAAAAAACAATGACATTTCAAAAAATGCATTTATGTAATATAATGGCAATGTAAACTAGGAAGCAGCAATCACTAAAAAGTCCAGTTAGCAAAACTTTACAATAAAACACATTAAAAGCCACATAAATCCTTTCCTTGGATGAAATCTGAAAAACTGACAGTTAACATGTGAACATTATAATTTATCAAACTTGATGAGAATTTACAGTCATGCTATCAGGAAAAAACAAACCAAAGAGTAATTAGGAGCCCAGATATTATCAACAGCATTCTACTTATGTCAGGTAATTCTTCTAAAGGTTTAAATATTCAAATCCTGGTTCTCTATCTTACATATATGATTTTGAGCCTAACTTGTCCAAACCCTATTTCTACAACTCTAAAATTAGAATAGCATGTATTACTCTGAATAATTTTCAGAAACAAATACATGAAAACATTTGTAAATTTAATAAAATATAAGCCACTACCAAACATCATTGAATACTGTTACACAGCAATGTATTATCTTTTTTTGTTTGTTTATTTAAAGTGTTACAAATAGTCTCCTTTTCCCCCCATTGACCTCCCCCTGGCCTCCCCCACACTCCCGGCACATGCCCTCACCCCCCTGGTGGCTGTGTCCATTGGTTATGCTTATATGTATGCATACAAGTCCTTTGGGTTGATCTCTTACCCTTCCCCCAGCCCTCCTCTGCCTTCCCATTGAAGCACCAGAAAGAATCATTATACCTCTAACTTAATTACTAACAATGCCTGCATTTAATAGAATTATTTCCAGAAGGTCAATAAATTCCTTACCTAAGCACACTAAATTCACCCATTTTTTTTTCTTGGCAAATTTTTACATATACAAAGCCATTTACATAAACTCCCTTTTCTATATGTTTTTAAATAGCTTGTTTTAGTTGAAAACATCCAATTATAATTTGCATTAAGTAAGCCAACTGCTACAAAAAGGTGAGTAATTTCTTTATATGTGTATAGTCTGGTAACATATGTAATGAAGTACCTTTAACACGTCAGGCAGCATTTTCTGTAACTTCTTCTCTCCGATGATACAGAAGCACTGCTGAAGCATTTCTTTTTTGTCTGATATGTAGAAACTAACTGGTTTTAATGACACAGTCAGGTCCAGACCACCTTCTTCAAGATCACTGTGCTCTGCCAAGAATAATTCTTTTTCCAAAGTTGGTAAAAGATATTTGGCTTCCTAAAATTAAAGGAAATTCAAGAACCATTAAATACTACTACTTACAGTGTATGGAATATGTACATAACGTCACACATATTCATTTAATAAATTCTTCATGAAATATTTCCAAATTCTTGGTTTACATAGATTATTTATCTAAAACCATAGGAAAGAAAAATTATTTGCTCAGTATTCTCTGAACTTACTCTCCACACCACAATTATCTCATTAAGTTTATCTACACTAATAAAAGAGAAACATGGTAATTATACTCAATATTGAATGATTTCCTACAATTTTAGTCTTCTAAATAATTGGAATAATCCTTCAGTTGGCCATTCATCCAAAAGTTTTATGCATGTCTTGTCATTATTCTTAAATTGATATAGAAAACAAGATAGCAGCAAAAATATTACAAATCACAAATATTATACAGTAATGTATTACTGCTTACCGGGAGCTATTATCACTTTTAAAACTATCATAAAATTTAATCATAGTCAAAGTAGCCAAGTAATTTAAGACACTTCTGTCAAATCTATCCAGTCTCTCCAAATCTACTGCCATAATCCTGATCCAAGGTACCATTACCTTTTGCCCAGATTACTTCACTAGCCACTTAAGTGTATTTGCTGAACATAATCTGAGGTCTCTCCAGTTTGTTTTGTATAATGTTACCAGAATGGATTTTATAAAATGTACATAATATTCATCTTTCCTATTCATAACCTTTGAATGATTTCCCACTGCTTTTAGGGTAATATGGTCTAGCTAGTCCTTCCTGCTCATTCTTTGTTTCAAAAACAACAAACTTCTTTGAATTACGCAAATATAACCTGTTCTCCCTTCACCTCATACAGGCAGGACTTCTGTACATACTGTTCTTCTGCCTACAACAATCTACCCTACCCCCATTTCGCATACCACACACACACTATCCTTCCAAGACTAACAAATGCAGATAGCAATTCAAAAGTCATTTTCCTTGGAAAATCCAAATTATGTAGCTCAGGTAGATTTCTTCTTTTTCTTTTCTAATGAAATTGTTTAAAAACCGGTTTCTTGCCCTGGCCAGTATGCTAAGTGGTTAGAGCATCAACATGCACACCAGAACGTCATTAGTTCGATTCCTGGTCAAGGGCATGTACCTGGGTTGCAGGAAACAACTGAACAATGTGTCTCTCTCACACTGATCTTTCTTTGTCTCCCTCCCTTCCACTCTCTATAAAAATCAATGGAAAAAACATTCTTGGGTAAGGATTAACAACAAAAAAATTAAAATTAAAAATAATAAGTGGTTTTTTAAAAAGCCTAATTAGAAGGATACTATAAATAGAAAAAGTAAAGGAGGTCAACTCTGGTTCTAATGGCTTACAAAATATTTCAAATGTTAGTAAGAATGTAGAGAAACTAGAACCCTCACACATTGCTGGTAGGAATATAAAATGGTGCAGCCACTTTGGAAAACAGTTTGGCAATTCCTCAAGAAGCTGCTGTGTGACCCAGCAATTCCATTCCTAGATATATATCCAAAATAAATGTAACCACGTCTGCACAAAAACTTATGCAAAAAAACATGTACACAAATGATCATACCAGCGTTATGTATAATAGCCAAAAGGTGGAAGCAATCCAAATGTCCTTAAGTGACAAATGGAATAACCAAATGTGATATTATTCAGCCATAAAAAGAAGTACTGATATGTGTATCAACATGTATGAACTTTGAAAAAACAAGTTAAGTGAAAGAAGCCAGTCACAAAAGACCACATACAATATGACTCTATTCATTATAAAATGCCCTGAACAGGAAAATCAATAAATCTATAGAGACAGAAAGTAGATAAGTAGTTGCCTAGAGAGGGAACAAGGTGAGGGTGCATCTTTGAAACAGCTAAGATGTACACATAGGGTGTTGTTTTTGGGGGGGAGGGTAAAAAATATTTTCACATTGAACGTAGTGATTACTGCACAACTACTCAAAACAACTGAACTGCATACTTGAAATGAGTAGATTGTATGGTCTGTGAATATTTCCATAAACTGTTACAAATAAATACATAAATAAATAGGAACTCAATACACAATAAATATAATGGCACTCTTGGAATTCTGAAATGTTATCTATATGACTAACATAATTTCTTTTTTTCCTTCACAAATACACTTACTTCTTAGAAATAGGGTTTAGTTCTGTATGCAAATGTTTACAACTTAGCATTATTGATCTGAGCATCATGATACAGAATACTAAAGATATGGAAACTATTTTAAGATATCCAAAATTGAATCTAGAGAGTGTGGGAAAACTGAATACATCTGTAACTATCATAGAATTTGGAAAATAAGAGTTAAGAGAGAAAAAAAAACCTACTAGACACAGATTGATGTAAGCTGTATAGGTCAATAGTTAAGTTTGGACAAAAAAGGAAAGGATCTCAACTCAATCCATGAGGCAAGCAGAATTTTGATACCAAAACCAGAGAAGATAACAAGAAAAATAAAACCCACAGGCTGCTTTAACTTAGGAACATAGACTGAATTAAAAGTAAAAATACTGAATTCAAGCCAAGTACAACCAAACCAACAAACCAAATACTAGTAGGTATCTCGAAGACTGCAAGGATAGTTCAATATTAGTTAATATATCAATAAAATTACATTATCTTATTACTGAAGGAAAACTATGTAATCATCTCAACAGAATGCCATAAAAACATTGGATAAAACTCTACAGTCCTCATGGAACTAGGAATTGAAATTTCCTTAACCCAATCATATTTATACTCCAAAACCTATGGCAAATATACATATTGGTAGAATATTACAAATGTCCCCACTAAAAAAGAACTAACTCGTACACAAATGTTCACAGCAGCGTTATTCATAACTAGAGGCCTGGTGCACAAAGTCCAGGAGTGGGGGGCGGGCCTAAGCTGTCAACTGGACATCCTTAGCGCTGCTGTGGAGGTGGGAGAAGCTCCCGCCACCACTGAGCGCACTGACCACCAGGGGGCAGCTCTTGCGTTGAGCGTCTGCCCCCTGGTAGTCAGTGTGCATCATAGCAACCGATTGTTCTGCTGTTCAGTCGATTTGCACATTAGCCTTTTATTATATAGGATTATTATATAGGATAGCCAAAAGGTGGAAGCAATCCAAATGTCCATTAAGTGACGAATGGAATAACCAAATGTGATATTATTCAGCCATAAAAAGGAAGTACTGATATGAGTATCAACATGTATGAACTTTGAAAAAACATGCGAAGTGAAAGAAGCCAGTCACCAAAGACCACATGCAATATGATTCTATTCATTATAAAATGTCCAGAAGAGGTACCCAGCAATTTCACTTCTGAGACTCCAATCTAAAGTAAAAGTAATTCTTGCACATGACACATGTACAAGGGTGTTCACTTTTGTATCATCTCTGCAACAGCAAGAAAACTGAACACCTAAATATTCATCAATAAAGATACAATGAAATATCGGGCAGCCATTAAAAAAGAAGCAATTGCATATATAAAGGCCCCTCATCTCAACAATGCAGCCGTATTATCCAATTCAATGGGGGCGATGTCACAATAAGGCTTATATGTAGAAATTTAAGTACACACGTCTGGTAAGAATTAATAAAGAGACTGGGTATCAAACTATTAATGGGGAGGGAGGCTTAAAGAGCGCCTGCCACGCTTTCCCCTTTATATCTGTGTTGTATAAGTTTTAAGTATGTATTTGTGCACACCTTATAATATACTATTAAGGAAACGATTTTCTTAAAAACAGCGGTATCTTGGCAGGTCGATGGAACATAAAGAACATGTCCCTTAGAGCGTGGGCCTGCGGACTGAAGGGTCCCAGGTTCGATTCTGGCCAAGGGCACATGCCCAGGCTGCAGAGCTTGATCCCCAGTGGGGGCTGCAGGAGGCAGCTAATCAATGATTCTCTCATTATTGATGTTTCTATCTCTCTCCCCCTCTTCCTTCCTCTCTAAAATCAATAAAAATATATTCAAAAGAATAAAATATAAATTAAATGTTACTTTAAAAAAAGAACATGTCCTTTACGTAGTCAGACACTGGACACAATTCTAGACGCTGGTAACCAACTGTGACTGGGCAGACGTCCTTAACCTCTAACTCAGTTTCCCCGTCTTGCAATGCGGAGTTCATCGCCACCTGTTAAAGGTAAGCTGTGGAGAGAGGCAAAGC
>NW_005871166.1:1959196-1995077 GCF_000147115.1 Myotis lucifugus
GGAGACAGGGCCGGCCCCAGAGCAATAGAGCCCGAACACTGCTGGAGAAGAACGCTCCCTAGAGCTCATGCAGATTCATGCCTAGAGAGGAACTGCCTGTGGAGGGCACAGCTCAAAGAGCCGATCTTCTATGTGTTCACCCTGTTCTTCCATAGTTAGATTTAGTGTTGTGTATTCATTTTTCTTATTTGAGGTCTTACTTTTATTATTTTTTTTATTTCTATCTTTACTTTTCATTATTCCATTATATAATACATTGTAATAATAAATAAATATATTTTAAATGGTTATTGTTCATATTTTAAATGTTATTTTTCATATTTTTAAATTCCTGGGCATGGAGGACAGTCATGATGCTGTGTGAGCATCACCACTGCCTAGTTTCAGGATGTCCCATCATCCCAGAAGGAGACCCTGCAACACAGAACTCACTGCCCACTCCTCTTGCCCCTGATCTGATTCCTGTCTCTGCCCCTTAACTATGCCCTAGAAATGGAATCTCACAATCAGTGCTTTTTCTGTCAGCTCACATGTTTATCTGTTTTTATCTGAGATAACATTTTTACTATTAAAAGGGAATTCATAGATGGATTAGAGATTAGATGGAGGAAAGAAAGCCCTTTCAGTAAGCATGTGCATCATCTCAGGGTAGAGACCACGGCACCAAGTGTGACCCCAGGGCCAGAAGCCAGTCAGGCAGTGGCTGTCTCTTCCTGTGCCCAAAACAACTAGAAAAATGTCGAAATATGGGAAGACAAACCACAAGCTGGAAAGCATTCCACACAACGCTAGGCCCAGTTGTGTCAGCCCTGTGGTGTGGAAAACTCTCAAAGGTTGGTGTTTTCTATAGGGACAAAGGGCAAACACATGCACTTCCAACATGAGAGGCAGTGCACAGGCCTCTACATGCCAGAGATGCCCCACCACCCTGATCAGGCTTCTGTCCTGGTGGAACCAGCCCTGGGGACAAAGTGAGGCAGCATAGACCCCAGCAGATGCCCTGGGGAGGAAGGGGAAAGCCCCTCCTCTGGGAGAACAATGTGCAGAACTTGCCAAAGTCCCATGGGACACACCTGCACTGGCAGGGCTCCCCCTAGGAGGTTGCCCCACAGAAACTGTTGCCCAATTGTTCAGATATGTATTTTTGAGACTCCCTGTCAGAGCACTGATGAAATAGGCAGGCATTGGAAATAGCACTGAGATCCATGGAGGTGGGATGGGACCACCAATCTTCGTCCACGTGGGTCACGCAAGCTGTACAGGTGCTCAATTCGGTGCAGGGGTTTCTACGTGTCAACAGATGAAGACTTCAGTGGTCCTCTCACGTGAGACACATGGACCAACTGTCTGCATTGAGATCCCACTCACTAAACCACTTACATCGAATTTCAACAGACAGACATGCATGTGTGTATATGACTCTGCCTGTGACAGACATGAGAGAGGCAGAAGTGATAGGTACACACTAGCCCCAAGTGATGGTCAAGCCACCTCTGGGGTGGGACTTCCAAATCTATCTATTCCCTGAGTAGATTGTTTTGTGTAATGCATGTATGACTTTGATAGTTATAATATTAGTGTCATATGTTCAATGTCATCCATGTATCACTCATCAATGGAATAAAGTAGACTATTTAGTTTTTAAAATTTTAAAGTCTCTGATGATGGGGAAACAGTAGAAAGTTCAGAGGAAGACATTTTCATGGTCATCAGTCTTCTCACCGATTTGCACATGAGCCACAGATTCTGGGAAAGTGTTTTCAAGACAGGATATGGCAGAGAACTGGTAACCAAATATATTTAAAACAACAACAACAACTCTTAACCCTCAAAAATTAGGAAATAAAAAAACCACAATTTTAAAATGGGCATAAGTTCTGGACAGTCACCTCACCACAGAAGATACACAGATGGTAGGGGATGCATGATGGCTAGGAGTAGGTGGAAGGTACACTCTTCTCCTCCCAGGACCAAAGGTGAATGACAGCTAAATGATAGAACAAGCAACCGGAACAATCAAATGAAGACTACTTGGACATAAGCCTTATAACCAAGGCGTAGAGACAAAGCCAAACCCAGGGTGGTAGGAAAGAGACCTGAAAAGGGCTGGCCCCACACCCTTGTGTGGCAGTAGAGAACCTTCCGGAATATTTCAGTTGCAAATGTAGCCCCTGAAGAATGAGGTGTCTCAATGCCTCACTGGGCTCCTCATTCCAGAGCACCAGACCTGGGAAGAGGCATTGTCATAACAACTGCCTGTAAAAATCAGTGGGCATTTCATCCACCAGGGAGATACTGGAGGTCTAGTGAAAAATCAGGTGTCCTCGTAAAGGGCCAGCACACAAAATGTCTTTTGCAGGCAACACTCATCTCAGGATCCAGCAGAGAGATTGAGGCTGAGAGCATACACCCGGCAGCTTTTGCTTCACCAGCAAGGTGAATTCTGCAAGGAGAGAGCACTCCAGGTGGAAGGGTCCGTAGGAAGCGTGGGTGCCATTGTTTGACTGTGCTGCTGGGGCAGGAGACCTGGGCTTCCTGATGGGCAAAGCGTTAGTGGGAAGAGAAGGCAGCTGTTTCTTTGTAGCTGTGCTTGGAGGGCTGGTCTTCCCGTCCCCAGTCACTGTCTTCTCTTCACCGTCAGATCATTTGTGTCCAGAGCTTACAGACCTGCTCCAGAAGGGGTTCATAACGTGTGCTCCACACAGAGAGGTGCAGCTGCCTGCGTCATCAAACTTCCGTCCCCAAAGTCATGTTACCTTCCTCCTGCAGCTCCCACAGTCTCCTGGCTGGGGGAGCCCTCCCTGGGCAGCTGAAGCAATGAGGAGACAGCCACTCAGCAGCTTCCAACACTCATATTTGATAAAAACTCTCAGCAAGTTGCAAATCATACCTCAACGTAATAAAAGCCATGTATGACGAACTACAGCCAACGTCATATTCAATTGGGAAAAACTAAAACCCATTTCCACTAAGAACAGGAACAAGAGGGATGCTCACTCTCACCACTCCTGTTCGACATAGCACTGGAAGTATTAGCCATTGCAATTAGACAAGAAGAAGAAATAAAAGGCATCCCAATTGGAAAAGAAGAAGTAAAACTGTCCTTATTCACAGATGACATAACATTGTATATAAAAAACCTTAAAGACTCCACCAAAAAATTATTCGACTTAATAAATGAATTCGGCAATGTAGCAGGATACAAAATTAATGCCAATAAATCTATGGCATTTTATACACCAATAGAGAACTTACAGAAATAGAGACTAAAAAATCAATCTCACTTACAATTGCACCAAAAAAATTAAGATATCTAGGAATAATCTTATCTAAAGGGGTAAAAGACCTCAATGCAGAAAACTATAGGATGTTGAAAAAAGAGATAGAGGAAGACATAAACAGATGGAAGCACATACCATGTTCATGGATTGGTAGAATCAACATTATTAAAGTTTCCATACTACCCAAAGCAATCTATAGATTCAATGCACTCCCTTTTAAATTACCAAGGGCATATTTCACAGACCTAGAATGAACTCGCAACAAATTGATCAGGAATAAAAAATGACCTAGCTAGCTGCATCAATTCTGAGAAAGAAGAAAGTAGGTGGGATCTCAATACCAGATATCAAACTGTATTACAAAGCCATTGTTCTCAAAACTGCTTGGTACTGGCACAAGAACAGACATATGAATCAATGGAATAGAATTGTGAACCCAGAAATCGACCGGAAACAATATGCTCAATTAATATTTGACAGAGGAGGCAAGAACGTACAATGGAGTCAAGACAGTCTCTTCAATAAATGGTGTTGGGAAAACTGGACAGATACCTGCAAAAAAAAAAAAGAAAGAAACTAGACCACCAACATACACCATACACAAATATAAACTCAAAATGGATAAAGTACTTAAATGTAAGGCAGGAGACCATAAAAATACTAGAGGAAACCAAAGGCAACAAAATCTCAGACATATGCCGAAGCAATTTCTTCACCAACACGGCTGCTAGGGCATTATTGGAAACTAAAGAGAAAATAAACAAATGGGACTACATCAAAATAAAAGCTTCTGCACAGCAAAAGAAACCATTAACAAAACAAGAAAGCCCACTGCATGTGAGAACATATTTGCCAATGTTATCAGTGATAAGGGTTTAATCTCCAACATTTATAGGGTACTCATACAAGTTAACAAAAGATGATAAGCAGTCTAATCAGAAAATGGGCAAAATACCTAAATAGACACCTTTCAAAAGAGGACATTCAGAAAGCCAAGAGACATATGAAAACATGCTCAAAGTCACTAATCATCTGAGAGATGCAAATCAAAACAACAATGAGGTACCATCTCACACTTGTCACAATGGCTATCATCAACAAATCAACAAACGACAAGTACTGGAGAGGATGGGGAGAAAAAGGAACACTCGTGCACTGCTGGTGGGAATGCAGACTGGTGCAGCTACTATGGAAGACAGTATGGAGTTTCCTCAAAAATGTAAAATGGAACTCCCATTTGACCCAGTGATCCCACTTCTAGGAATATATCCCAAGAAAACAGAAACACCAATCAGAAAGGATATATGCATCCCTATGTTCATAGCAGCACAATTTACCATAGCTAAGATTTGGAAACAGCCTAAGTGCCCACCAGCAGATGAATGGATTAGAAAACTCTGGTACATCTACGCAATGGAATACTATGCTGCTGTAAAAAAGAAGGAACTCTTACCTTTCGCAACAGCATGGATGGAACTGGAGAACATTATGCTAAGTGAAATAAACCAGTAAATGAATGAAAAATACCACATGAACTCACTCATTTATGGATAATAAAGACCATTATAAACTGATGAACAAAAATAGATACAGAGGCAGAGCAGCCTCGAACAGACTGTCAATCTACAGCGGGAAGGCCTGGGAGGGTTGGGGGCAGGAGAGGAGGGTAAGAGATCAACCGAAGGACTTGTATGCATGCATATAACTATAACCAATGGAGATAAGACACTAGGAGGTAGGGGAGGCGGGGGAAAGGTCAAGGGGGAAAATAAAAAGGAGACATATGTAATACTCTGTAATATTTTAAGCAACAAAACAAAAATTAAAAATTAAATAATTAAATGAAATCCTTGTCAGTTTATTCTGACATCTAGGCCAGTGGTCAGCAAACTCTAGCTCTCGAGCCACATGCAGCTCTTTGGCCCCTTGAGTGTGGCTCTTCCTAAGCCTTAGGAGGACCCTAATCCTATCTAATAATAGAGAAACATGGTAATTAACCGTAACTTCGCTACCCTTCCCATTAGCTAATCAGCAAGATATGCAAATTAACTGCCAACAAAAATGGCGGCCGGCAGCCAGGCAGCTGAAGCTAACAGGAGGCTTGCTTGCTCCAGTGAGGAAGGAATCCAAGGTTCCCCGCCTGCTGCTGCCGGCCTCTGAGCTTGCTCTTTAAGAAACATTGTTGCAAATATAGAAGCTAAACTAAACCCAGAAACCTGCTTTCAGCAGCCAAGGACTCAGAGCTAGAGCTGAGCCTCAGAGCTAAAGCCGGCTCTCAGCTCCAGTGACAGTCATAGAAGGTAAATAAATCCCAGAATAAAAAAGAAAAAAAAATGGAGAGGTTGGGAGCTTCAGTCACCCGCCAGCCCGAAAACGGCCCTCAGCCCCTCACCCAGACTGGCCAGGCACCCCAGGGGGACCCCCACCCTGAAGGGGGTGTGACCAGCTGCAAACAGCCATCATCCCCTCATCCAGGCTGGCCAGGCACCCCAGTGGGGACCCCCACCCTGATCCGGGACACCCTTCAGGGCAAACTAGCTGGCCCCCACCCATGCACCAGCCCTCTATCCTATATAGTAAAAGGGTAATATGCCTCCCAGCACCGGGATCAGTGGAGCCACAAGGCCTTCCGAACCCGGGATCAGCGGAACCGCGAGGCCTCCAGGCCTGGGATCAGCAGAGCTGTGTGGCTTCCTGGCTTGGGATCAGCAGAGCCTCCCAGCATCGGGATCAGCGGAACCGCAAGGCCTCTGGGACTGGGATTAGCAGAGCCATGAGGCCCCTCGGCCTTGGATCAGCAGAGCCACAAGGCCACTCAAACCCTGGAACAGCGGAGCTGCAAGGCCTTCTGGCACTGGGATCAGCGGAGCAGCGAGGCCTCCTAGCACCAGGATCAGCTGAGCAGCGAGGCCTCCTGATCCCTGAAGCAGCTTGACAGCGGCAGCGCCCAAACCCCCTGATCGCCCTGTGGCTCTGTGTGTGACAGGAGGCGGGGCCACAACCTCCCTATCCTCCCTGCTCTGTTCATGACAGGGGAAAGCTCCCCAACCCCCCCGCCCCATTGGCCCTAATCTGTGTGTGAAGGGGTGGAGCCGCAACCTCCCCATCGACCCTGCCTTCAGTGTGACTGAGGGTGGCATCGCAACCTCCTGATCTGCCCTGCTCTGTGCATGACAGGTGGCGGTGCCCCAATTCCCCAGTTGGCCCTGATCTGAGCCTGACCAAGGGCTGAGGGGCAGTCACCTAGGGATTGGGCCTGCCCTCTGGTACCCGGGATCGGGCCTTAGCCAGCTGGTCATTATCTCCCGAGGGGTCCCAGACTGTGAGAGGGCACAAGTGGGGCTGAGGGACACTCCCCCCCTCCAGTGCACAATTTTTTGTGCACCGGGCCTCTAGTTAAGTTAAATGTCCTCTTTTGAAAGGTGTCTATTTAGGTCCTTTGCCCATTTTTTGATTAGACTGCTTATCTTCCTTTTGTTAAGTTGTATGAGTTCCCTATAAATGTTGGAGATTAAACCCTTATCACTGATAACATTGGCAAATATGTTCTCACATGCGGTGTGCTTTCTTGTTTTGTTGATGGTTTCTTTTGCTTTTCTGAAGCTTTTATTTTGATGTAGTCCCATTTGTCTATTTTCTCTTTAGTTTCCAATAATGCCCTAGCAGCCGTGTTGGTGAAGAAATTGCTTCGGCATATGTCTGAGATTTTGTTGCCTTTGGATTCCTCTAGCATTTTTTATGGTTTCCTGTCTTACATTTAAGTCCTTTATCCACTTTGAGTATATATTTGTGTATGGTGTAAGTTGGTGGTCTAGTTCCATTTTTTTTGCAGGTATCTGACCAGTTTTTCCAACACCATTTATTGAAGAGACTGTCTTGACTCCATTGTATGTTCTTGCCTCCTTTGTGAAATATTAATTGAGCATATTGGTTCGGGTAGATTTCTGGGTTCTATATTTTATTCCATTAATCTATATGTCTGTTCTTGTGCCAGTACCAAGCAGTTTTGAGAACAGTGGCTTTGTAATACAGCTTGATATCTGGTATTGAGATCTCACCTACTTTGTTCTTCTTTCTCCGGATCGCTGCAGCTATTCGGGGTCTTTTTTTATTCCAGATTAATTTTTGGAGAGTTTGTTCTAGATCTGTGAAGTATGTCATTGGTATTTCAATGGAAAGTGCTTTGAATTTATAGATTGCCTTGGTTAGTATGGATATTTTGATGATGTTGATTCTACCAATCCAAGATCATGGTATGTTCTTCCATCTGTTTATGTCTTCCTCTATCTCTTTTTTCAATGTCCTGTAGTTTTCTGAGTAGAGGTCCTTTACCTCTTTAGTTAAGTTTATTCCTAGGTATCTTAATTTTTTTGGTGCGATGGTAAATGGGACTGTTTTTTTAGTCTCTTTCTGTAAGTTCACTATTGGTGTATAGAAATGCCATAGATTTCTTGGTGTTAATTTTGTATCCTGCTACATTGCCGAATTCATATTTTTAAGTCTAATAGTTTTTTGATGGAGGTTTTAGGATTTTTTTTATGTACAACGTTATGTCATCGGTGAATAAGGACAGTTTTACTTCTTCTTTTCCAATTTGGATGCCTTTTATTTCTTCTCATGTCTAATTGCAATGGCTAATACCTCCAGTACTATGGGGAATAGGAGTGGTGAGAGTGGGCATCCCTGTCTTGTTCCTGTTCTTAGGGGAAATGTTGTTAGTTTTTGTCCATTGAGTATGATGTTGGCTTTAGTTTTCCATATATGCCTTTTATTATGTTGAGGTATGATCCTTCTATTCGCACCTTGCTGAGAGTTTTTATCAAAAATGGGTGTTGGATTTTGTCAAATGCTTTTTCTGCATCAATTGATATGACTATGTGGTTTTTTCTTTCAATTTGTTTATGTGATGTACCACATTTATTGATTTGCGGATATTGTACCATCCTTGCATCCCTGGGATAAATCCTACTTGGTCATGGTGTATGATCTTTCTGATGTACTGCCAGATCCGATTTGCTAAGATTTTGTTGAGGATTTTGGCATCTATGTTCATGAAGGATATTGGCCTGTAATTCTCTTTCATTGTGTTGTCTTTACCTGGTTTTGGTATTAGGGTGATGCTGGCTTCATAGAATGAGCTTGGAAATCTTCCTTTCTCTGGAATTTTTTGTAGTAGTCTGAGGAGTATAGGTTTTAATTCTTCCTTGAATGTTTGGTAAAACTCCCCTGTGAAGCCATCTGGTCCTGGGCTTTTGTTTGCTGGAAGCTTTTTGATGACTGCTTCCATTTTTTCTAGTTATTGGTCTATTGATATTCTTAGATTCTTCCTGATTGAGTTTTGGAATGTTGTATTTTTCTAGGAATATGTCCATTTCCTTCAGGTTGTCTAGTTTGTTGGAGTAGAGTTGTCCATAGTATTTTTCATAATCATTTGTATTTCTGTGGGGTCTGTTGTTATTTCACCTCTATCATTTCTGATTTTGTTTATTTGGGTCCTCTCTCCTTGCTTTTTGGTGAGCCTGGCTAGAGGTTCGTCAATCTTGTTTATCCTTTCAAAGAACAAGCTCTTGGTTTCATTGATTTTATCTATTGTTCTTTTGGTCTTTATGTCATTGATTTCTGCTCTAATCTTTATTATCTCCTTCCTTCTGCTCAATCTGGGCTTTTCTTGGTGCTCTCTTTCTAGTTCTTTGATATGTAGACTTAGATGATTTACTGCCAGTTTTTTCTTTTCTTTTTTTTCTTTTTTTTTTTTTTTGAGATAGGCCTGTAGAGCTATAAACTTCCCTCTCAGGACTGCTTTCATTGTGTCCCATAGGTTTTGGATTGTTGTGTTTTCATGTCATTAGTTTCCAGGATGTTTTTTAATAACATGCTATTCAGCTTCCAACTGTTTGAGTGTTTTGGGTTGTTTTTATTGTAGTTTATTTCTAATATTATGCCATTGTGGTCTGAGAAGATGCTTGGTATGATTTCAGTCTTCTTGAATTTGGGGAGACTTTGTTTGTGACCCAATATGTGGTCTATTTTTGAAGATGTCCCATGAGCACTTGAGAAGGACGTATATTTTGTGGCTTTAGGGTGAAGTGTTCTGAAGATGTCAATTAAGTCCATCTGATCTAGTGAGTCATTTGGGATTGCTGTTTCTTTGCCAATTTTTTGTCTAGAGGATTTATCCAGGGATGTCAGTGGTATATTAAAGTCCCCTACTATGATTGTATTGTTGTGGATCTGTCCCTTGATATCTTCCAGGAGTTTTTTTATGTATTTGGGTGCTCCTGCATTGGGTGCATATATGTTTATTAGGGTTATATCCTCTTGTTGTATTGATCCCTTTAGTATTATGAAGTGGCCTTCCTTATCTCTTGTTATGGTCTTTTCTTTGAAGTCTATTTTGTCCGATATAAGTATTGCTACCCCAGCTTTTTTTTAGATTTTCATTTGCCTGAAAGATATTTTTCTATCCCTTCACTTTCAGTCTGTGTGGGTCCCTTTTTCTGAAGTGGGTCTCTTGCAGACAGCAAATATATGGGTCATGTTTTTTTATCCATTCAGCCACTCGATGTATTTTGATTGGAGCATTTAGTCCATTTATGTTTAAAGTTATTATTGTAAGGTACTTGTTTGTAGCCATTTCTATTTTTTGTGCCTGTTTTCTGTCTTAGCTTTTTATCTCTTCCTTTTACACCAGTCCCTTTAGCATTTCTTGCATTGCTGGCTTGGTTGTGATAAACTCCCTTAGCCTTTTTTTTTTGCCTGTGAAGCTTCTTATTTCCCCTTCAATTTTGAATGATAGCCTTGCTGGATAGAGTATTCTTAGATTCAGTCCTTTGCTTTGCATTACTTTGTAAATTTCTGTCCATTCTTTTCTGGCCTGATGTGTTTCTGTTGAGAAATCATTTGATAATCTAATGGTAGATCCCTTGTATGTAACTTTCCGTCTCTCTCTTGCAGCTTTTAAGATTCTTTCTTTGTCCTGAACATTTGCCATGGTAATTATGATGTGTCTTGGTGTTGGTCTTTTCGGGTTCACCTTGTTTGGGACACTCTATGCTTGTGTGACTTTTTTCTTCCCCACATCAGGGAATTTTTCTGATATTATTTCTTCCAATAGGTTTTCTAACCCTTGTTCCTCTTTCTGTTGTTCTGGCACCCCTATTATGCATATGTTGTTTTGTTTCATGTTGTCCCATAGCTCCCTTAGGCTCTCCTCTTGTCTTTTAATTTTTTACTCCAATTGCAGTTCAGTTTGGATGTGTTTTGCTTCTCTGTCTTCTAATTAGCTAATTCGGTCCTCCGCTTCTCCTAGTCTACTGTTGAAACTTTCAATGGTGTTTTTTATTGCAGCTATATCACTCTTCATTTCTTCTTGGTTCTTACATAAGTTATTGATTTTTTCATTCGTTTCTTTTTGATTCTTGCAAAAGTTGTTGATTTTTTCATCCATTTCTTCTTGATTCTTGCATACGTTATTGATTTTTTCCCTCCATCTGGTTTATGCATTTTAGGACCCTTAATCTGAATTCTTTTTCTGTCATGCTGCATGCCTCTGTTTCACTTGGCTGCTTTTCTGGCGAGTCCTTCTTTTCTTTCCTTTTGGGGTTTCTTTGTCTACCCATGTTTGATCTCACCGACATATCTAGATGTTGAGTCGTTCAGGGGCTGCTCCTTGGGTGGCAATGGCTTTTGGGCTGTGGTTGTTCCTCAGGCAGTTGTGGTGGCAGCTGCTCCTCAGTTGGCAGCAGCTCCTCTGGTGAGTGCTGTTCACAGCCATGGTGGCTCCTCTGGCTGGTGGGGGGAGGCTTCACACACAGCTGCTGTTCCTCAGACAGAGGGTGTGCTGATCATGAGGCTGCTGTTCCTTGAATGGGGTCGGGCTACACACGCAGCTGCTACTCCTTGAACTGGGGCACTCTGCTCACATGGCTGCTGATCCTTGGATGGGGGCTGGCTGCATGCTGCTGTTGTTCCTCTGATGTGGTGGGCTGCTCATGGGGCTACTGCTCCTAAGACTTGGACAGGTTGATTGCAAGTCTGCTGCTCCTCAGACAGGGCTGGGCTGCTTGCGAGGCTGCTGCTCTTTGGACGGGAGTGAGCTGTATGTGTGGCTGCTCCTCCTCAGATGGGGACGTGCCACTCACCCAGCTGCTGCTCTTCGGACAGGTGCAGGCTGTTGTGGCTCTGCTCCTTGGACCGGTGCTTGCTGCGCAGGGCTGCCGCTCCTCGACATGGGCAGTCTGCTCATGTGGCTGCTGCTCCTTGGACCAGGGTGGGCTGCTGTTGCTCCTTGAATCATCCCAGGCCGCTCGCAGAACTGCTGCTCCTCGGATGGGGCGGGCTGCTCACACAGCTGCTGTTCCTCGGGTTGGGCAAGCTGCTTGTGTGGCTGCTGCTGCTTGGACGAGGGCAAGATGCTTGTGCAGCTGCTGCTCCTTGGACTAGTGCCAGGGGTGTGCAGCTCCTGCTCCTTGGATGGGGGCGGGCTGCACAGGGCTGCCGCTCCTCAGACGTAGGAAGACTGCTAGTGCAGCTGCTGCTCCTCGGACAGGCCGGACTGCTTGTGTGGTTGCTGCTCCTCGGATGGGGAAGCGGGCCACTCACAGAGCTGCTGCTCCTTGGACAGGTGCAGGCCACATGAAGCTGCTGCTCTTAGGCTCGAGGCAGGCTGCTCACAGGACTGATGCTTCGTGGACAAGTGCGCACTGCTCACGTGTCTGCTGCTCATGTGGTTGAAAAAATAATGTGAAAAGAAGTAGGAAATAAAGGGACAAAAAAAAAAGGAGAACAAAGCAAAAAGCAAAAAAAAAAAGCTAACAAAACAATAATAAAAAAATAAAAATGAAAAATTGAAATGTCATTTCTTTGGCTGGCTTAAGATCCCAGTTTTCTGAAATGTCTGTGCTTTTTTTGTTGTTGTTTTTGTCATTGCTGGGACTCTCTGTATGGCATCTTGGACATTGGGAATGAAATACTGGATAAGACCTGGATTGTGCTTATTTTCTCAAGATCATTTGTCAAGCTGAAATCAGACTACAAAATTCATCTCCCCCGTGATGGATGCAGCTCAAAAGTTATTTATTTTTTTCTCTCTATTTTTTTTAATTTATTTTTCAGTTATAGTTGACATACAATATTATATTAGTTTCAGATGTACAACATAGGGATTAGACATTTATGGACCTTGAGTGGTAGCCATAGGTCTAGCACTCATCTGGCACCATGCATAGTTACTAGCTTGTTGTTGGCTATATGCCCGGTGCTGCACACTCCACATCTGTATGACTACCCTTTGCTGGGATATTGGATTGTTAGTGTCACTCGTGCATAATCCAGGCCTGTGTAGTGATTGCATGCTGGATGTTCTCAGTCTTCTGGCCTTCACATTTCAAGGACCTCTCTTCTCTGAGATTTCCCCTTGATGTTCCTATGGCTGTGGTTGCTCGAAACTCTGTCCCCTGGTTCCTCAAGCCAGCATGCCTGTGGGTTATTCAGCAGAATTTTAAATGGTGCAGACTTGACCTTCCCCCCATCTAAAAGCCACAAGCAAATGAGAAACTTATCCAGTGTTACTGACTGTATTCTCTGTTTCCATTCCAAGCGTTAACTCCTTTTTTAAATTCTTTTTTTCTTTTTTGCTCTCTGGTGCTTTCAAGTAGGTCCTCCATCCTCACATTTACAGTTATCTTTAGAAAGGTTGTTTTAATAGGCTCAGCCCAACCAGAAGCAACATTTTCAGATAATTTTTGAAATGCAGATGGGTTTGTTATCTACAATTTATATCCATAATTGAATTAAAGGCTTATTTTTAATTATATTGAATCTATCATTCCTCATATTGCAATCCTCCCACATGCTATTGATAAACTTCAAGAGATTATTTTTAAACAAAATACTCTTTATAAACTAATTTCTAGAACATTAATTAAAAGATAATGCTCATAGTTGTAATTGAAATGATTTATGATCTACTTCATTTGAAATTTACTCAGTATAAAAGATTTAAAAACCTTCAACATAATCTTTTAATTTTAATAGGAATGAGGTTTGAATTCTTTTGTGGCTCCTCTTCACAAGGCATTACATTTTAAAAAGACTTTTTAAAAAATTAGTGAAAAGGCCACATATACTAGAAAATAAAGAGGAAAAAGAAGTACAACATTTTAAAAGTAATTACTATTCATTAGCATATATTATGTTATATGAGTCTATTGCCATCCTTCAAAAAATAAATTCTGATTATTTTATATGTCTCTCCTATGTTTTCCATGGTGAGTTTTGACATTCAGCTTAATTTCTGAAGAACATAGTTACTCTGCTCCTCTTCCAGACAAACAAGGTCTTTGAAAAATCCAAGCATATTTTGGTGAGTCAATATGAGTAGTAAATTGAATTCGTGCCCAAACCAATAAATTGCATACATTTACCAACAGTATATGTACTGTTTTATTTCTCTTGATACATAATCACTATAAATACAGGCTATTTGCAATACGAAACATAAGTTATCTAGAAAACCACTACTTATTCACACTGATATCATTTATATCAAAATAATATGTATACTTTGAACAGACCAATTTATTCTTGTATACAGAAAAGCTATTCATAAATCCTGTCTGTTTTTGCTCTCATATTAAATCTTATGTTTCTTTTACCCCTCAACTTGAATCAAGTTTCACTCAGAAAAATTATTTTGTGGCATAAATCATTATCTTATTTTCTATAATGGCGATATGAAATAGAACATTATTGTGTCCTTGAATCAGTAAACATTACTTAAAATCAATATGTCTTGACTAAAATATTAAACATGTATGAAGCAATGCTTTTTAGATACTATGATGCTTTTCAAAAACAATGTTTTTTAGGTACTACAATGCTTTTTAGAGAAATCACAAGTCTGTGATCCAGATATTTGCTAACAATCACAATAAAACAGAAATACAGCTGGAGTGGGGTGAATGGACAACTACCAGAGCTCACTGACTGAAGGCAGTTTGGGACCACAGAAGAAGGAAGGGAAACCCAAAGATAAGTCAGGAGTCACCGAGTTGAAAATCAGATGTCAGAATGTGTGGAGGCCAAGAATGCTAGAATTTGTGGGGTGGAGTATCAATATATGAGGGGCCCCATTCTTGAATCCTAGCCTCCCCTGTAATTTTCAGTCATTGGAAATGACACTGAACAGCAGCATTAGAGATTTTAAGGACGGCATGAGTCACTTAAGAAAATATCAATGGATACTATCAAGGGAGGACTATAGAATGTTTTATTCCCATTTTTTGAGACAATATAGACAGCATTTTTGTTAGACACTAGAGAGTGAACCTCAGTGTACCTCTCCACCAGCTCTATAAAGACTGAAATTGAATTCCCAGCAAGCCTGTGATGATGGAGGTTAAGAACATTATTTAATGCCAAAACAATACTGAAAAATGTAAATTCCTCATTTTCACTATTTTCAAAAAAGGCATTACTGCTTTTAATTTGAGCAATTAGGAGTTGCACAAAATAAAAGCTAATTGTGACAGCAGTGGTGAGGGAAATTTGGGAGCATGGTGGAGATAAAAATGAATAGACGTGTGGAGGAAATACCCAACAAAGAATAATTAAGAAATGAAAGGTAGGTAAATTAAAATAGCTGGATAAAGGAGGTTAGGACTGCAGACAACTAGAACACAGTTTCAAAAATTAGGTTCCTAGGATGTAAAGAGTAAGGAATGTGCTCTATTTTGAGTGGGCAGTGGGAAACTATGGAACACTTTATGTCTACAGAGTAAATAACATCATGGAAAAAAATTTTAGAGTTTTTTTCTGTGGGAATATAGTGAAAATTATAAGGAGGAGAAATGAGGACTTTGGAGATATTCTCTACCCATGATTATCAGAGTGCAAATTAGCATAAATATATGGAATATAGAAATGAGAAATATGAGGAGGTATTTTGACAGCATAATTGGCAGATTCTAATTAATTAACTGACTTGAGAGATGAGAAGGGATAGATAATAACATGGTCAGGTGTTCTGAGCCCAGAACATGGAGAAATTGCTTTGTCACTAACCAAATTAAGACTTCCAGAAATGGAATCAATATGGAAGCCATGGCTATAAAATAGTTTTTAATTGCATCAATATTTCTTATAAAAGCAAACATAGAAAATTAATACTTAAGAAAATGTACAACTAATTCATTCTAAAGAGACTAATATTTTATAAAATTGGGAGTCTATTTAAATACCATACAGAATCCTATCTAATATAGACAAACATGGTAATTAACTGTACCTCTGACATGCTTCCCATTGGCTAATCAGGGTGATATGCAAATTAACTGCCAACCAAAATGGCGGCCGGCAGCCAGGCAGCTGAAGCGAACAGGAGGCTTGCTTGCTCCAGTGAAGCAGGAAGCCAAGGTTCCCAGCCTGCCTGCTGGGCTCTGAGCTGCAGTTTAAGAAACATTGTTGCAATTTTAGAAGCTAAAAAATACCCCAGATACCTGCTTTCAGCCGTCAGAGCTGAAGCAAGCAGGACCAAAGCAATGTTGCAGTTATAGAATCCAAACAAACGGAGATACTGCTTTCAGCAGCCGAGGTCTCAGAGCTGGAGCTGAGCCTCAGAGCTAAAGCTGGCTCTCAGCTCCAGTGACAGCCATAGAAGGTAAATAAATCCCAGAATAAAAAAAAGAAAAGAATAAAAGGATAGGGTGGGAGCTTCAGTTGCCCGCCAGCCTGAAAACGGCCCTTAGCCCCTCACCCAGACTGGCCAGGCACCCCAGTGGGGACCCCAACCCTGAAGGGGGTGTAATCAGCTGCAAACAGCCATCATCCCCTCATCCAGGCTGGACAGGCACCCCAGTGGGGACCCCCACCCTGAAGCAACAAGATGGCAGCTAATTTGCATACTGAAGGCGGGCAGTAGTGGGCAAGGCTGTCTGTGGTCCGGGACCGGATCTGTGACCCTGCCAGGCGGGGGGCAGTGCTTGAGGCTGTCCATGGTCTGGGACCCGGATCCATGACCTGCTGGGCAAGGGGCAGCGCGGGAGGCTGTCCACAGGACCAAGACATGGATCTGTGACCCTGCCAGGTGGGGGGCAGAGCTTGAGGCTGTCCGCGGTCCCAGGACCCAGATCTGTGACCCTGCCGGGCTGGGGGCAGTGCTTGAGGCTGTCCACGGCCCGGGACCGGGATCCCTTCCCGGCGGGGTGGCAGCTCACACAGGGGCAGATCGGCTAGGGTTGGGCAGGGCAGGACGCCTGGCTTCTGCCCAGCCCCAGTCCCTCTGGGCAGGTGAGCAGCACAAAGAGCCTCTGGACAGGGGAGGCAGGCTGGCGGAGGGCGGCCTGTACTCCCCACATGGCGGTGGTGACAGCTGTGAGCACGCCAAGCGGAGCTGCAGGCTGAGCTGAAGTAGCGCCTGCAGGCCATCAGTGCCCAGGAGGGGCTACGCAAAATCTGCCTCCTGGCCCAGAAGGTGCAGGATCGCAGAGACAGCCAACTTGTCAGGCCAGACTGACGTCCTCCTGGCCGCACCACGGGGGTTTGCGGATCTGCAAAACCAGAGGCCTCCGGTGTGCACATCCCCCCCTGGTGTGCGAACATCCCCCAGCACACTGTCACCCTCCCACGGCTGCAACAGTTGCAAACCAAGGTGTGCACAAGTTCCCCCTGCCTCTCCACCGCACTTCCATCAACCCGGCATGCCTAACACCCCCACAGGATGTGCACACATCCCCTCTGATGCGCTCACGTCCTTTGGAGTGTGTCTGGGTGTTCTGGGTGCTGAGAATGGGCGCCTGTGAGATGACAGTGAGAAGGCGGAGTGGTGATGCCCTGTTCCCAGGGAGGCCAGTGCAGCTACGAGATCACCTCTGGGGAGTTAATGCAGGTGCTGAGGCAGGAACAGGTGCAGACAGACACACCTGGTGGGCGCGGGCGGCCCTCGCTGAGGTGCCTTCAGTCAGCATTCAAGATCAAGAGCCCAGAGGCAGAGAGGAATTCCGTCCTCTCAGTGAAACAGTGGGATAGTCGGGGCGACTGTAGAGGAGGAATGTGCACTTTGGGTGCCAGCACCCATGAGCGAAGGCTGCCCTGACTGAGCCTTGCTTGCTTGGGGCCTAGTGCACTCCTGCCGGGGAGCGGATGACAGGACGTGCTTTTCCGAATTAATGAGAGAAAACCTTGATTCTCCCGCTGCCCACAAAAGTGGAAAGTGAAGTGAAGAGACATGTGGGGAGTGAGCGAGGTTCCCTGTCTGGGGGTTCCAAATCTGCTGTTGGCTTCTTTCACCGCTGACTAGAGATATACAGGGTATCCCCCCAAAATGTATACACATTTTGAATACCTACTAATTACAATGGTTTTAAGCATAAGAAAGAAACAACAATGGAGCTGTTATCTGTTAAAAGTGTGGGCACAAACAGGTAGTTGGACATTCCCTGAGGTGTCTCAGATTAGAGAGGGCGAAGGCCAGACTGAGGGCCCCCCCACCCCAGTGCACGAATTTTGTGCACCGTTCTACTAGTTATATTTATAATGAAGCAAACACATCTTTTTGTTACAGCAGCACTAGATGAGGATTTGGTATGTAATGTGTGTGTGTGTGTAATATATCTTTTATTGATTTTTTACAGAGAGGAAGGGAGAAGGATAGAGAGTTAGAAACATTGATCAGCTGCCTCCTGCACACTCCCCACTGCATATGTGCCCGCAACCAAGGTACATGCCCTTGACCAGGATCAAACCTGGGACCCCTGAGTCCACAGGACAAAGCTCTATCCACTGAGCCAAACTAGTTAGGGCTGTAATGTATATTTTGATAGGAGAAAAAAACTCTTAGGTGATTCTAATGCAAAGCAATGACTCAGCACTATTTTCTGGATAATCTTAACTGTTTTAAAAAGCTAAGTCAGAGGCAAAATATAAATAATATTATTACCACTAGCCTATAATTTTCTTTAAATATATATTCTTTGATAAGAAAAATGGTTGTCCACTTCTATGTAGAATCATTAGCAGATCACTGTGAATTATCAAAATAATCCCTACACTATTTACTGTTTTACTAGTCAGTTTCACACTATATGTAACATGTGTTATTGTGACTCTACATATTGATTTTATTTTTGAAACAGTGACTCTCTGTAGGGTAGATCCAGTTTGAGATTTAAAAACAGATATGTGAGGAAGTTTGCAATAATTAACGGTATTCTATTATCTACACAAATAAAAGAAAAAGATGCTAATTGACCATACCTTCGCTATGCCCTAAGCCATGCCCACCAGCCAATCAGAGCGACTATATGCAAATTAACCCAAATAAGATGGCAGCCAGCAGCCACTGAGCTGGAGCAGGTGATGGAGGAAGCCAAACTTTCTGCCAGCCCTGAGCCAGCTGAGGCCTCCGCTCATGGCAACAGAGTTTCAATTATAGCAGACAAATAAATCCCAGATACCTGCTTCCAGCCAGCCTCCACTTGGAGCTTGGGTGGCTGGAGGTTGTGGTCAGCCTGCAAACAGCCATCAGCCCCTCACCCAAGCTGGCCACACCCTCATGGGGTGAGGAGCCCGGCTGGGGGGTTTATCCAGCCTGAAAATGGCCCTCAGCCCCTCACCCAGACTGGCCAGGCACCCCAGCAGGACCCCCCACACACCCTGAATGGGGTGTGGCCAGCCTGAAAATGGCCCTCAGCCCCTCACCCAGGCTGGCCAGGCACCCCAGTGGGGACCCCCACACTGAAGGTGCTGTGGCCAGCCTGCAAACAGCCATCAGCCCCTCACCCAGGCTGGCTAGGCACCCAAGCGGGATCCCCACCCTGATCCGGGACACCCTTCAGGGCAAACCAGCCAGCCCCCACCCAAGCACCAGGCCTCTATTCTATATAATAAAAGGGTAATATGCAACTGACCCTAACAGCAGAACGACTGGGAATAACTGGTCACTATGACACACACTGACCACCAGGTCCAGACGCTCAATGCAGGAGCTGCCCTCTGGTGGTTAATACACTCCCACAGGGGGAGCTCTGCTCAGCCACAAGCCAGGCTTTTGGCTGCCAGTACAGCGGTGGTGGTGGGAGCCTCTCCCACCTCCTCAGCAGTGCTAAGGATGTCCGACTGCAGCTTAGGCCTGCTCCCTGCTGGCAAGTGGACATCCCCTGAGGGCTCCCGGGAAGCTAGAGTGATGTCTGTTACCTTAGGCCCAATCCTCCAGGGAGCGGGCCTAAGCCAGTGGGTGGTCATTCCCCGAAGGCCCCAGACTGCAAGAGGGCACAGGCTGGGCTGAGGGAACCCCCCCTGTGCACAAATTTTTGTGCACTGAGCCTCTAGTCTATAATAATAAAAGGGTAATATGCTAATTAGACCAAATGTCCTTCCTAATGAAGCCAGGGCTGGAGAGAAGCCAGCCTGGTCCCAGGTGCCTTTGGGCATCCCTAGGGAAACCAGCCTGGGTCCCAGGTGCCTGCAGGCAGCTGGAGGAGGGAAGCCTGGGTCCCAGGTGCTAGAGGGAAGCCAGTGCCAGCGGTTGGGGGAAGGAAGGCCTACTCTTGTACAAATTTTCATGCATCGGGCCTCTAGTTTCTAATAAGTAAGAATATCCTATGTAATAACAAATGATTCTGTCTTGAAAATTCAGCTCTTGAAAATTGCTGAGACACAATTAACTGTGAGAAATAAATTTGGAGATTGGCGTATGTGAATTACACGAAGAAAATAACCAAAGGACCGGTGATGTTACAAATTACAGTAAGAATCTCAATTTTCTCGAATCAAAAGAAGTTGATTTTAAATTAACTATGACAAAATATGGGGCAAATGGAAGGAAATAAACATAATGACTTCCAAGTACTAAAGAGGAACAGGGAAAGAAAAGAGCACAACTCACTGGTTAGGTAAAACACAAAAAGCAAATTTTGACTTTATCAAAAGTAACTGATATAAGGAAAAGGAAATAAAGAGTTTCTAATATTTTCATTTAAATGCCAATTGCATAGCCTTATATCACTTAAAGTAGGACAAAGACAAACAAAGTTCTTAGCTACAAAAGTATTTCCAAAGAGATAAATTAAAATCATTTTATCTCATGACTAAGTGTTTTTTTTGTTGTTGTTGTTTTCTTTTATTTGTTTGTTTGTTTTTTAATATATTTTATTGATTTTTTTTTACAGAGAGGAAGGGAGAGGGATAGAGAGTTAGAAACATCGATGAGAGAGAAACATCGATCAGCTGCCTCCTGCACACTCTTTACTGGGGATGTGCCCACAACCAAGGTACATGCCCTTGACCAGAATCGAACCCAGGACCCTTGAGTCCCCAGGCCGATGCTCTATCCACTCAGCCAAACTGGTTAGGGCTGTTTGTTTTTTTAAATGACAAACATTTATTTCTCATAGTCTGGAGCCTGGGAAGTCCAAGATTAAGGTGCAGCAGATGAGGCCCATCTGCTGGTGTCTGGTGAGGCCCATTTCCTGGCTTATAGATGGCTATTTTCTTCTTGTTTCCTCACATGATGGAGAGCAGAGTGGAGAACAGATCATCACTTTAATGTCATTTCCTATAAGACACTAGAGGCCTGGTGCACAAAATTTGTGCACAGGTAGAGTCCCTAGGCCTGGCAGGTGATCAGGGCCAATCGGGGCCTTCCTGGCTGCTGGCCAGGGCCTTCCTTCCCCGGCTGCTGGCTACAGTCTGGGGCCTTCCTTTATTCCCCGCCACCCCCTGGGGTCAGCGCACATCATAACAAGTGATCGAACTCCCGTCTCCCAAAGGCCCCGCTTTTTAAAAAATATATTTTATTAATTTTTTACAGAGAAGGGAAAGGGATAGAGAGTTAGAAACATCCATGAGAGAGAAACATCCATCAGCTGACTCCTGCACACCCCACTGGGGATGTGCCCGCAACCAAGGTACATGTCCTTGACCGGAATCAAACCTGGGACTCTTCAGTCCACAGGCCAACACTCTAGCCACTGAACCTAACTGGTCAGGACGGCCCCATTTTTTAAAAAAAATTTCTATTGATTAAGTTATTACATATGTGTCGTTATCCCCACATTATCCCCCATTCCCCCCACTCATTCCCTCACCCCCTGTTGTCTGTGGTTTATTTATTTACAACGTTTGTGATTGGTTTACTTTTTAAAAATTTATCTTTATTCAGAAAATATTTTACAAAAGTTCCCATGTTGAAGCATAGATGATGCTCTCAGATATGTAAAATACTTGCTCAATGGTTCACACATTTTTGAGAAGAAGCATACAATTAATCAGGGAATAAAGCTCAGCATGGTGATTCCTAAATAAAGGCATTTACAACAAACAAATTTTCAGCGAGCACAGAGGTGTTCTTTTTCACTGTTATATTGGCAATACTCTTCACACTGGAGATACTTAAGGCATAATAGGCAATAAGTGAATATTAGATGAAATAATGAGAGAAAATAGTAAAGAGATAGATAGGAAAACACTGTTCTTTTAAATCATAGTTTTAAAAAAAGTACTTGTAATAATGTATTAACAGACATATATACAGTGAAAAGGCTATTTGCTCTCACCATTTCCATTTGCATTGTATTTATGAATCTAGCCAGTGCAATAAGGCAAGATAAAAAGTAAATATGTATTATTTAAAAAAAATACAAATTATTTGAAAATGAAATTGTAGTTTATGTAGAAAATAAGTAATGTATACAAAAACCTCACTAAATTTATTGAGTTTTTCAAGTTGTTAGAACCCAATGTCATTATACTGAAATCAGCTGTAAATTGGAAGGTGACATTTAAAGAGTACCCTTTACAATAGCTTTGTGAAATATTTAGGAATAAATTCAAAAAGACATGCAAGACTTCTACCCTGAAAACTTCAAAATTTTAGAGAGATAATTTTTTTTAAATACCAAAATATGTGTAGCTATATTCTACTGTCATTGATTTGAAGTTCCATGATTAAGATGTTGACCCCTTTATCGACCTATATATCAAGGCAAAGCCAGTTAAATCTAATAATACAAGATGATTTTAAACTGCACATACAAAAGAATACCCAAGGAAATATTTTTTAAAACGAACATATAGGAGGACTTATATGATCTCATTTCAAGCCTAAAAAGAAACTAAAATTGATATAGCATGGTACTGGTGCAAAGACAGACATCTAGGTCAGTAGAACAGAATAGAAAGCTCAGAAATAGACCAAAACATATGTTCAATAAATTTTTAACAGGGCCACTAAGGTTACTTATTGAGGAAAGAACTACTTTCAAGAAACAGAGGGAACAATTGCATACTTGAGTGAAAAATGATGACTACCAGTATTTACCCCATATGAAAACATTTTATTTAGATGAATCATTGACCTAAATGTAAAAGCTAAAGTGATAACAACTTCAGAAGAAAACAAGTGAGAATGACTTCATGATCTTAGTGTAAATAAGGATTCTTAAACATGGAGAAAGTACATACAAGGGGGAAAAATGGAAAATTGAAATTCAAAATTTTAAACTTCTGCTATTCAGTGATAAATTTTTAAAAATAAAGTAAGCTAGGATAAATTATATATATATATATATATATATATATATATATATATATATATATATATATGTATGTATTATGACAATGAAGCCATATTTAGAATATACTAGTATAAAGAGCTCCTATACTCAAGAGAGATTTTAAAGGATTTTAAAATATTTAAATGTACAAATAACTTGAACATAAACTTAACAATAGATGTTATAAAAATGGCCACAAGCACATAAAGTATTCTTAATATATTTAGTTATCAGGGAAATGCAAATTTTAATGGCAATGAAATGCCAATTCATACTAGAGGGATACTTTAATCAAACAACACAAAGTAATTGTGATGGTGTCATTGCAATAGGGAAGGAAAAAGGAAACTATTCTGAGAAAGAGTTTGGCAATTTCTTACGAAGTTAAGCACAAACCTCCAGTAAAATACAGGAATTCCCCTCTTACGTATTTACCCAAAAAATGCAAATATATGCTTACACAAAAAGAAAAGAACACAACTCTTTTAAACCTTGTAATTGAATGTTTATGTCAGCTCTCCTCTTAGTAGCCTTCAAACAGGAACCAAGCCAAATGTTTATTACTGGATAGTTGTTAAACTGATCTACTTATACAGTACAATATTAAGATTTAATAAAAAAAACAAACTACTGACACACAGCAATGCATACTATAAATGAATCCCCAAACCAATATTCTAAGTAAAATCATCCTTACACAAAAGGGTATGTATTTTATGATTCCATTATGATGAAGTTCAACATAGGAAACTGTCATAGTGATGGGAATCTGGCCAGTAATTACCTTAAGGTGTCTGAGTGTGAATTTCCTTGAAAGGGATACAAAGGACTTTCTCAGGTACCAGCACATTCCATATTGTGTTTGGCATTGCAGTTACATGAACATATGTCAAAGTGGTCAGACCTACTTCCACCCCACTCAATTTGCAGCCCCACTCAAGCTGTTTGAAGCTGCTTTTCCATATGAATGGCCTGTTCTGGCTCAGGCTTCAGACTTTCCTAAAATCTCTCAAACAAACAGCAGCTGGCATCAGCATACCCAAAACCTATCAGTAAGTGGCCTAAGACCCGGCACTAGCAGCCGCCTCCCTGGCTTCACAACTTAGCCTCTCCTGGGAACTTCCAAGGCCAACACAAATTGCAGTCATCTGCAGATTGTTGTATAGCTCCTGCCACGTGGCCCCAGGCAGTGGCTGACTTCTGGGAAGTCAAGCTGTCCAGAGCCAATGCACCCACTGGACAGCTTCGGACCACAACAGATTACACATCTACACATCCACAAGTGACACACAGAAGCAAATCCTGCTCCATAGGGGTATCTCCTACACAACAACTCTTCCACTGTGCTTGCAGCTGGGCCTCACAGCTAATTGGCCTGGAGATCAACTCCTCCCTGTGATGCCAATGAAGGCTCAACTACAACAAGATAGTGCACATAGCCCAAACAGGGGTGCACCTAGCTTGCCCAGCTCAGGTGACGGCGGAGCCTGAGGCACTGGACCCTCCAGAACTCCTACCACACAAGGCCACTCTACCAATTCCCGGAGACATAGAAGCTCTACTTAGTACATGGGAATAAACATAGGGAAGCAGCCAAAATACAGAGACAGAGGAATATGTCACAAATGAAAGAAGAGAAGAGATCTCCAGAAACAACTAAATGCAATTAAAGCAAACAAACTAGTAGATACAGAGTTCAAAACAATGGTTATAAGGATACTCTAGGATCTGAATGAGAGCTTAAAGGGATTCTGTGAGACTTTCCAGGATCTTAGTGAGAATTTCAAGAACCTTAGTGAAAGCGTCAAAGATCATGAAAAAGAACCAGTCAGAAATTAAACGTACACTAACTTAAATAAAGAATAATTTACAGGAATTCAGCAGTAGAGTAGAGGATGCTGAGAAACAAATCAGGTATTTGGAAGCTGAGGAAGGAAAAAACACCCAATCAGAAGAACAAAAAGAAAAAATAGTCAAAAAAATATAAAGATAGTGTAAGGAGCCTCTGGGACAACTTCAAGGATACCAACACTCACATGATGGGGGTTCCAGAAGAAGAGAGCTAGTTATTGAATATTTATTTGAAGAAATGATGACCAAAAAATACCCAAACCCTCCCTATCTAGTGAAAGCAATAGTCTTACAAGTCCAGGAAGCGCAGAGTTCCAAACAAGAGAAACCCAAAGAGGGCCACACCAAGACACATCATAATTAAAATGCCAAAGGTTAAAGACAAAGAGAGAATCTTAAAAGCAGCAAGATAAAAGCAGTTAGTAACCTACAAGGGAGCGCCCATAAGACTGCCAGCTGATTTCTCAACAGAAACTTTGCAGGCCAGAAGGGAGTTGTTATAAATATTCAAAGTGGTAAATAGCAAGGAACTACAATCAAGATTACTCTACCCAGCAAATCTGTCACCTAGAATTGAATGTCAAATAAAAGACTTAACAGATAAGAAAAAGCTAAAGGAGTTCATCACCACCAAAGTACTACTACATGAAATGTTGAAGAATATTCTTGAAGAAGGAGAAGAAGGAGAAGAAGAAGAAGAAGAAGAAGGAGGAGGAGGAGGAGGAGGAGGAGGAGGAGGAGGAGGAGGAGGAGGAGAAGGAGAAGGAGAAGGAGAAGGAGAAGGAGAAGGAGAAGGAGAAGGAGAAGGAGAAGGGGAAGGAGAAGGAGAAGGAGAATATGAACAATAAAATGACAATAAATACATATCTATGAACAATCAAATCTAAATATTAAAATAAACAAACAAGGCATCTAATGAACAAAATAAATTGATGAATAAAATATAATCAGAGGCATGGACACATGGAACAGATTGACCAATCTCAGAGGGAAGGGGCAAGAGTGTGGCAGGAAGAGATTAACAAAAGAATTTATATGCATTTATGCATTACATATGGACACAAACAATAGGGTATTGAAGGTCTGGGGCCATGTGGGAACAGGGTGGAGGAGGAAAATGGGGTGGGTGAAAAAAAGGGGACATTTGTAATACTCTCAACAATAAAACTTTTTTTAAAAAAGAAAAAATATGTTTGTCCAAGCAAGACTAATCATTAATTAGCTGCATTGTGTCTGAGCTATGAACAGAGAACTGAGAAGTCAAGCCATGCTCAGATGCTTGAAGTTCATTAAGAATAGAGAATCCTCATGCTTACTTCAACAGAATCTATTTGGAACCCCCCAAAAGACAATGCCACAGGAATAAGGATTACATCCTCATATACTTGGAGGGAAAATAGCCTCAACATTTTTTTGAGTGGCTAAAAAATTTTGATATGTATATCCAAGAAACGTAATGGACCCTACACAAAATAGATATAAATATAATTACACCTAGCCCATCATAGTAATAAAACCAAGGGTCCTTATGACTTTAGATTAATTTAGTATTGAATCCTAGCTCTAGAAATCACACCTTTCTCCCTATACCCCTCATACACCTAGCCTTTGCCCAGACAATCAGCAACCCCTCAAGGCAGTAGAAAACAGTAGCCAGGACCTGACTAATGGTTACAAGGTCTGCAGGCTAAAGATAATATCCTGACCTAAGTTATGTTTCAGCTCCTGAGCTCTAAGGTGGAACAAATATCCCTGGATATTTGTCCATGAAGCCAGAAAAAGGGACACCAAAGCAGACCTTAGAGATTTCCTCAAGACCTGAATGATTGGTGATCGTCTCACCTCTGACCAATCACCTCCCAGCAAGTCCCAGGACCCTCTCACCCACAGTGCCTTACAATTTTTTTTATATCATGTGTGACCCATCATCCATCAGGAAATCTTGTCTTTTATTGCATTAGCTCCCTACACTGCAGATTGGCCAACTCAGTATTAAACTATTTTCTTTCTATGCTGCAACTGTTTGTGCATCATCTGGGGGTGAATGCATGCAGGTGGATGGACAAAAATGGGTAAGTGTAGCATTGCCAAGAACCAAAAATAGCAAAAAGTCTTCAATCATCCGTTAGAAAAAAACATGGTATAGAGGAAAACAGAGATACATTTTTGACTTCTTATCAGAAGTAAGGGAAACCAATAGAAAATAAAAATAACATTTTTAAAGTGATGAAAACAAAACAAAACAAATAAAAATGCCTGTCTAAAATTCCTGCTGAGAAAATTATTTTTCTGCTGACTTCATTTTAAGTAGGTAAAGAATATCATTTGTGCTAAAAGGTAATGATACCCACTGGAAACACAGAAGTACATAAAAGTACAAAAATATCCATACATGACAAATATTTGCATAAGAGACCCATTTGTTCATCTCGGAATTTCCTTAAAAGACAAATTGAAGAAAAATATGTGACCATCATCACTATCTACCTCCACAATTTTTTCATCATGCCAAACAGAAACTTGGAAAACATTAAGAAATAAGTCCCAATCACCTCCTACCCCACAATCCCCTTGTAACCTCTAATCTACTTTCTATCTTTATGAAATTGATTGTTCTAGATATCATATATAAGTGGAATTATTCAAGCCCTGTTCTTTTGTGTGTGGCTTATTTCACTTAACGTATGCTTTCAAGGATCATTCATGTTGTAGCTTTTATCAGAACTTCATTCTCATGGCTGAATAATATTCTATCCCATGTATGTGCCATATTTTGTTTATTCATTCATGTGTTGATAAATACTTTATTTGTTTCAATTTTTGACTATTTTGAAAAATGTTACAATGAACATGTTGTACAAGTATCTGTTTGAGTTCATGCTTTCAACTTTGGGGATGCATAACTAGGAGTGGACTTGTTGGGCTACATGGTAATTATATGTTTAGCTCTGAAGAATCACTAAATTTTTCTCAGTACTTCACTATTTTACCTTCCCACTATCAAAGTACAAGGGCTCATTCTTTCCCATACACTCTCTAACAATTATTTTTCATTTATAGCCATCCTAATAGGTGTAAACTTGTATTTCATTGTGGTTTTGATATATATTTCCCTAATGACTAATGACAATTCACACCTTTTAATGTGCTTATGGGCCATTTGTATAAGCACTTTGAAGAAATTAAATGAGGTTTTGAATTCAGGTAGGACTAAAAGATTTAATAACAACAGCACAAAGGACAAGGAATCAGATCATTGGAATTTCACTCCAATAATGAACTATCAGAAAGGAAACTAAGAAAGCAATCCCATTCACAATTGCTTCAAAAATAAAATAAAGTACATAGGAATTAATTTAACCAAGGATGTAAAAAACATGTACTTGGAAAATTGAAAGACATTGAAGAAAGAAATTAAAGAAGATACAAATAAGGGGAAACACATACCATGATCGTGATAAAAAAAATTAACATCATTAAAATGTCCATGCTACCCAAAGCAATCAATGCAATTCCTAAAGATACCAATGGCATAATTTACAGAACTAGAAAAATATTCAAAAAAATTATACGGAACCACTAAAGACCCCGGATAGCCACAGCAATCTTGGGGAATAAGATATCAAACTACCTGATATCAAACTATACTAGAAGGACATAGTAATAAAAACTGCATGGTACTGGCAAAAACAGACATATATTAATGAACAGAATAGAAACCCTGAAAAATCGATGCCTTTATAGTCAATATTTGAAAAAGAAGAAAAAAACATACAATGGGGTAAAGCTAGTCTATTCAATAAATGATGCTGGGAAAATTGGGCAGATACATGCAAAAAAAAAAAAGAAAAGAAACTAGACCACCAACTTACAACATACACAATATTAAACACAAAATGGATTAAATACTTAAATATTAGTCTCAAAACCATACAAATCCAAGAAGAAAAATTAGGCAGTAAAAAGTAGGATATTTCTAGTAGCAATATTTTTTTCTGATTTATTGTACTAGGCAAAGAAAGAAAACAAAAGAAAAAATAAACAAATGGGACTACATCAAACTAAAAAGTTTTTCCACAGCAAAGGAAACCATCAACAAAACGAAAAGACAACCTACTGAATGGCAGAATATATTCACCAATGATACATCTGATAAGGGGTTAATATCTCAAATTAATAAAGACCTTACAACACAAACACACACACACACACACACACACACACCAAAAAAACAAACAAACAAACAAACAAAAAAATAAAAAATAAAAAACAAACACAAACACTCCAATTAAAAAAAATGGGCAGAGGACCTAAATAGATACTTCTTCAAAGAGGATATACAGATGGCTCAATGTCACTAATCATCAGAGAAATGCAAATTAAAACCATGAAATCTCACCTCACACCTGTCAGAATGGCTCTCACCAATAACTCCACAAACAACAAGTGTTGGTGAGGATGTAGAGGAAAGAGAACCCTCTTGCACTGGTGGGAATGCAGACTGGTGCAGTCACTGTGGAAAGCAGTAGGGCGTTACTTCAAAAAATTAAAAAAGGAAATGCCTTATGACCCAGCAATTCCACTTCTGGGAATACAACTCGAATAAATCAAAACACTAATTCTAAAGAATATATGTACTTTGCCCTAACCAGTTTGGCTCAGTGGATAGAGTGTCAGCCTGCGGACTGAAGGGTCTTAGGTTTGATTCTGGTCAAGGGCATGTACCTTGGTTTCAGGCTCGATCCCCAGTAGGGGGCGTGCAGGAGGCAGATGATTGATGTTTCTAACTCTCTATCCCTCTCCCTTCCTCTCTATAAAAAATCAATAAAATATATTTTACAAAAAAAAATATGTACTTCTATGTTCATTGCAGTGATATTTACAATAGTCAATATTTGGAAGCACCCAAGTGCCCAACAATAGATAAGTGGATAAAAAAACACATACTATAGTATGTTGGCTCAGTGAAAATCAATCAGCCACAAAACAAAGAAGGAAATCTTACCATTTTCAAAAGCATAGGTGGACCTAGAGAGTATTATAATGAGTGAAATAGTCAGAGAAAGACATGTACCATTTGATTTCACTTACATATGGAATCTAATGAACAAAATAAACTAACAAATAAAATAGAGACTCATAGATACAGAGAACAGGGTTAGAAAAGGTGAAAGGATTAAGCAGAAGAAAACAAAACAAAACAACAAAACTCATAGATACCTACAACAGGATAGTGATTACCAGAGGGAAATGGGAGTGGGGAGATGTAGAAAGGGGTAAAGGAGAGATAAATGGTAAAGGAAGGAGACTTGACTTGGTGCAGTGAACAAACAACATACAGATGATGTATTATAGAATTGTATACCTGAAATCTATGTAATTTTATTATCCACTGTCATCAATAACTTCAATAAAAAGTTAAAAAATAAAGGAGTTTATCAAATCAAAAAACACACAAAAAACATGGACAGACCTAGAGAATATTATGCTACGTAAAAAAGGACAGACAGTGAAAGACAAATACCATATGATTTCACTTACATGTGAAATCTAAAAAATGAAATAAGTGAATAGATAAAACAGAAACAAATTCATAAATACAGAGAACAAACAGATGGTTGCCAGGTGGGAGGGGGCTGGAGAGGCTGGATGAAAAAAGGCAAAGAGTACAAGTTGACAGTTACAAGTTACAATATATCTACACTAATAAAAGAGAAACATGGTAATTAGCGTACGACCGCTACCCTTCCCATTGGCTAATCAGCATATCCTTATGCAAATTAACTGTCAGCCAAGATGGCGGCCGGCAGCCAGGCAGCTGGAAGCGAACATGAGGCTTGCTTGCTCCAGTGACTGCAGACTCCAATGTTCTCCGCCTGACTTGCCTGCCTCTGAGCTGCAACTCTAAGAAACTATGTTGCAAATATAGAAGCTAAACAAAACCCCAGAAACCAGCTTTCAGCCGGCCCGGGATCTCAGAGCTGGAGTTATACATTGTTTCGATTATAGAACGCAAACAAACCAAAGCCTCAGAGCTAGAGCCAGAGCTAAAGCTGGCCCAGAATAAAAAAAAAAAGAAAAGAAAGAAAGGAGCGGTTGGGAGCTTCAGTCAATTGCCAGCCTGAAAGCAGCCCTCAGCTCCTCACCCAGACTGGCCAGGCACCCCAGTGGGGACCCCCACCCTGAAGGGGGTGTGACCAGCTGCAAACAGCCACCATCACCTCATCCAGGCTGGCCAGGCACCCCAGTGGGGCCCCCCACCCTGATCCAGGACACCTTTCAGGGCAAACCAGCCGGCCCCCAGGTCTCTATCCTATACTAGAGGCCCGGTGCACAAAAATTTGTGCACTCGGGGAGGAGAGGGGGTCTCTCAGCCCGGCCTGTGCCCTCTAGCAGTCTGGGACCCCTCAGGAGATAACGACCTGCTGGCTTAGACCTGCTCCCGGGTGGCAGAGGGCAGGCCCAATCCTTAGGTGCAGCCCCTGGTCTGGCTCAGAGCAGGGCCCATTGGGGAGTTGGGGCACCGCCCCCTGTCATGCACAGAGCAGGGTGGATCGGGAGGTTTTGATGCCACCCCTAGTCACACTCAGGGTACGGCCGAATGGGGGGTTGGGGCACTGCCCCCTGTCACACTCAAGGCAGGGTCGATAGGGAAGTTGCGGCGCCACCCCCTGCCCGCACAGAGCAGGGCCCATCAGGGGTTTGGGGAGCTCCCCCCTGTCATGCACAGAGCAGGGCCCATCAGGGGGTTGAGGAGCTGCCCCCTGTCACACACAGAGCAGGGCCAATCAGGTGGTTGAGGAGCTCCCCCTTGTCATGCACAAAGTAGGGCCAATAGGGGAGTTGGGGCACCGCCCCCTGTCACACACAGAGCAGGGCGGATCAGGGGGTTGGGGCGCCACCACTGTCACACTCAGGGCAGGGCCGATGGGGAGGTTATGGCTCTACCCCGTCTCACACAGAGCAGGGCCTGTGGGGGGGGGGGGTTGGGGCGCCGCCCTCTATCACCCACAGAGCAGGGCTGATCAGGGGGTTGTGGCCCCGCCCCGTGTCACACACAGAGCCGCAGGGCAATCAGGGGGTTTGGGCGCTGCCCCCTGTCATGCTGATCCTGGTGCCGAGAGGCCTCTCGGCTCCACTGATCCCGCCCGGCAGGGTCACAGATCCGGGTCCCAGACCGCAGACAGCCTTGCCTGCTGCCACCTGCCTTCAGTATGCAAATTAGCCGCCATCTGGTTGCTTCAGGGTGGGGGTCCCCACTGGGGTGCCTGGCCAGTCTGGGTGAGGGGCTGAGGGCCGTTTTCAGGCTGTCGGGCGACTGAAGCTCCAAACCTCTCCTTTTTTTCTTTTTCTTTTATTCTGGCATTTATCTACCTTCTATGGCTGTCACTGGAGCTGAGAGCCGGCTTTCTCTCTGAGGCTCGGCTGAAAGCAGGTTTCTGGCCTTTGTTTTCTGTATTCGAAACAATGTTGCGACTCCAGCTCTGAGATCCCGGCTGACTGACAGGAGGTTTCTGGGGTTTTGTTTATCTTCTATAAATGTTACAATGTTTCCAACTGAAGCTCAGAGGCCGGCAAGGCAGGCGGGGAACGTTGGAGTCCTCTGTCACTGAAGGAAGCAAGCCTCCCTGTTCGCATCAGCTGCCTGGCTGCCGGCCGCCATCTTGGCTGACAGTTAATTTGCATAAGGATATGCTGATTAGCCAATGGGAAGGGTAGCGGTCGTACGCTAATTACCATGTTTCTCTTTTATTAGTGTAGATTATAACTTACTAAAAAAAATTCTATTTAACATTCACAAAACTATGGAAGTCTAAAAGGCCTTCAAGATCTTTACCCACATTTATGTAAGTTGGATTTGAGGACATATATGATCCTCAGTGTAAATGTCTGGGCACAAGCAAAATTTCCAGGGAGTATTTCAGACTTGTAAGGTAGTGGACCTGGTGAGACCAAAGTCAAAGTCTCCAACATTAAAGGAGACCCAGATAATATCTGGGTTACAGTTGAAACACGCAGAGCATCCGTTACGGTAAATAAATATAGGATATGTTAAAAGGCAAATTGGAAAACAGGCTAGGAGAGTAGGGCAGAAGTCCTAGAGGCCCAGAAGAGATGGAGGGAATCTGCTGGGCTGGTTGGGGGGCGGGGCTGTGGACACACCCTCTTGAAGGTGGACCCACCCCCACTCTCATAAACCTTCTGTGACTCCACAGTGCTCTGTGATGCAGGCCTGGCTATAAAGCCAAGAGTCGGAGCTCTCAGAGCTCAGTTGCTTTAAGCAGCGTTGTTGTTCGGAAAATGGGACTCAGTCTATTTCTGAATAGCCTTCTAGAGTTTTATCTGAGCTTCTTCTGCTCAGAATGTTTATATGGTAACCTCAACATAATTTCCATCTTGGTGTTGAGCTTATTCCTCCTCTTCTTCATTTTCTTCGTGGGAATTCCATCAATCCCAACGTTCTGGAAAAATGAACATACCCAAAAGGTAAGGAACCCTGAGTGAGTGAGCCCCCAAAGAGTTCTTCATTGTTGTTGCCATTTCGATTCCCACATTTCTAAATGAGTTTGGATGAGTCAGAGAGACACTGAAGATGGGACATCTTAGGAGAGAACAGAACATTGCTTTTCTAGGGGAAGAGACCGGGCAGGGGCTAGGGGTTCAGCGAGGACTCAGGCTTCCATCTGAATCTCACAGACCATCGGAGTGTGGTTACAGGTTTCTGGCTACAAACACAGGGATTCCCTAGTCTGGATCCAGTTATTCAGAGACGTGGGAGTCTCTGTAGGACATCAGAGTTAACCAGCACTTCATCCTGAGTCATGCTGCCCTGGCAGGCATCACTTAACTAGCCTTTGTGTTGGGCTTCTAAGCAGAGCAGTGCTGAGCCTCTGAGAGCCTCTGAGTGAGCAGAGGCTGCAGCCTGAGCACCATCAGGTAAGTGGGTCCTATCTGAGGAGACAGAGATGGACTGTAGGCCTCAGATTATATGCCGACCTTGAGCAGAGGACCCCTGAGTATACCAAGTGTGGACCCCATAAACAAAGTCCTTCTTTTGAGTTTTTAAAAAAGGAAAAATTAAATACATTTTAAAGCTTTAAAAATGGTAAAAGGCACACAAAGTTCTATTAGTTAAAATGTATTTGGTTGGCTCAGAGAGACATTATTCTTAGATAGTCAATGTCTGAGTTTCCTAGGGGGAGGAGGAGAGAAATGAGGCCTAATTACCCATTCATTCCTTTTTGTTCTCAGCATCGGGTCAGAGCCAAAAGGAGAAGGAAAGGAGGGACACGGAAAGGTAAGGTTCTGCCTATTCCACCTGAGCTCCCCAAGGGTGACCCTCCTCTCTCCTTCCCATGAGGTACCAGGTCCATGGTCTCTGTCAGTTGGTAGATACAGCCCCTCTCATGAAACAGAGCCCTCAGAGGAGAGGCTCATGGAAAGACTGGACCTGAGATACTGCTCAGATTCCCTGCTCTGCTGTCCCTGGGTAAGAAGCAGTGAGGGACCTGGGCCATGGGTGTTGCTCAGTAGATGTCAAGAGTCAGAAGTTCTGCCTGCTGACTTTGAGAAAGTACTCTGACTTCAGGATGATCAGATTCCTCTTTGATTCACAACAAAGCAGGGCAGATCAGGGGGTTGGGGCGCTGCCCCCTGTCACAGAGCAGGGCAGATCAGGGGGTTGGGGCGCCACCCCCTATCACCCACAGAGCAGGGCCTATCAGGGGGTTGGGACACTCCCCCCTGCCACACTCATGGTAGGGCCGATGGGGAGGTTGCGGCTCCACCCTGTCACAGAGCATGACACCCATTGGCCGCGGTCACCCATTGGCCGCTCTCCTTCAGAGCGGTTTTGAGCATCAAATGCAATCCTATCTAATAATAGAGAAACATGGTAGTTAACCGTAACTTTGCTACCCTTCCCATTGACTAATCAGGACGATATGCAAATTAACTGCCAACCAAGATGGCAGCCGGCAGCTAGGCAGCTGAAGTGAACGAGACTTGCTTGCTCCAGTGATGGAGGAAGCCAAGGTTCCCTGCCTGCTGCTGCCAGCCTCTGAGCTGCACTATAAGAAACAATGTTACAATTATAGAAGCTAAACAAACCCCAGAAACCTGCTTTCAGCCAGCCGGGCCTTGGAGCTGGAGCTGAAACAGTGTTTCAATTATAGAACCCAAACAAACCCAGAGACCTGCTTTCAGGAGCCTAGGTCTCAGAGCTGGAGCCAAGCCTCAGAGCTAAAGCTGGTTCTCAGCTCCAGCCATAGAAGGTAAATAAAGCCCAGAATAAAAAAAAGAAAAAGAAAAAAAAAGAGGTTGGGAGCTTCAGTCGCCTGCCAGCCTGAAAACGATTCTCAGCCCCTCACCCAGACTGGCCAGGCACCCCAGTGGGGGCCCCCACCCTGAAGGGGGTGTGACTAGCTGCAAACAGCCATCATCACCTCATCCAGGCTGGCCAGGCACCCCAGTGGGGGCCCCCACCCTGAAGGGGGTGTGACTAGCTGCAAACAGCCATCATCACCTCATCCAGGCTGGACAGGCATCCAAGCAGGACCCCCACCCTGATCCGGGACACCTTTCAGGGAAAACCAGCCGGCCGCCACCCTTGCACCAGGCCTCTATCCTATATAGTAAAAGGGTAATATGCCTCCCAGCACCGGGATCAGCGGAGCCGCTACGCCTCCGGAACCCGGGATGAGTGGAGCAGCAAGGCTTCACGCCCCGGGATCAGCGGAGCTGCGAGGCCTCCCAGCACCAGAATCAGCGGAGCCCCTGGAGCAGCATGACAGGGGGCAGCGCCCAAACCCCCTGATCACCCTGTGGCTCTGTGTGTGACGGGGGGGGGGGGCGGTGTGGGGGGGGGGACCACATTCTTCTTATTCGCCCTTGTCTTTTTGTGAAAAGGGAAGGGGCCCCAACCCCCTGATCAGCCCTGCTCTGTGCCTGAAAGGGGGGAGCTCCCCAACCCCCTGAACAACCCTGCTCTTTGTGTGAAAGGGGGGAGGGCCCCAACTTCCCCATGGGCCTTGTTCTTTGAAAGGGTGGAGCCGCAACCTCCCCATCGGCCTTGCATTAAGTGTAAAAGTGGGGGAGTGCCCTAATCTCTCTGATCTCCCCTGCTCTGTGACAGGGGGCAGCTCCTCAACCTCTGATTTATCTGTTCTTGTGTTCTAAAGGGGAGATCTCTCTAACCTC
>NW_005871166.1:1995643-2016100 GCF_000147115.1 Myotis lucifugus
CAAACCCCCCCGATGGGCCTGCCTGTGCGTGACAGGGGGTGGCGCCACAACCCCCCAATTGGCCCTACCCTGAGCATGACTGGGGGTGGCATCTCAACCTCCCAATGCGCCCTGCTCTGTGCATGATAGGGGGTGGTGCCCCAACACCCCAATCGGCCCTGCTCTGAGCCCGACCAGGGGCTGCACCTAGGGATTGGGCCTGCCCTCTGCCACCGGGAGCGGGCCGTAGCAAGCAGGTAGTTATCTCCCAAGGGGTCCCAGAGTGTGAGAGGGGACAAGTGGGGCTTAGGGACACCCTGCCCCCCTGCCAGGGCACAAATTTTTGTGCACCAGGCCTCTAGTAATACATATAAAAGTACTTTATCAATTAAGCAACACACCCATGGGGGGTGGGGGACCTTATTAATATTATCATTGACCATTTGATTTCGTTTACTAATTCTTGAGGGTTTCACAGTCTATTATCCCAATGGTCTCCCATAAATGGACCCCTGTGTAATGCCCATGTGTCTACCTTCATTACATGTAACTCACTCTCCCGATTCCCAGGTTCGAGATATCACAGCGAGGACGATGACAAGGAACTGATTTCTTTCCTGAAAAGGTGACCAGTCTTTCCCCATTTTTCCTGGTCTCCCTAAAACATGTTCTGTGCAATTCCAGGGATTCAGTGGAGCCTTCCCTAGTCATGGGAAATGTTGCCATAGGAAGGGGAATGTGAGTGAATGCTTGGGATGAGTGCAACTGAGTGCATTATGAAGTCATAGATGTGGAGCAATAAGGGGCAGCAGGCTTCAGGTGGCCCCACCCTCACCAGGACCTCCTTTCCTTGTTCTGGTCCTGGCTGCATCTTTTCCCCTCCTGTCTCCTGCAGCTCCCTGGGACAGAATTATGACATCACCCGCTTTCGTCGACTTTTATGTCCAGACTCCTCCTGTGAGGTGTGTAACAATGCAGCCACTGAAATCCAGGGGCTCTACTTAAAGGCTTTGGAAGCTTCTACTCCATCTGTGTCTCCTGTGGCTTCCACAGCTCCTGTGACAGCTTCTGTGACTGAGCCATCATTCAATCAGTCCTCTGCTTTCCCAGGAGTCCCTCCAGGAGAACTCATACCAACTCCACTGCCTGAACCTTCCCAACCATCTCCCTCCATTCTCCCCTCTAACTCAATGACAACCTTGGGTAATTTTCTGTCACCCTCACCACCGGGTCAAACTCTGCCTCCAGAGCCAGTTCACCATTCCTCACCTCAATCCAAAGACCTGTGCGCTTCGACCTTGACACAATACGATTTACATCAAGGCTTTCTTGCCCTCCATTCTACAAAGATCTCTTTTGGGGCAGACCCTGAAGCCAAACTTATCGAGCCTAGTCATATCTTAGTTCTCAGCCCCGATGAGCATGACTCAGCACAGGAGTACATATATCCTAAGACCTGGGAAGACAACTTAAAGCAAAAACTTACCCAGCTATTCTGGGGTCTTCCTACTCTGCACAGCGAGTCCTTGTCCTCTGCTGTCCATGCCACGGGTGACTATTCAATCTTCTTCAATAGCATCTCAAATTCCTTCACAGACCAAGAATCCCCAGGACTTTCTGATTTCCAGTCTCCATCCTTGGCAGAGGTCCAACCTCAACCCTTGCCTCAAACCCTGCCTCAGACCCAGCACTTACATCTTACTGAGATCCAAACCCAGGCCCACCTTCAATCCCCACTACCAATCCTACCATCCAGTGCCATTACCCAGAATAGGGTCTGTGAAATGAATGTCCACAGACCCAATTATGATTCAGAATGTCACACCTCGTCTGAAACTGAACACCTGGAATGCAATGTGTTGCTGAAAGAACAGGAAAGTTTGTGGGGTTTAACCTCTGTGGTTCAAAGTTCTAAGGCCCATGTTGCAATCTCCATCGATCCTGTAGAGTTTCCTCTAAGCAGTGAATTTCGAGATAAATTTGAGCATCACCTTAGAAAGAGGCTCATCCAACACCACCAGGGCCAGCCCTGCATGCTCCATGGGTCTCTGTCACTAATGAGGCCTCTGAGCAATTGCTCAGGCATACTTGAGTCAAAGAACAGTTCTGGCCTCTCATGGATCTCTGTGGATAAGGACCAGAGCAGTGAAAATCCAAATGTTGGATTGAGCCAACCAGGAAGCTTCTATGAGAGGAGCTCAGAAATGTTCCAAATAGAGGAGATAGAAGGGAAGGATGAGGGACCCAGCCAAGAGAATGATCCAAAAGTTCATCTGCTGAGTGATTCAAAGACGTCCTCACATAAGGATGTGGGAAGTGGCTTTGACATGAGTCTGTCAAGAGAAAACTCAATGGTTGTAGGGCATAGTGTAACTCAGGGACAACTGGAAAATGTCCAGAAAGTACATGTGAGCAAAACGGTTGAGAAAATCAGTGAAAGCCAGGTTCCTGAAACTGTGCGTAGTTCACAGCACAGTTTTATAGAAGCAATCAATCAGATTGCTTCTATAAAATTCCATAGCGAATCAGAGCAAAGAACTTTGCCATCATCAGTGAGTGGGGACTACTGCCTGAACACATCCCAGGAGCTTCCCTCGCTTGAGTGTGGTGCACAGCAGATGCAGAAACCCCACATTACCAAGTGTCAGATGGGGATGTTGTCAGCCCTTGCCACCAAACTCCTTGAGTCCAAAGAGTGCTTCAAATCGAAAGATACTTCATCTCATTCCTTGAGCGATTCCAACTCTTCCTCCTCAACCGAACTGATTTCTGAGACAAACACCAAATCTGGGGCCTTCATGCCCCTGAGAGGAAGCTCTGAATCCCTTCTTGGGGACAAAGTGGGAACAGAAAATGCAGCTGATGACCTGAATTTTCCTCTCCTTGACACCTCACTTGAGGTCAAGAAAAGACATAAACGCATTGATATCCAAGGCATGCTCACAGAGGAAATTCAAAAAATTTTGAAATCCAAACTGCCTGTTACAAACACCATTAGCGGCAAAAGAAGTCACATGCATTCTCTGATAGCCAACATTGAACCCCCGAAGCTGCCTGCCAGGCGAGCAAGGACCCCACAGGAGACAAAAATTAACAGTGTGAAATCTAATGACCGAGTAGAAATACGACAGGGCACAAATAGGGAGAAATCAGAACCTGCTTCCAGGCCCAGCATGTCTAGGGAGATAGTCAGGGCTGAGGGGCTCAAAGCTCTTCACCCCAAAACTAGTGGCGTCTTGACAACCAGCAAGCCAGGAATCTCCCAAAGGATCAACAGAGAAACTACTGTGACCATTGAAAACCCACCATCTGAATTGTCGGTTCAAGCTAAGTTATCAGAAATCCAGGCGCAAGTGATGACTGAGTTAATACTCATATTGGGAAATGAGTATAGCCAGGCCCAAGGCCAACACCGGGACATGTCCAGTGACTCAGACAGCTTGACTACCAAAGCCCCCCTGACTCCTGCTAAGTGTGTGCCCAGTGTGGACACGGAGGTTCACCAGGTGCTGCATGTCCAATCGGAGGACAGCGGAGTCAGTCTGGAGAAGCAGCAGGAACCATGGCTTCCTAAGCAGGCATTAAGGTCCTGCCAGGATCAGAATTCCCCACCAGCTGTAAAGAAAGATATCGTGTGCCCTCCCCCAGAGCCTACAGGCCCCAAATCTGAGGAGTTTGGTGCAGGAGATGCACAAGTGAGAATTTCCCAACCTGGAGGGAAGAAATGTCCTTTCCACAGGCTAACACAGACGGCTCCTTCTGATAGCCTTGTGCTAAATCAAATGAAGAGCCTTTTCCAAAGGCTTTGTCCAATCAAATGTAAAATGCAAGAAACCACCCAGGAAATAAGAACGCACATATCATCTGCACAGAGTAGAGGCCCACTTAGAAGCAGAGCTCCCTTGACTGGAAGTACCCAAGTTTATAAAGTCATGTCAGACATGGGGAAGTTCCCAGAAGAGAAACTGGGGCGCCGGCCTGCAGTAGTTACCACCTGCCCCCAAGAGCCCCTTCCTTCATCAGCGCAGTCTGGGAAACCTGTGCAGAAGGGAGCTGTGCAGGCCCAGGCAGAGCCAGTGCAAAGGCGTCATTTCCACCGCAGGGCTCCCCCCTATGACGTGACAAATGCCGTGTCCGGCCGCCACGCAGCTATCTTGGCTGGCCAGGGCTCTATCAATACTAGACATACCACAAATGAACACAGACCCCCCCAAAACGTTGTGTCATTAAAGGGTCCGCAAATATGTCAGAAGCACCCTCAATCTGTGCCCCTCAGGGGACTCTGCCCCATCCAAGCCCCAACTGCAGGCCTCAAGCTGCTAAGGGGCCTCCTGCTGTTCTCACCACTGCTGGAGGCACTGCCTTCAGAGATCAGCCTCCACGATTCAGACACACAATGCTTCTCTATAATTTCCAGGGGGAAACATTTCCCACCCCCAAGTAATTCCCTCCTTGTGGGGAATACTGACTTGCCTAATAAATGTGTCTGTAATAATAGTGATGTCTTCTCCGTGTCCTGAGTTGGGGGCATGGGTTTAGGGTTTCTCAGGGCTTGTGCTTAAGGAAAGAAAGGAGTAAGTTCAGCTCCTACTGATTGCTTCCTTGGCTTCCAAAAGTGACCATTCCCTGGAGCTCTTGTTGAGAAATACATACCATGTGCCCTCCCTCAAAGTCCACTTCCTCCCTGATGAGGTTTGAGGAGATGGGCTCTGTCTCCTACCTCATAGCTTAGCCTTAAGGAACATGGATAGCAGCCCACACCTTCCCCTTCAGGGAATGCTGTATGACCTTGAAGGCAGCAGGGAAGACAGGCCTTCCACATCTGAAGAAGATCAAGGACGAGTATATTTTTCAGAAAGGGTTAGTGAAGAAGAGACAGTGGCTTAATCATCATTTAGAAGTCAGTGATCAGAGGATCCCACAGGTAGGTGAACCCTGAATAGGAGTGTTTGGGGGTACTGTTTTTCCCCTGACAAATGTGCACACACACCCACCCTTTCTACAGTGGTCTAGAGGGAAGGCAAATCCCCTGGTACAGACTGAAACACGAAAATGGAATGAGCGTCCTCATGAGCACTTCAGGTTGCTTTTCCAGTAAGCCTTGTGAACCCTGAGTGTAAAGAGAAAAAGCAAAAACAAAAACAAAAACCAAACAGAGCCCCCTTTCAGTACCACACTAGCATCTTCTTGTCTAGAGTTATGCCATTGGCCTCGCAATGTCTGAAGCTAGAGACCACAGAAAAAATGCAGAACAAAAAGGAACTAAAGGTGGAATGGGGCCCAAGGCAGGGGACGTGAAGAGGTGAGCAGGCAGCGGAGGGCTCTAACATCCATGTGGACAAGCAGCCCATAACGCAGCCTCCCAGTTCCTACACCACCTCATCTTGGGGTCCTTTACTGCCACTCCAGTGCAGTCACCGCCACACTGCAGACCTTATTACCAGGAACAGCTCTGCCTCAGGAATAATAGAGTCTGACCTTTTCCCCTTTGGCCTCATCCCCTATCCTTCCAGCATAGATGCCCATTGTTAATTTTTCAATTCCAGGTCATTCATTTATCCACTCACTCCCTGTCAATCCACAAAGCTCTTGGCTTCCTCCCTTACTAAGGTAGACTTGATGGCCCATCTAGTGACTAACATTTAAAAAGCTCCATGACAATGGGCCCCCCTTCCAGTTCCCTTTAATCCTTCCTATAAATTTCAACTCTGTGTTTTTCTAGAAATGGCTTCCTATAAGTAACTGATCACTACTAGATTTCACAATGGGTTCTACGGGTTCCAAGGAACTCTCTGGAACTCATGCATTCTACAAATAATGCTCTGATGCTTACTAACATGTGAACAAAACAAATGGAGCTCAGTTCCCTGTTTCCTTTGTCTATTCTCTCTACAAAGCTCCTCAAGTCCATGGCAAATCTCACTTTCCTCAAACTGAGGCCATCACCACTTGCTCCACAGATGTGCTGGACCACTGTTCAGAGAGGAGCAAGAAGCCATGAGATGGGGACTTTTCAACAAAATATTAAAAACAACACTGTGTTTTCAAATATTTAGAAGAATTTTTCCTGTTATGCATGCAAATGACTTAAATGCAGGTCAGATACACTTGTTTGCCTCTTTCTTTCCAAAAATGCCATTAAAAGTAAAATATTAGATGAAAAGATGCTCAATATCTCTAGCCATCAGAAAAAAATGCAAATCACAAGCACTGTGAGATAGCAACAGACACACACACAAAAAGGCTAGAAGCAGTGTCCCTGAGAATGTCGAGAAGGCGGAACCCTCACACATAGCCAGCGGAATGAAAACTGTATTAAAATTTTAAAAATTAAAATTACACAAGGAAACCTATAGTTCATAAATATTATTTCTATAATAAAATACATAAAAATTCAAAATATGAAAATTAATCATGTAAAAATTGATGTGATTTATAACCCAAGATTAGAAAGTGATATGAAATTAAAATAGTAGCCAAAACCGGTTTGGCTCAGTGGATAGAGCGTCGGCTGCGGACTGAAAGGTCCCAGGTTCGATTCCGGTCAAGGGCATGTACCTTGGTTGCGGGCATATCCCCAGTAGGAGATGTGCAGGAGGCAGCTGATCGATGTTTCTCTCTCATCGATGTTTCTAACTCTCTATCTCTCTCCCTTCCTCTCTGTGAAAAATCAATAAAATATATTTTTAAAAAAAGAAATTAAAATAGTAAAAGTACCACATTCCTAATATTTCCTTAAAGAGACATTTTAATTAGACCAAATATTTATAGAGGAAAACTAATGTTTTGATTATTAGATTACTTCAGATTTATGATAATTTAGACCAAATATTTATCTTGAAATAACTATAATAAAAGCAAATAAAGCATTTTATAGCAAGATAGTAGTAAGCAATTTTTAAATGACAGCAATAAAATAAATTATTTTTAGATTGAGAAAATTCAGACACTGTCTGCATAAGTAAAATTGGCTTTAAAACAAAATTTGAAAAGCAGATACATACAGAGGGACATTCAAAATGATAAAAGACAGTTTTTCATTAACAGATGAAAAACTATATTCAAGCAAACATAGAAATACTAGAGGCCCGGTGCACAAAAATTTGTGCACTTGAGAGTGAGAGGGGAGTCGCTCAGCCCGGCCTGTGCCCTCTCACAGTCTGGGACCCTCGGGAGATAATGACCTGCTGGCTTAGGCCTGCTCCCGGGTGGCAGAGGGCAGGCCCAATCCCTAGGTGCAGCCCCTGTTCGGGCTCAGAGGAGGGCCGATTGGGGGGTTGGGGCACCGCCCCCTGTCACACTCAAGGCAGGGTCGATAGGGAGGTTGCGGCACCACCCCTTGTCACACACAGAGCAGGGCCGATCGGGGGGTTGGGGAGCTGCCCCCTGTCATGCACAGAGCAGGGCCCATCAGGGGGGTTGGGGCTCCGTACCCTGTCACACACAGAGCAGGGCCGATCAGGGGGTTGAGGAGCTCTCCGCTGTCACACACAGAGCAGGGCCGATCAGGGGGTTGGGGCGCCACCACTGTCACACTCAGGGCAGGGCCAATGGAGAGGTTATGGCTCTACCCCGTCACACACAGAGCAGGGCCTGTGGGGGCGGGGGGGGCGGTTGGGGCGCCGCACCCTGTCAAACACAGAGCTGCAGGGCGATAAGGGGGTTGGGGAGCTCCCACCTATCAGGCACAGAGCAGGGCTGTCAGGGGGTTGGGGCACCTTCCCCTGTCACGAACAGAGCAGGGCGGATAGGGAGTTTGTGGCCCCACCCCCTGTCAGACACAAATTGCGTAAGCATGGCTTTGTAACTTTGTAGTTTTTGCATATAAATACCCATAACTGGAGGCCTCGCTGCTCCGCTGATTCCGGTGCTGGGAGGCATATTACCCTGGCCAGGTAATAAAGGTTCCTAAATTTAAATTCTGAGTCAGTGGGGTGGGGGCCGGCTGGTTTGCCCTGAACGGTGTCCTGGATCAGGGTGGGGGTCACCACTGGGGTGGATGAGGGGCTGAGGGCCGTTTTCAGGCTGGCGGGTGACTGAAGCTCCCAACCGCTCCTTTTTTTCTTTTTCCTTTTCTTTTTTTATTCTGGGCCAGCTTTAGCTCTGAGGTTTGGCTCCAGCTCTGAGGCCTCGGCTGCTGAAAGCAGGTATCTGGTTTGTTTGGGTTCTATAATCAAAACACTGTTTCAACTCCAGCTCTGAGATCCTGGCTGGCTGAAAGCAGGTTTCTGGGGTTTTGTTTAGCTTCTATATTTGTAACAATGTTTCAAACTGCAAGCTCAGAGGCCGGCAGCGGCAGGCAGGGAATGTTGGCTTCCTCCATCACTGAAGCAAGCAAGCCTCCTGTTACCTTCAAGCTGCCTGGCTGCCTGCCGCCATCTTGGCTGGCAGTTAATTTCCATATCGCCCTGATTAGCCGATGGGAAGGGTAGCGGAGGTACGGCTAATTACCATGTTTCTCTATTATTAGATAGGATATGCATTATCTAGGGGGTGGGGGAGGGATGATATTTTAGACTTTATTATTCAATTATAACTTACTAAAATAAATTCTATTTAACATTCACAAAACTATGGAAGTCTAAAAGGCCTTCAAGATCTTTACCACATTTATGTAAGTTGGATTTGAGGACATATATGATCCTCAATGTAAATGTCTGGGCACAAGCAAAATTTCCAGGGAGTATTTCAGACTTGTAAGGTAGTGGACCTGGTGAGACCAAAGTCAAAGTCTCCAACGTTAAAGGAGACCCAGCTAATATCTGGGTTACAGTTGAAACACGCAGAGCATTCATTACGGTAAATAAATATAGGATATGTTAAAAGGCAAATTGGAAAACAGGCTAGGAGAGTAGGGCAGAAGTCCTAGAGGCCCAGAAGAGATGGAGGGAATCTGCTAGGCTGGTTGGGGGGTGGGGCTGTGGACACACCCTCTTGAAGGTGGACCCACCCCCACTCTCAGAAACCCTCTGTGACTCCACAGTGCTCTGTGATGCAGGCCTGGCTATAAAGCCAAGAGTCGGAGCTCTCAGAGCTCAGTTGCTTTAAGCAGCGTTGTTGTTCAGAAAATGGGACTCAGTCTATTTCTGAATAGCCTTCTAGAGTTTTATCTGAGCTTCTTCTGCTCAGAATGTTTATATGGTAACCTCAACATAATTCCCATCTTGGTGTTGAGCTTCTTCCTCCTCTTCTTCATTTTCTTCGTGGGAATGCCATCAATCCCAACTTTCTGGAAAAATGAACATACCCAAAAGGTAAGGAACCCTGAGTGAGTGAGCCCCCAAAGAGTTCTTCATTGTTGTTGCCATTTCGATTCCCACATTTCTAAATGAGTTTGGATGAGTCAGAGAGACACTGAAGATGGGACATCTTAGGAGAGAACAGAACATCGCTTTTCTAGGGGAAGAGACCGGGCAGGGGCTAGGGGTTCAGGGAGGACTCAGGCTTCCATCTGAATCTCACAGACCATCGGAGTGTGGTTACAGGTTTCTGGCTACAAACACAGGGATTCCCTAGTCTGGATCCAGTTATTCAGAGACGTGGGAGTCTCTGTAGGACATCAGAGTTAACCAGCACTTCATCCTGAGTCATGCTGCCCTGGCAGGCATCCCTTAACTAGCCTTTGTGTTGGGCTGCTAAGAAGAGCAGTGCTGAGCCTCTGAGAGCCTCTGAGTGAGCAGAGGCTGCAGCCTGAGCACCATCAGGTAAGCGGGTCCTATCTGATGGGACAGAGATGGACTGTAGGCCTCAGATTATATGCCGACCTTGAGCAGAGGACCTCTGAGTATACCAAGTGTGGACCCCATAAACAAAGTCCTTGTTTTGAGTTTTTAAAAAAGGAAAAATTCAATACATTTTAAAGCTTTAAAAATGGTAAAAGGAACACAAAGTTCTATTAGTTAAAATGTATTTGGTTGGCTCAGAGAGACATTATTCTTAGATAGTCAATGTCTGAGTTTCCTAGGGGGAGGAGGAGAGAAATGAGGCCTAATTACCCATTCATTCCTTTTTGTTCTCAGCATCGGGTCAGAGCCAAGAGGAGAAGGAAAGGAGGGACACGGAAAGGTAAGGTTCTGCCTATTCCACCTGAGCTCCCAAGGGTGACCCTCCTCTCTCCTTCCCATGAGGTGCCAGGTCCGTGGTCTCTGTCAGTTGGTAGATACAGCCCCTCTCATGAAACAGAGCCCTCAGAGGAGAGGCTCATGGAAAGACTGGACCTGAGATACTGCTCAGATTCCCTGCTCTGCTGTCCCTGGGTAAGAAGCAGTGAGGGACCTGGGCCATGGGTGTTGCTCAGTAGATGTCAAGAGTCAGAAGTTCTGCCTCCTGACTTTGAGAAAGTACTCTGACTTCAGGATGATCAGATTCCTCTTTCTTTCACAACAAAGCAGGGCAGATCAGGGGGTTGGGGCGCCACCCCCTGTCACCCACAGAGCAGGGCCCATCAGGGGGTTGGGGCACTCCCCCCTGTCACACTCATGGCAGGCCGATGGGGAGGTTGCGGCTCCACCCTGTCACAGAGCATGACACCCATTGGCCGCGGTCACCCATTGGCCGCTCTCCTTCAGAGCGGTTTTGAGCATCAAATGCAATCCTATCTAATAATAGAGAAACATGGTAGTTAACCGTAACTTTGCTACCCTTTCCATTGACTAATCAGGACGATATGCAAATTAACTGCCAACCAAGATGGCAGCCGGCAGCTAGGCAGCTGAAGCGAACGGGAGACTTGCTTGCTCCAGTGATGGAGGAAGCCAAGGTTCCCTGCCTGCTGCTGCCAGCCTCTGAGCTGCACTCTAAGAAACAATGTTACAATTATAGAAGCTAAACAAACACCAGAAACCTGCTTTCAGCCAGCCGGGCCTTGGAGCTGGAGCTGAAACAGTGTTTCAATTATAGAACCCAAACAAACCCAGAGACCTGCTTTCAGGAGCCTAGGTCTCAGAGCTGGAGCCAAGCCTCAGAGCTAAAGCTGGTTCTCAGCTCCAGCCATAGAAGGTAAATAAAGCCCAGAATAAAAAAAAGAAAAAGAAAAAAAAAGAGGTTGGGAGCTTCAGTCGCCTGCCAGCCTGAAAACGATTCTCAGCCCCTCACCCAGACTGGCCAGGCACCCCAGTGGGGGCCCCCACCCTGAAGGGGGTGTGACTAGCTGCAAACAGCCATCATCACCTCACCAGGCTGGCCAGGCACCCCAGTGGGGACCCCCACCCTGAAGGGGGTGTGACTAGCTGCAAACAGCCATCATCACCCTTGCACCAGGCCTCTATCCTATATAGTAAAAGGGTAATATGCCTCCCAGCACCGGGATCAGCGGAGCCGCTACGCCTCCGGAACCCGGGATGAGTGGAGCAGCAAGGCTTCACGCCCCGGGATCAGCGGAGCTGCGAGGCCTCCCAGCACCAGGATCAGCGGAGCCCCTGGAGCAGCATGACAGGGGGCAGCGCCCAAACACCCTGATCACCCTGTGGCTCTGTGTGTGACGGGGGGTGGGGGGCCTGATCACCCTGTGGCTCTGTGTGTGACGGGGGGCGGGGGGGACCACATCCTCCTTATCCGCCCTGCTCTGTTTGTGAAAGGGGAAGGTGCCCCAACCCCCTGATCAGCCCTGCTCTGTGCCTGATAGGGGGGAGCTCCCCAACCCCCTGATCGACCCTGCTCTTTGTGTGACAGGGTGCAGTGCCCCAACTCCCCCATGGGCCATGCTCTGTGACAGGGTGGAGCCGCAACCTCCCCATTGGCCCTGCCATGAGTGTGACAGGGGGGAGTGCCCCAACCCCCTGATCCGCCCTGCTCTGTGACAGGGGACAGTGCCCCAACCCCCTGATCTGCCCTGCTCTGTGTGTGACAGGGGAGAGCTCCCCAACCCCCTGATCGGCCCTGCCCTGAGTGTGATAGGGGGGAGCTCCCTAACTCCCTGAGCCACCCTGCTCTGTGTGTGACAGGGGGCGGTGCACCAACTCCCCTATCAGCCCTACTCTGTGCGTGACAGGGGGACCTCCCCAACCCTCTGATCAGCCCTGCTGTGTGTGTGACAGGGGGGAGCTCCCCAACCCCATGATTGGCCCTGCTCTGTTCTTGACAGGGTATGGAGCCCAAACCCCCCCGATGGGCCCTGCCTGTGCGTGACAGGGGGTGGCGCCACAACCCCCCAATTGGCCCTACCCTGAGCATGACTGGGGGTGGCATCTCAACCTCCCAATCCGCCCTGCTCTGTGCATGATAGGGGGTGGTGCCCCAACACCCCAATCGGCCCTGCTCTGAGCCCGACCAGGGGCTGCACCTAGGGATTGGGCCTGCCCTCTGCCACCGAGAGCGGGCCGTAGCAAGCAGGTAGTTATCTCCCAAGGGGTCCCAGAGTGTGAGAGGGCACAAGTGGGGCTTAGGGACACCCTGCCCCCCTGCCAGGGCACAAATTTTTGTGCACCAGGCCTCTAGTAATACATATAAAAGTACTTTATCAATTAAGCAACACACCCATGGGGGGGGGGGCTTATTAATATTATCATTGACCATTTGATTTCGTTTACTAATTCTTGAGGGTTTCACAGTCTATTATCCCAATGGTCTCCCATAAATGGACCCCTGTGTAATGCCCATGTGTCTACCTTCATTACATGTAACTCACTCTCCCGATTCCCAGGTTCGAGATATCACAGCGAGGACGATGACAAGGAACTGATTTCTTTCCTGAAAAGGTGACCAGTCTTTCCCCATTTTTCCTGGTCTCCCTAAAACATGTTCTGTGCAATTCCAGGGATTCAGTGGAGCCTTCCCTAGTCATGGGAAATGTTGCCATAGGAAGGGGAATGTGAGTGAATGCTTGGGATGAGTGCATCTGAGTGCATTATGAAGTCATAGATGTGGAGCAATAAGGGGCAGCAGGCTTCAGGTGGCCCCACCCTCACCAGGACCTCCTTTCCTTGTTCTGGTCCTGGCTGCATCTTTTCCCCTCCTGTCTCCTGCAGCTCCCTGGGACAGAATTATGACATCACCCGCTTTCGTCGACTTTTATGTCCAGACTCCTCCTGTGAGGTGTGTAACAATGCAGCCACTGAAATCCAGGGGCTCTACTTAAAGGCTTTGGAAGCTTCTACTCCATCTGTGTCTCCTGTGGCTTCCACAGCTCCTGTGACAGCTTCTGTGACTGAGCCATCATTCAGTCAGTCCTCTGCTTTCTCAGGAGTCTCTCCAGGAGAACTCATACCACCTCCACTGCCTGAACCTTCCCAACCATCTCCCTCCATTCTCCCCTCTAACTCAATGACAACCTTGGGTAATTTTCTGTCACCCTCACCACCGGGTCAAACTCTGCCTCCAGAGCCAGTTCACCATTCCTCACCTCAACCCAAAGACCTGTGCGCTTCGACCTTGACACAATACGATTTACATCAAGGCTTTCTTGCCCTCCATTCTACAAAGATCTCTTTTGGGGCAGACCCTGAAGCCAAACTTATCGAGCCTAGTCAGATCTTAGTTCTCAGCCCCGATGAGCATGACTCAGCACAGGAGTACATATATCCTAAGACCGGGGAAGACAACTTAAAGCAAAAACTTACCCAGCTATTCTGGGGTCTTCCTACTCTGCACAGCGAGTCCTTGTCCTCTGCTGTCCATGCCACGGGTGACTATTCAATCTTCTTCAATAGCATCTCAAATTCCTTCACAGACCAAGAATCCCCAGGACTTTCTGATTTACAGTCTCCATCCTTGGCAGAGGTCCAACCTCAACCCTTGCCTCAAACCCTGCCTCAGACCCAGCACTTAATCTCACTGAGATCCAAACCCAGGCCCACCTTCAATCCCCACTACCAATCCTACCATCCAGTGCCATTACCCAGAATAGGGTCTGTGAAATGAATGTCCACAGACCCAATTATGATTCAGAATGTCACACCTCGTCTGAAACTGAACACCTGGAATGCAATGTGTTGCTGAAAGAACAGGAAAGTTTGTGGGGTTTAACCTCTGTGGTTCAAAGTTCTAAGGCCCATGTTGCAATCTCCATCGATCCTGTAGAGTTTCCTCTAAGCAGTGAATTTCGAGATAAATTTGAGCATCACCTTAGAAAGAGGCTCATCCAACACCACCAGGGCCAGCCCTGCGTGATCCATGGGTCTCTGTCACTAATGAGGCCTCTGAGCAATTGCTCAGGCATACTTGAGTCAAAGAGCAGTTCTGGCCTCTCATGGATCTCTGTGGATAAGGACCAGAGCAGTGAAAATCCAAATGTTGGATTGAGCCAACCAGGAAGCTTCTATGAGAGGAGCTCAGAAATGTTCCAAATAGAGGAGATAGAAGGGAAGGATGAGGGACCCAGCCAAGAGAATGATCCAAAAGTTCATCTGCTGAGTGATTCAAAGACGTCCTCACATAAGGATGTGGGAAGTGGCTTTGACATGAGTCTGTCAAGAGAAAACTCAATGGTTGTAGGGCATAGTGTAACTCAGGGACAACTGGAAAATGTCCAGAAAGTACATGTGAGCAAAACGGTTGAGAAAATCAGTGAAAGCCAGGTTCCTGAAACTGTGCGTAGTTCACAGCACAGTTTTATAGAAGCAATCAATCAGATTGCTTCTATAAAATTCCATAGCGAATTAGAGCAAAGAACTTTGCCATCATCAGTGAGTGGGGACTACTGCCTGAACACATCCCAGGAGCTTCCCTCGCTTGAGTGTGGTGCACAGCAGATGCAGAAACCCCACATTACCAAGTGTCAGATGGGGATGTTGTCAGCTCTTGCCACCAAACTCCTTGAGTCCAAAGAGTGCTTCAAATCGAAAGATACTTCATCTCATTCCTTGAGCGATTCCAACTCTTCCTCCTCAACCGAACTGATTTCTGAGACAAACACCAAATCTGGGGCCTTCATGCCCCTGAGAGGAAGCTCTGAATCCCTTCTTGGGGACAAAGTGGGAACAGAAAATGCAGCTGATGACCTGAATTTTCCTCTCCTTGACACCTCACTTGAGGTCAAGAAAAGACATAAACCCATTGATATCCAAGGCATGCTCACAGAGGAAATTCAAAAAATTTTGAAATCCAAACTGCCTGTTACAAACACCATTAGCGGCAAAAGAAGTCACATGCATTCTCTGATAGCCAACATTGAACCCCCGAAGCTGCCTGCAAGGCGAGCAAGGACCCCACAGGAGACAAAAATTAACAGTGTGAAATCTAATGACCGAGTAGAAATACGACAGGGCACAAATAGGGAGAAATCAGAACCTGCTTCCAGGCCCAGCATGTCTAGGGAGATAGTCAGGGCTGAGGGGCTCAAAGCTCTTCACCCCAAAACTAGTGGCATCTTGACAACCAGCAAGCCAGGAATCTCCCAAAGGATCAACAGAGAAACTACTGTGACCATTGAAAACCCACCATCTGAATTGTCGGTTCAAGCTAAGTTATCAGAAATCCAGGCGCAAGTGATGACCGAGTTAATACTCATATTGGGAAATGAGTATAGCCAGGCCCAAGGCCAACACCGGGACATGTCCAGTGACTCAGACAGCTTGACTACCAAAGCCCCCCTGACTCCTGCTAAGTGTGTGCCCAGTGTGGACACGGAGGTTCACCAGGTGCTGCATGTCCAATCGGAGGACAGCGGAGTCAGTCTGGAGAAGCAGCAGGAACCATGGCTTCCTAAGCAGGCATTAAGGTCCTGCCAGGATCAGAATTCCCCACCAGCTGTAAAGAAAGATATCGTGTGCCCTTCCCCAGAGCCTACAGGCCCCAAATCTGAGGAGTTTGGTGCAGGAGATGCACAAGTGAGAATTTCCCAACCTGGAGGGAAGAAATGTCCTTTCCACAGGCTAACACAGACGGCTCCTTCTGATAGCCTTGTGCTAAATCAAATGAAGAGCCTTTTCCAAAGGCTTTGTCCAATCAAATGTAAAATGCAAGAAACCACCCAGGAAATAAGAACGCACATATCATCTGCACAGAGTAGAGGCCCACTTAGAAGCAGAGCTCCCTTGACTGGAAGTACCCAAGTTTATAAAGTCATGTCAGACATGGGGAAGTTCCCAGAAGAGAAACTGGGGCGCCGGCCTGCAGTAGTTACCACCTGCCCCCAAGAGCCCCTTCCTTCATCAGCGCAGTCTGGGAAACCTGTGCAGAAGGGAGCTGTGCAGGCCCAGGCAGAGCCAGTGCAAAGGCGTCCTTTCCACCGCAGGTCTCCCCACTATGACGTGACAAATGCCGTGTCCGGCCGCCACGCAGCTATCTTGGCTGGCCAGGGCTCTACCAATACTAGACATACCACAAATGAACACAGACCCCCCCAAAACGTTGTGTCATTAAAGGGTCCGCAAATATGTCAGAAGCACCCTCAATCTGTGCCCCTCAGGGGGACTCTGCCCCATCCAAGCCCCAACTGCAGGCCTCAAGCTGCTAAGGGGCCTCCTGCTGTTCTCACCACTGCTGGAGGCACTGCCTTCAGAGATCAGCCTCCACGATTCAGACACACAATGCTTCTCTATAATTTCCAGGGGGAAACATTTCCCACCCCCAAGTAATTCCCTCCTTGTGGGGAATACTGACTTGCCTAATAAATGTGTCTGTAATAATAGTGATGTCTTCTCCGTGTCCTGAGTTGGGGGCATGGGTTTAGGGTTTCTAAGGGCTTGTGCTTAAGGAAAGAAAGGAGTAAGTTCAGCTCCTACTGATTGCTTCCTTGGCTTCCAAAAGTGACCATTCCCTGGAGCTCTTGTTGAGAAATACATACCATGTGCCCTCCCTCAAAGTCCACTTCCTCCCTGATGAGGTTTGAGGAGATGGGCTCTGTCTCCTACCTCATAGCTTAGCCTTAAGGAACATGGATAGCAGCCCACACCTTCCCCTTCAGGGAATGCTGTATGACCTTGAAGGCAGCAGGGAAGACAGGCCTTCCACATCTTAAGAAGATCAAGGACGAGTATATTTTTCAGAAAGGGTTAGTGAAGAAGAGACAGTGGCTTAATCATCATTTAGAAGTCAGTGATCAGAGGATCCCACAGGTAGGTGAACCCTGAATAGGAGTGTTTGGGGGTACTGTTTTTCCCCTGACAAATGTGCACACACACCCACCCTTTCTACAGTGGTCTAGAGGGAAGGCAAATCCCCTGGTACAGACTGAAACACGAAAATGGAATGAGCGTCCTCATGAGCACTTCAGGTTGCTTTTCCAGTAAGCCTTGTGAACCCTGAGTGTAAAGAGAAAAAGCAAAAACAAAAACAAAAACCAAACAGAGCCCCCTTTCAGTACCACACTAGCATCTTCTTGTCTAGAGTTATGCCATTGGCCTCGCAATGTCTGAAGCTAGAGACCACAGAAAAAATGCAGAACAAAAAGGAACTAAAGGTGGAATGGGGCCCAAGGCAGGGGACGTGAAGAGGTGAGCAGGCAGCGGAGGGCTCTTACATCCATGTGGACAAGCAGCCCATAACGCAGCCTCCCAGTTCCTACACCACCTCATCTTGGGGTCCTTTACTGCCGCTCCAGTGCAGTCACCGCCACACTGCAGACCTTATTACCAGGAACAGCTCTGCCTCAGGAATAATAGAGTCTGACCTTTTCCCCTTTGGCCTCATCCCCTATCCTTCCAGCATAGATGCCCATTGTTAATTTTTCAATTCCAGGTCATTCATTTATCCACTCACTCCCTGTCAATCCACAAAGCTCTTGGCTTCCTCCCTTACTAAGGTAGACTTGATGGCCCATCTAGTGACTAACATTTAAAAAGCTCCACGACAATGGGCCCCCCTTCCAGTTCCCTTTAATCCTTCCTATAAATTTCAACTCTGTGTTTTTCTAGAAATGGCTTCCTATAAGTAACTGATCACTACTAGATTTCACAATGGGTTCTACGGGTTCCAAGGAACTATCTGGAACTCATGCATTCTACAAATAGTGCTCTGATGCTTACTAACATGTGAACAAAACAAATGGAGCTCAGTTCCCTGTTTCCTTTGTCTATTCTCTCTACAAAGCTCCTCAAGTCCATGGCAAATCTCACTTTCCTCAAACTGAGGCCATCACCACTTGCTCCACAGATGTGCTGGACCACTGTTCAGAGAGGAGCAAGAAGCCATGAGATGGGGACTTTTCAACAAAATATTAAAAACAACAACACTGTGTTTTCAAATATTTAGAAGAATTTTTCCTGTTATGCATGCAAATGACTTAAATGCAGGTCAGATACACTTGTTTGCCTCTTTCTTTCCAAAAATGCCATTAAAAGTAAAATATTAGATGAAAAGATGCTCAATATCTCTAGCCATCAGAAAAAAATGCAAATCACAAGCACTGTGAGATAGCAACAGACACACACACAAAAAGGCTAGAAGCAGTGTCCCTGAGAATGTCGAGAAGGCGGAACCCTCACACATAGCCAGCGGGAATGAAAACTGTATTAAAATTTTAAAAATTAAAATTACACAAGGAAACCTATAGTTCATAAATATTATTTCTATAATAAAATACATAAAAATTCAAAAATATGAAAATTAATCATGTAAAAATTGATGTGATTTATAACCCAAGATTAAAAAGTGATATGAAATTAAAATAGTAGCCAAAACCGGTTTGGCTCAGTGGATAGAGCGTCGGCCTGCGGACTGAAAGGTCCCAGGTTTGATTCCGGTCAAGGGCATGTACCTTGGTTGCGGGCATATCCCCAGTAGGAGATGTGCAGGAGGCAGCTGATCGATGTTTCTCTCTCATCGATGTTTCTAACTCTCTATCTCTCTCCCTTCCTCTCTGTGAAAAATCAATAAAATATATTTTTAAAAAAAGAAATTAAAATAGTAAAAGTACCACATTCCTAATATTTCCTTAAAGAGACATTTTAATTAGACCAAATATTTATAGAGGAAAAACTAATGTTTTGATTATTAGATTACTTCAGATTTATGATAATTTAGACCAAATATTTATCTTCCAAATAACTATAATAAAAGCAAATAAAGCATTTTATAGCAAGATAGTAGTAAGCAATTTTTAAATGACAGCAATAAAATAAATTATTATTAGATTGAGAAAATTCAGACACTGTCTGCATAAGTAAAATTGGCTTTAAAACAAAATTTGAAAAGCAGATACATACAGAGGGACATTCAAAATGATAAAAGACAGTTTTTCATTAACAGATGAAAAACTATATTCAAGCAAACATAGAAATACTAGAGGTCCGGTGCACAAAAATTTGTGCACTTGGGAGTGAGAGGGGAGTCGCTCAGCCCGGCCTGTGCCCTCTCACAGTCTGGGACCCCTCGGGAGATAATGACCTGCTGGCTTAGGCCTGCTCCCGGGTGGCAGAGGGCAGGCCCAATCCCTAGGTGCAGCCCCTGTTCGGGCTCAGAGGAGGGCCGATTGGGGGGTTGGGGCACCGCCCCCTGTCACACTCAAGGCAGGGTCGATAGGGAGGTTGCGGCACCACCCCTTGTCACACACAGAGCAGGGCCGATCAGGGGGTTGGGGCGCCACCACTGTCACACTCAGGGCAGGGCCAATGGAGAGGTTATGGCTCTACCCCGTCACACACAGAGCAGGGCCTGTGGGGGCGGGGGGGGCGGTTGGGGCGCCGCACCCTGTCAAACACAGAGCTGCAGGGCGATAAGGGGGTTGGGGAGCTCCCACCTATCAGGCACAGAGCAGGGCTGTCAGGGGGTTGGGGCACCTTCCCCTGTCACGAACAGAGCAGGGCGGATAGGGAGTTTGTGGCCCCACCCCCTGTCAGACACAGAGCCCAGAGTGATCAGGGGGTTTGGTCCTTGCCCCCCGTCACACTGATCCCGGTGCCGGGAGGCCTCGCTGCTCCGCTGATTCCGGTGCTGGGAGGCATATTACCCTTTTACTATATAGGATAGAGGCTTGGTGCACGGGTGGGGGCCGGCTGGTTTGCCCTGAACGGTGTCCTGGATCAGGGTGGGGGTCACCACTGGGGTACCTGGGCAGCCTGGATGAGGGGCTGAGGGCCGTTTTCAGGCTGGCGGGTGACAGAAGCTCCCAACCGCTCCTTTTTTTCTTTTCTTTTTTTATTCTGGGCCAGCTTTAGCTCTGAGGCTTGGCTCCAGCTCTGAGGCCTCGGCTGCTGAAAGCAGGTATCTGGTTTGTTTGGGTTCTATAATCAAAACACTGTTTCAACTCCAGCTCTGAGATCCTGGCTGGCTGAAAGCAGGTTTCTGGGGTTTTGTTTAGCTTCTATATTTGTAACAATGTTCAAACTGCAAGCTCAGAGGCCGGCAGCGGCAAACAGGGAATGTTGGCTTCCTCCATCACTGAAGCAAGCAAGCCTCCTGTTACCTTCAAGCTGCCTGGCTGCCTGCCGCCATCTTGGCTGGCAGTTAATTTCCATATCGCCCTGATTAGCCGATGGGAAGGGTAGCGGAGGTATGGCTAATTACCATGTTTCTCTATTATTAGATAGGATATGCATTATCTAGGGGGGGGGGGAGGGATGATATTTCTAGACTTTATTTCAGTATAACTTACTAAAAAAA
>NW_005871166.1:2016200-2043696 GCF_000147115.1 Myotis lucifugus
GGTTGGGGCGCTGCCCTCTATCACCCACAGAGCAGGGCCGATCAGGGGGTTGGGATGCCGCACCCTGTCACACACAGAGCCGCAGGGGTTCAGGGGGTTTGGGCGCTGCCCCCTGTCACGTTGATCCGGTGCCAGGAGGCCTCGCTGCTCCGCTGATCCCGGTGCTGGGAGGCATATTACCCTTTTACTATATAGGATAGAGGCCTGAGGGGCGGCTGGTTTGCCCTGAAGGGTGTCCTGGATCAGGGTGGGGGTCCCCACTGGGGTGCCTGGCCCAAACCCCCTGATCGCCCTGCGGCTCTGTGTGTGACAGGGTGCGGCGCCCCAACCCGCCCCCCCCCACAGGCCCTGCTCTGTGCGTGTGATGGGGTAGAGCCATAACCTCCCCATCGGCCCTGCCCTGAGTGTGACAGTGGCGGCGCCCCAACCCCCTGATCGGCCCTCCTCTGTGAGTGACAGGGGGCGGTGCCCTAACTCCCCTATTGGCCCTACTCTGTGAGTGACAGCAGGGAGCTCCTCAACCCCCTGATGGGCCCTGCTCTGTGCATGACAGGGGGGAGCTCCCCAAACCCCTGATGGGCCCTGCTCTGTGCGTCACAGGGGGTGGTGCCGCAACCTCCCCATCGACCCTGCCTTGAGCGTGCGTGATAGGGGGCGGTGCCCCAACCCCCCAATCAGCCCTACCCTGAGGGTGACTGAGGGTGGCATCGCAACTTCCCAATCCTCCCTGCTCTGTGCATGACAGGGGGCGGCGCCCCAACTCCCCAATCAGCCCTGCTCTGAGCCAGACCAGGGGCTGCACCTAGGGATTGGGCCTGCCCTCTGCCACCAGGGAGCAGGCCTAAGCCAGCGGGTCATTATCTCCCGAGGGGTCCCAGACTGGGAGAGGGCACAGGCCGGGCTGAGGGACCCCCGCTCCCCCCCTGAGTGCACAAATTTTTGTGCACCAGGCCTCTAGTATATATATATATGGAATATGCAAATTTCTCCAGGCGGAGGGGTGCGGACCCGCAGGCCTGAGGCTAGGGTTGAGGGGCAGCGCCACCTCAGTGGAGGGGTGCTGCACTGCTGGGTACCCCACTGTGGCGGTTCAGCGAAGCTCCTGGTGCTAACCAGGCCTTACCACAGCCTACGCACTTGAGAGGCCGCCACTCCTGCTCCTGCCTTGGCCCAAAAGCAACCCCGCGCCCACCCCCTCCCCCAGTTCCCGCCCTGCCCCACCCCATGGGGGTGCACACCTGCACAGTGAGTGCGAAGCCTACCACCTGCTCCCCAGAAGGGGGGGCAGTAAAGAATGGGGGTGGTGGCAGGGGAGAGGAAAGAATGTGGAGCATCCACAATGAAGAGGTGCTTGGGAATGAGGCTCGGAAGCCTCAGGGGGAGGTTTGTTCTGTTGGCCCTGCAGCTGTCCCTTAGGAAATGTGGAGAGCACGGCTGTGAGGGCTCCCTGTGCACTGAGTCCAGTTCCACAGCCAACTGGAATTGGCCTCAGTTTCCTGGTCTGTAAAATGGATTAAGCATGTCCCAGTGCCTTCACTGAGCTTTGAGGGCCAATTGAGATACTATATAAAGAAAATGAGGGAAGAAGTGAGAAAGAAAAGGAAGGGTGAGCAACACAAAGGAAAGATTGGAAGGAACCTGTAAACCTATTGTCACTTAAATAGGGAATATAGTCAACAGTGCTGTAATGAGGGTATGATGCCAGGTGAGCACTGGAAATATTGGGGAACACTTTGTAAAGTATATGATTGTCTAACCACTATTCTGTAACTAATATAAAACCTGAAACTAATACAAAATAATACTGAATGTAAAGAAATGAAAATAGGAGTGAAATTTTTTTATAAATTTCAAAGTTTAATTAAAGGCTGTAAAGAAAGGGGGAGAATAAAAATAGTGTTTTTCATTTTACCACTTTATTGTCTTTTCAGTACATGAAAAAGACAGTTGTCTTTATATGGTGCTTTTATACTTTTCTAAGTCATTATCTCATTTGATGCTCAGGGCAACTTAAAGACAAGATAATTATTCCCTCCACTATTCAAATAAAGGAAATCTTGGTGTCTGGCCTCAATGATTTAACCGTCAAGCCCTTATTGTAAAGCAGGGTTAGTGAAATTTACTGTGAAGGGTCATATCTATACTAATAAAAGCCTTGGGGGTGATCAGACCAGCAGGTGAGGGCAGTTGGGGGCAATCAGGCCTTCAGGGGAGCGGTTAGGCATCAATCAGGCCAGCAAGGGAGTGGTTAGGGGGCGATCAGACTGGCAGGCAGAAGTGGTTAGGGGAAATCATGCAGGCAGGCAGGTGAGTGGTTAGGAGCCAGCGGTCCCGGATTGTGAGAGGGATGTCCAAGGATCGGGCCTAAACTGGCAGTCGGACATCCCTTGAAGGGTCCGAGATTGGAGAGGGTGCAGGCTGGGCTGAGGGGCAACCCCCCCATGCATGAATTTTGTGCACCAGGCCACTAGTAGGGATATAAAGTACAGCATGGGGAATATAGTCAATAATATTTTAATAACTATGTATGGTGTCAAGGGGGGTCTAAACTTGTCAGGGGATCACTTCATAAATTATATAAAACTAATCACTTGCTGTACACCTGAAACTAATATAATATTGAATGTCAACTGTAATTTAAAAAATCATTAATAACAGAAGATTTGAATAATCCTACCAACAACTCAACCTATTAGAGATGTATAAAATACTACAATCCACAACTAAAGAATAAACATCAGTTTCAACTGCACATGGAATGTTTACCAAGATGAAGAACATTTGGGGCATAAAGTGAGTTTCAAGTTTTAAGAATTGAAATTCTGATATACTATCATCCATGAGGACTGTATAGAACTTATCTTTTATACTCTTTGAACTCCAAAGAATACCATCGCTGTTTGCTTAATTCTGACCCTGTCTCTGAGTAGCACAAACTATATGCTGTACAAGGCACAAAAAAATACTCTTGGAATTTTGGCCAAAGATTATCTTGTGTACTATTTTCTTTACCAACCATGTTAACACCATGATTATAAGCTTGCCTCAACAATATTAAATCAATGCATAAAATTGAAAAAAATCTTGTTATATTCATAAAAAGTGAAATTACTTTTTAACAATGTATTAAAGTAAAAAATATTTTATTAAGTTTTTTTCTAGTATATCAAAAGTATGTATGATAAATGTTAGTTGTTCAACATGACTTCCGTACCTAATATCATTTGTCTGAATTTAACAATATTTATTTTTAAATTTTATTTATGATATTTCACTTCATTTACAATCTTATTTTTAATTCTCCATTCTATGTAGTGATCATTAGTTTTTAATTTTTTAATTAACTAAAATCTATAATTGTCTCAAATATTTGGCCATTCTATAGTCAAATATCAGATTACTTTGACTAGCTTAGATATATGTATATGTTTATAAAATTTTTATTAAAATTCTATATGTTTTCTTAAATGCTTATTTTTAGTGCCATGCAAAACATTGTTACTATGGCTATAAACTAAACAAATTGTTATTTTTATGAACATTATGCCAATTTCTATATTGAAATTACCTTGGATTTGTTTAATTATTGAATGTTTGCTAACTATTCAGTATTTTATTGTTCATTTTTAGTGATTGTATGTGCGTTTGTGTGAATTTGGCCACTTCCTTTATTTTCTGTTATATTTTTGAACATATGTCAAAATATAACTTATCAAAATATAAGTTATGAACTTATAAACATACCAGAGGCCCAGTGCACAAGATTTGTGCACTGGAGCAGGGGGTCTCTTAGCTCAGTCTGTGCCCTCTCGCAGTCCAGGACCCTTCAGGGGACATGCACCTAAGGCCCTCAGATTAGGCCTAAGCCAGCAATCAGACATCCCTCTCACAGTCCAGGGCTCTCGCAGTCTGGGACCCCTCGCTCCTTACCACCTGCCTGAGCAGAGGTGGGAGAGGCTCCCGCCACCGCCGCTGCTCTCGCCAGCCATGAGCCCAGCTTCTGGCTGAGCAGCGCTCCCCCTGTGGGAGCACACTGACCACCAGGGGGCAACTCCTGCATTGAGTGTCTGCCCCGTGGTGGTCAGTGAACTTCATAGCGACCGGTCATTCTGCCGATTGGTCGATTTGCATATTACGCTTTTGTTATATAGGATTTTTGGACATACTATGCTCAAAAATATGTGTATGACCTCATAAAGTTTCTATTTATTTTTAAAGTTCAGGTTTGTTTTCCTTGATCTTATTTTTACCATTTACTACTTGTTTTATTCTCTGATCTTAGTGGACCTATTGCTGAGACCCTCTCACGATCTGAAGCATGTCTGTGCTGCAGCAGTGGAAGAATGCACAGAACTACAGGCCATTAAAGTGCAGACACATCTAGTTTTGAGGCTACAGGATCAGAGATATGGAGAAGTGGCTTCTGATGCCAGAACTGAGCTACTAAGAACAGATGACCAGGGCTACAATTTGGTCTGTGTAATTATCGTGTCATAGTCCAAGTGAAGAGGGCACCCAACATAAACCTTAATATAGGAGGTTTGCATGTGTGTTTTTGCATGTAATATATGAAGGCCGTTTGAAGAATAAGGAGGGGGTCCTTATTCTTCAGGACTAGGTGTGTGATGTTGTTTTTTGTACAGAAACATCTGGTGATAACCTACATTTTGTTCACTTTAAAATATTCTTAGACTTTTATTTATAACAGTTATATTGTTAAACATCTGAGTTGAAAAATTCAGCATTTACAAAACAATTATAATAATTAAACATTCAAAAGAGTAGTTATGAATTTAATTGGCATCCTTTTAATAAATATGTTGGGGCTTCTGGGATACTTCTGATATATTTTTTAGAGCAAATAAATTAATTCTATATATTGCAAAGGTTCAATGTCTTACAAGAAGTAAGTAGGATCACTGAAGGGGATTGTGAGGTCAAACCTATGTAGCAATTGCAAATTTCTCTCCCTCTTAAAGACCCACAATCTATTATGTTTTTGGATTGTTATATTAACTGGAAAAGAAAAACGAATCTCATTTGATATAAAAATGCTAGCTAATATTATGTTTAATTATTTATTAAGCCATTTAATTTTCTTTCAAAGTTAAGATGGAAATTTAAAAATGCAGCAATATAGCTACAATATGATCAAGAGGAGGTAGAAAGAGAAGAATAATTTTCTGCATAAAGGCGATCATTTTTCTTGCTGGCAGGGTCAAGATACATAATTAAAAAAAAAAAGAAGTTATTGTGTGTATGTAAAAGCAGTTCACCCTGAATCATTTAGACTCCAAGAACAGCAAAACGGGTTTGACATTTTTAAATAATATATTGTCGCAGAGATGAAGGGCTTTCAGACATGGCCCACTGTATGCCAGAGCTTCCTGCTAGAGACTGAGTCAAAAGAAGCCTCACAAGTGAATCAATGTGAGTTCTCTGCGTTCCGGCTAGAAATGTCATTCAAAATTGATGACAATACTTCTGACCAAAATCTATTTCAGGCTAGCTTTTGTCATAACACTCTCTGACCTCACACGTATGGCTCCTTGACCTGTGTTACAGATATCTGAAATTAGAGATGAAATGTTAATGACTGGGCAACATACATAGGCTGTCTATTCACTCAGCAGTGAACCTAGAGGTAACTCCAGAAAAAAAACATGGATTTCTCTTTGAAAAGCAACCCTGAAAAATATAAGTTCGGTGGGCGTAATGCATTATTAATCTATGACTTATCTGGTCTAGTTGTCTGCTTCCTATGTTCCTGATGGTTATCAGAAGATATTAATTATATTCAAAGAACACTGATGGTTAAGTTCAGCTCATCAAGTTTTAAAAAGTGCAGACCTGACCTTAAATTTTTTTTCTCCAATTTACTACCCATAACAGAATGTAAAATCATGCCCATTATTTGGTTTAATTGGAGAAAGGGTTTCTTTTAAATGCTGGGTATTGAGCCTGTAACCAAGGTACATGCCCTTGACAGGAATCAGACCTCTGACCCTTCAGTCTGAAGGCCGACACTCTAACCACTGAGAAAACAGCTAAGGCCAGATTTGTTTTTATTAAAGAACATGACACTTAAAACATGTAGTAAGTAAAAGGTATAAAAACATTTAAAATCTAAATAAGTTCATAAAAACTGATTTGGGACTTAGGCTACAAGTAGTGGGAGCTTAGATAATTCCCACTGATCCTTCAGATGAAAATTTACAAAATCTTAAGAAATCTAAACACCTCAAATTTCCAATAAAAATTTTAAATGAAATAATGAGAATTATTTCAAGTTAGGAAAAGAGAGTTATGCAATTTTCATATTCAGGAAGACAATAATGTGAAGCACTAATTTTTTTCTAAAATTCCTAAAAATCTCAAAATGTTGTGTGGATGTTTGTGTGTAACTTGATGTGCTGATTCTAAAGTTTATATTGTAATGTAAGAACTCAAAAATGTGGAAGACAATTTCAAAATGTAAAAGGTAAGATAATTTCTTCTATTAAGACTTAGTATAAAGTGTTTATAAAATGATCAATGCAACAAAAAATAATGTCCAAAAACTTGAATTACCACAAAAGTTGTGTTGCATGAATATGAAAATATAGGTTTTATTCAACAAATGACTAAATTGGTAAGTTTTTTACATATTTAAAATATCATGATGATATCTCTAACCATATGAAATTATTTCCATATGCATTACTGTACTAATGTGAAAGGTAAAATAAAAAAAGCTTTTAGATAAAAAAAATGTAAGAGAATATCTTTTTCAGTGAAGATTAGAACTATATATCTTTAAGCAGATTACAAAATGCACAAAAGGAAAAATAAATCAATAAATTTAACTATATTGAAATTAGAACTTCTGTTCGACTAAAGATAGTAGTAAGTTCAGCCTCTCAAATTGGCAAATATATTTGGAACACATAAAACTTAGAGTTTATATCCAGAATAAATAAATCATATATCATCAATATATATAAGGCCTACAAATCAATAAAAAAGATAGAAATCCTAAAAGTAACATGGGCAAAAGACCTGAGCAGTGATTGCACAAAAGATGAAAGAGAATATCCAAAGAGTTATTAAATATATGAAAAGGCCTACTACTATATTAGTAAGTAGAAATATGAAAATTAAAACAACAATTGAAGCCTCTATGAAGGAATAAAAATGGAAATTTTACAAAAGAGATAAATAAAACAAGTTTTGGTATATGAAGGGAATAGAGACTCATAAAACTCATAAGAAAATAGAGTGATTTGCTTAACTGCTTTAAATAAAAGTTTGATATCATTTACAAAATTTTAAGATAAATGTTGAATAATAGGGGAAAATTATTTTTGTTTCAAGTTCCTGGCACTGAGCTTCTAAAATCCTGAAAATTTCCCAAGTGATAGAAGTACCTTTTTTATTCATGAGCCCCTTGGATCATAACTGAATTTATGCTGATGATTTCATTTATTAGCATAATTAACATAATTTAGAATGGGGCTGGTGAAGAGAAAGATCAACCATATGGTTAGAGGGTTAGGGCTTTGAGCCAGCTGAACCTCCTGGGAGGGGAAGATGGTTGGATCGTTTTAATCAGGTGGTCACTGATTCAATCAATGGCATCTACATAATAAAACCCCAAATGAGAACTATGAACACTAAAGTTCAGTGGGGCTTCTTTGTGGATGAACACATCTGAGTGCTGGGAGGACAATCCCGTCTGATTCCATGGGGAGAGGGCATGGAATCTCTACATTTGGGAACCTCTCACCCCTTGACCTATTTGTCTCTGCATTCGACTGATCCTGACTTGTATTCATTACTATGGAACTGTAATTGGAAGTATAGAACATTCCTGAATTATGTGAGTTGTTTTAGTGTATTTTCAAATCTGCGTGGGGTTGTGTAAACCCCTCTGTACTTGTAGCCAGTTGGTCAGAAGTACAGAAGGCCTTGGGGACCCTGAAATCGTGGCTGGCATCTGAAGCACGGAAGCAGTGACACTCTTATTGGGGATCGTGATGCCCTTAGCATATAGGGTTTGCACTAACTTTAGATGGTAAGAATCAAAATTCTATTGCAGTGTAATAGGCATACCACAATTCTGCAATAATACTCCTAGTTGTCTTTCCTAGAGAACTGTATTCATGAGTTCACCAGAAAGCATGTATAAATGATTGCTAGCAGCATTATTCATACAAGCCATAAATCCAAGTGCCTATCAGCAGTACAAGGGATAAATGCTTTATATGTATAAAAGGAATTCCAGGCAATGGAGATTAATGAACTACAACTACATGCAAAAACATAGCTGAGCCTTAAAAACATAACTTTGAATGATAGAAGCTTATCATGAAAGAATACATGTAATATTGCAATTCTTTTTATGTATAATACAAATATAGGCAAAACTAAACCATGTTTGTGAAAACATGTACAGGTTTTAAAATATATAGAAAAACAAGGAAGCGGTTACCATAAATTTTAGAATAATGAATATCTTTAGAAAGGAGAGAGAATGATATTACTCAATGAGGCAAATGAAGAATTTAAGATGCTGACAAATGTTACATGTATTATCCCAGGCAGTGGTTACACGACTGCTTGTTTTGCCAAATAATTTTGCTAAATATTTGCTTTATGCACATTTTTATATGCAGGCTATATTTCACTGTACAAAAACAAATCAGAATAATTTCATAGTAATAAAAACTTGTGAGAAAGTTTTACCAACTTCCTTTGATTTGCTTTGATCAATATAAATAATGAATGCATCATGCTTATCATATAAATTTTTGCAACTAAAATGACTGAAGCAAGTTATTAGCTAAAGGACAATTTCACAAAATTAGCTGCATGATTTATTTAATATGGATATCAGTAATTCATTAGCAAAGTTGAATGAGGCTTTATCCAAACTTCTTATAAAATGTAAATAAACATTAGTGTACAGTCCAAATAAATGAGATTTTCGAAATGTATGTTTTTCTACTGTCATAAGGCTATTTGATCTAGTTGTTACTTAAGTCATAGTCCAGGAAACCAACTAATGTTATAGAAATCAAGCTTAAAACTGCCAACTAAGTGCATAATGTTGCAAAAATCTATGACTTTTGAAATCAGAACAAATCAATATTTTGTCAAATAAAAAGAAATGGTTAAAAATAATCAAATACTATTTTGATTTAGATATATATTATCACTGATTCTGTAATATGTATCATAATTTTTAAATGAAAAACTTAAAACATTCTAGTCAGTGATAAGTTTTGAGCTTTATTTGATTTAATATGCCTGACCTTCCTAATATTTAAAGGTTATCCCCAAAATGTATACACACTTTGAATAATTATAAAGGCAGTGTTTACTAAAATACATTTCATTTTCCAAATGTGATAGAATCAGCTGTTGAAGTGTATACATTTACTTGTTACATCCTGTATTTTTAAAGGATTTTCCATGATATTATAATAATGTGAAACTGAATATATAAAAGGTTAATATGCAAAGTGTCCCCTCAGGAGTTCGATCAGGAGACTGGGAGTTTAATCGCTCGCTATGATGTGCGCTGACCATCAGGGGGCGGTGCAGAATGAAGGAAGTCCCCAACTGGCAGCGGGGAAGGAAGGCCCTGGCTGGCAGCCAGAAGGCCCTGATTGGCCTTGGTTGGTGGCCAGGCCTAGGGACCCTACCCGTGCATGAATTTTATACACTGGGCCTCTAGTATCATGAAAAAAAAATTGTTTTCATCTATTTTATAATTATATTCTTTAAATTGTTATAAAGTGGATAAGTTAAAATGATGTTTTTTGTATTCCTAAAAAGGGTAGCAATTCGTGGCCTACAGTGGTTTTTCAATAAGTTGGTGGCACAGATCAATTATTATGAGATGGAAATTCCCATTCAGCAGATTTGGGGTGAGGCCCAAATATCTGTTTTTGAAAAGTTCTATGAAACAATTCAATGTGCAATAAAGTTTTAGAATAAATAGAATATACAGAAAATTATATTTATTACCATTGTTACCTTCTATCAGAAGTATTTGTAATTATCTGCAGCATGAAATAGTTTAATTCTTATGATACGTGATTTCATTCTATTCTCTCTTATATTTAGGATCATTCTTACTTCTCGTAAACTATAGAACTAGGATATTATAGTTTTTCCTTTTGATTCAAAGATAGTGATTAATATATAAGATTTTTCTCCTTTCCTAAAATACTTAAATGACTAAAATCAATTGAAAATTACAGCTGGCTTTCCTAATATAGATCTACATTTTTATTAAAATATACATTACTATTTGAACATATGTGCCTCCAATTGATTTTCAAGTATTAACTCAGAAAGATTTGAATCAACTACCCCAACAATTAAATTAGTTGCATTTAATCAACAATTTTAATAAACTACTCTTCTAAACAAAGAGGATTAAAATGTTACATTTACTAACCTTTGTTTAATATCATTGCCTGAAAAAGGATGGGGCTCTCTAGAAAGGCTTTAAGGAATGAGGTAGTTGAGGGCATAACACACCCATCCAAGTATATTGGGCTGCTGACAATACAACTGTCCTCCACCCTTCTGTTTTCCCTGGTGCTGCCTTTGTAACCATGCACTGACGGACTTAGCAGTGATGAAAAGCACACATTTCAACTCAATTGGGCCCATGTTCAAATTTACAAGTACACTTGACCTCTCAGAGCCCAATTTTTCTCATCCTTAAATAGGAATAATTGTGCCTTTTGCCTGGAAAATATTCATCACAGAAGGAATCTATTGCATAAAAGGAAGGAAAAGGCATCAACAGTAACTAGAAGATATAGAGTATATTAACAAACTCAGGAGAGACTGGGAGGACATCAAGATTTGTGGAGAGAAAGACTGCTTTTGAGAAGAGAATAGTTTTTTTGTTTTTGTTTTTTAAAGACCAAAACAAATGAAAACCTGGGAAGAATCATGAAATGCTTTTTATGTCATTAACTAAAATCATAAGGGGAGCCAAGATCAGAGCAGGATTGTAACCAGTACATTCTAAGATCACTGTCAAAACTTCCTTGACAATTTTTAATTGCAGTGCCAAGAACATTATATATAGAAAAAAGTATTTCAATAGAGTAAATAATTTTTAGAGGTGGTAACAAATGTCCATCTAGCTCCATCCTGTAAAACCATCTGGGGAGGATTTTGACTAAGGTTTGTACCATAAAGAGTACTGTCTATAGTGCAACTTATGATACTCATTGAACACATATCTGATGTCAGGTACAGTGCTAAGTTATTTATATGTGTCGACTCATTTAATTCTCATAATAACCCTATGAGTAAGTACAATTATAATATCCTCTCTGCAAATGAGGAGTCTGAGACAAAGAGAGCTTAAGTAAATTACTCAAGGTCACACAACCTGGGTGCAGATATGCAAAAGTGATGCTGATGATTATAGAATATAAAAAGCAATTTTTAAACATTGTAAGTTTTCTATGATTTCCTAAGTCATTTTCCCTTTGCTTCACTTAGCAAAAATAAAATCACTAAAGATTATCTCTGTGTGAAATTTAAGCTATCTTTTACAGAAAAAAATCTTTGTTTATTGAATTTTATAATAGTGGTAAAGATGAATTTCTCACATATTGACAGAAAATAGGTTTTTCAATCCACTTAATACAAATTATGTAAATTGGTAGAATTTTTTTATTATTTTAAGACCAACAGTCAACATCATTTTATCTTCTAAATAAACTCAATCTTTGCAATTGATTTTTCTTTAGGTCAAAAATTAAAAAAAAAAAACCTCATTGAACTTTTTGGCTCCATCTACTTTGAAGTATCTGGCTCCCACCCCCCTTTCCTTTCCTTTTATTGTTCCTAACTTTACAGACTAGTCTATGATAGAAATCATGGTAAACATGTTAATATTTTTATTGGAAAAGACCATAGACTTTAAAATGAACAGACTGTTTTTTTCCCCTTCCAATTAGCTGAGATTTTTAAGATTTTTCAACTAATTCAAATGCATAAAGTGGGAAACTAATTTACTGAATTTTCTATTTGTAGTTTTTATATATTAGCACATTATAGAACATCACGACACAGATATAGACGCCCTGCAGATGGGGACCCATCTGTTCAGCCTGATTTTTCTACAAGCCCATGAACAAAGCCCAGGCATCTACCTTTTGAAGTGCTGCTGCCTTAAACATTCACTGCATTTCTATCCCATAGACTCTCAATGTTCCCTACCTTGAATATTGTTCTCTTTTTCTGGCCAAAGACTTGTTTTGCTAGAAAATTTGCCTCCACATACAGCCTGTTACTATGGTCAGGTATTACCAGTTATGTCTTTTATATAAATTCTAAATGTGAATCCTATATAATAAAACCCTAATATGCAAATTGACTGAATGGCAGTGCTAAGGACCCCTTGGGGGATGGGGAGTGGGCCTAAGTCAGCAGGCAGACATCCCCCGAGGGGTCCTGGACTGCAAGAGGGTGCAGGCCAGGCTGAGGGATACCACCCCCCCCCCCTGCACTGGCCTCTAGTTTATTCATAAAATGCCTCTAAAAGTATGTTTTAAATCAACACAATTAATGCATAAGTGTCGTCCTAATAATTCCTTTGTTACTTTAACTAAAATGATCTTTCTACTTCAGCTTTTTAGTACTGACTGCATTGACAAGGCATTGCATTAGAGGGACAATGGTAGAGCAGCTGAATCTCCGGGACGCATCAGCACAGACATATGTAGGGCACATCGTGTCGCGCTCTGTTGCCCATAAAGCAGAACCTAGACAGGGTGGATGACCTCTGGGCTCCCTAGGCAAGCTCTCTCATCTTTTTTCCAAGTGGGTTAGACCAAAAACAAACATAAAACAAAACAAAAGATGACAAAGAGATGAAATTAAGAAATCCCTGCTGCCTTGACCTCTACTGGAAGGCCTATACAGTGGGGCCTTGACTTACGAATTTAATTCGTTCTGAGACCGAGCTCGTTAAGGAGCTCGTTAACCCAAATTACTCTGTCAACTCAATGCAAAAAATCAGCGGAGAGACAGCTGGTATCTCAAAAAACTCTTTAGTCGGGACACTCGTAAGTCAAGGCCCCACTGTATTTTGCAAGGGAAACCCGTGATTTTTAGAAATGCAAGTTTCCAACCACCTGTGGCCCTTGTCGGTAGAAAATCTATGACAACACAGAAGCTGGTGTTGGTGCCTTAAGATACACTGAGTTGGAGGACAGAGAGCAGAGGATTGTGCATTTAGTGGGTAGACAACTGCTTTACATAAAGTTTTAAACTTTCTAGATCAGAGTTTTCTTGCTTTGTGACTAGTATGCTCCAGAGCTATCTGTTAATATAGTCTGTTCTAAAATATTCTTCACCTGAATGGATGAGAATTGCAATCTCTCTGTCATAGTTTCCCTCCTTCTTGCCGCCTCAATCTCGCTTTAATCCAGATTGTTTATTCTGGGAGATCAGATAGAGATGCCTCTGAGTCCCTTTGCTCTGCCAAAGAAGTAACAGCTTGTTTGTTTTAATATTCCTGACTGGGGAGAGACTATCACCTCCCATCACACACACACACACACACACACACACACACACACACACACGCTTCCTTGCGTGTGAGCTCCCACCTAGCAGGACTTTCGGTGTGAGTGAAGTTCCTTCCTTTCTCTCCTGCCAGGTACACTCAGGTGGAAGCGGGGCCTTGGTCAGAAAAGCCTTCCACCTGATTCTGAGTGCTGCAGCGAATCTCTGTGGAGGGAGGAGCCACCTGCCAGGAAGCTGTAAGAACCACCCCTACAAGTGCTGATCTTCATCTTTCAGAACGTGCAAACGGACTTGGTCACTGCCCTGGGCAGGTACAAATCTCTCTGAATGCACGTACTCCACAATGTCTGTCCAACAGCACAGACAACGGGGGTGTGGAGGGGGATTGAAACCACAGAATCCGGTTTTGAATCCTGGGCTTGACAAGTATTTGCTGTTTTCTTAGCTTTCTTCTTATATACATAAGCCCTGTTTTTTCTCAAGTGAAACTAATTTGCCTAACTTCTGCAACACATTTCCTATTGCCTTCACGCCTATTTCTAGCTCTAAACTCCTATTCTCAATGTATTTTGTATAATTTTAGTACACAGACAAATATATGAGCTTTTAAACATATACAAAATGATGATCTTGCCACAGTTAGAGGCTTTTTACAGGGTTTTCTCTTCTTTATTTTCTCTCTTTCTCCTATGCTTGGCTCCCACATTCAGGGTCCTTTTCTATTACTGGTATACTAATTAAACATATTATATTTTATAAAATAATTAAATTTGTTATATATTAACTTCTGATATATGGTGGCACTAAAGTCTCTGTAGTGTTCTATCTTATTAGTGATAATATGATACATTTTGTAACACTTCAATTTAAAGAAGAATAAAATTACAATATGCTGTATCAAGCATTCATTCAAATTCTCTATAAATAAATAAAATGTTTATTTTATTTTATAATAATATAAAATATATTTTATTATTATAGATCACTGCATCAAATACATAAAGAAAATCACAGGTGGAAATTAAGGAGAATAGCATGCCTTTAGGTGTCTTTGACCGAGTAAATAGACACATGCGAACAAGAATGATTCTGCTTCTGCTTTGATAGGCTAAGTTACAGAATAATGTCTCTTCCACCCTAACAAGAAGAGCAAGGCAGATGACCCATAAAGTTATAGTTGTATTTAAACCTGTAAAAGCTCCGATCTAAGCAAACTGAAATGAAGTAAAATTTTTAAAAATCCCCTTCTAATAGAGAAGAGACCACTGCTGCTTTCTTTCTTGACAGAACAGAAAGAAAGGAGGAGAAAACAGCTGAATGTTCTTCATATTTTTTATTGCTGAGAAAGCTCTAGCATGGGTACTGAGATTCTAGAAGAGTCTGAGGCTCCAAAGGAGTTTGCACCCACCCACCACCACTTTCCCACAGGACTGCACTGAGTGCTCACTCAGTATATACGGGACCAGCAGGGTAAGCAGGAAAAGTCCACCTTAGTCCTCCAGGTCCTTGACTAATAAGAAGAGCCGACCTATGCCCAAGAGAGAAATATATGTCTCTCTCTCTCTCTCTCTCTCTCTCTCTCTCTCTCTCTCTCTCTTTTCCTCCCTCCCTTTTTTCTGTGTGTATTTATAGGTAGGAATGAGCAGGTAAAATTGTTTCTAATTACAGGCAACCCAGTTGTCTATTATAAAGTTCTAAGGCAATGGTTTTCAACCTTCCTAATGCCGCAACCCTTTAATACAGTTCCTCATGTTGTGGTGACCCCCAACCATAAAATTATTTTCGTTGCTACTTCATAACTGTAATTTTGCTACTGTAATGAATCGTAATGTAAATATCTGATATGCAGGATGTATCTTCATTGTTACCAATTGAACATAATTAAAGCATAGTGATTAATCACAAAAACAATATGTAATCATATATGTGTGGCGACCCCTGTGAAAGGGTGGTTCGACCCCTATAGGGGTCGCGACCCACAGGTTGAGAACCGCTATTCTATGGGGTATACCAAAAGTATTTTAACTCTAGAGATATTAACTAGTAGTATTCTAGTAGTAGAATTAAACTAAGTGGCAAGACCCAAAGTTAATACCTAAAATCAAGTGCATTTCTATACACTGGTAACAAATGATTGGAAATTGAATTTGTAAAATACCACTTAGATAACATAAATAAATTTTATAAAAATAAATACATTTAACACAATAATGTGTAAATTATGTCCTTTGAAAGCTATAATATATCAGTAAAAGAAATTTTAAAATACTTTAAGAGCTGAAGAGACATGTTCATAAAACAAAAACCTCAATCATGTTATGTTGCCAAATTTCCTAATGCTTGTGTATTAATTGCATGCAATCCCAATCAAAACAAAAGTAGCCTTTATTGAAGAAAAAAAGCAACTCTATACTCTCACTACACTGATTCGCCACGGTATCCCACAATAATGTTTAGTAGTCAACCCCATGTTCTATGGAAGCATAGCACAGCCCAATTTTATTTTTTAAAATTCACAATTCACACTAACATTGTCTAGAAGAGTGTGGGAGAATATAGTGTTTAATTAATGTTGCCCACACATTTGACTATAGAACTTCTTTCTGTTCACTTAACTTCTGTTAACATCTTTCTGCAGTAGAAGTTAGGATATTCTGTGGGTACCTGCCATAAATCTCTGTGACTGGCAAATAACAACTAGTGGAATGTGCATGTTAAACATTTTATAATGCTGCAATCCACTACCAAAGTCTACAATATGGTTTTATTCAATACTATAATTGCAGTATTTTCACCCTTATGTATAAGAAGCATTTTGTTAAATTTTATGAAACCATGATTGGCCAAATATTCACTTTGACTTGCTAGTGACAAAGTTAGACTGAAAAAAATATGGCTGAGTCACAATTGTTGACTCTCGATAATTATCTTCATTGAAGAAAGAGTTCTAGAATGCCTGGAAATAAATACTTTTTAAAACAGTGGTGAGCTTGTATCTTAATAAGTAATAAGTAAACGTAATTACTAGAGCAGAAGCCTGTATGTTACATAGAAAGGCCACAGTGTTGGTCAATATTATGCATTAATTTGGCTATGCCATGGTATTCAGATATTTGCTCAAACACATCTGGATGCTGCTGTGAAGGTATGAGACTAACATTTAAATCAGTAGGCTTTGTGAGGTCAATGGGGGGGGGAAAAAGGAGACATAAGTACTACTATTTGTAATACCTTAAACAATAAAATAAAAAAAATAGCAACACACTGCAAAAATAAATAAATCAGTAGGCTTGGCGTGAAGCCAGTCACCACCCATAATGCGGGTGGGCCTTATCCATTCAGTTGGAGGCCTTAAGAAAAAGACCAGCCGCCCTGAGCAAGAGGGATTTCTGCTAACAGGCTGTCTTTGGACTCCACTGCAGCCCCAGGTCTGTCCTGGGTCCCAGCCTGCCAGCCCACCCTCCAGATTTTGGACTCGCCACCGTCCACAATCACGTGAGCACATTCTTGAACATTTCCTTAATATTTAATTTTATATTTTTCTGACATCCTTATGTCTCTTTAGAGAACCCTGACAGCCACATATCCCTACTCTTATTTCACGAATCTCTCTCTCCCTTTATTACATCTAAAAGCTGTAAAATTCTTTCAATGTATTGTATCTGCTGTGAAATCCAAGTTGATGTACTTCTTATGCACCAGAGTAGAAAGAGGAGACTTGCATTAAATGATTTTCTAAGTGTGGCCATTCATACAGGCTTATAATCCTGAAATAATTAATCAAGCAACTGCATTTTGAAATTCATCTGATCTGGACAATAATTTTACTGTCACCATGAAAGAGAAATTAGGAGTGCATTTTACAGGGTTTCTCTTAGAAACAGTGGCTCTGAAGCCTTTGAGTAAATGTCTTTGATGAATGAACTCAGATTACTGGACATCACATTATATTCGGTATCTGGTCAATACCTCTACAATGCTGTTTCTTCCGTCATTATAGTCGGCTAGGAACCCAAACCTTGGTAACCACGTATTTGGCTAATTGTTCTGAATTACAAGGTAAGTTTTAGAAGAAAAAATGATCCCAGTTAGCTGGTAATTTTTGTGCCCTGGATCCTTTACATTTCAAATTCAACTTAAAAAAAAAAGTTCCTGGGGAAATGATTAGGTCTTTTCAATAAAGAATAAAAACCTGTCTGGAGACTTAATTTCGTGATCGAAAGAGTGTCTTGAGGTAAGAGAAAGACCTCTCATTTTTCCATTCTTAAGGCTTGTCTTATTTCCATGTGTAATAATTCAGATATAAAGCTATGGTGCTCTTTAAGAATAAAAGTAGAAAGGGAAACTGCCTAAAGATGAGAGAATTCATGATTGTTAAAAGTAATACATTTAATGGGGCACTCCGAACTTCAGCTCAGTATAATTAAGAAATTATACTTTGCTGGTGCTGCCCATGAATTTATAAGAACATCATCTTCTCTGACATCCTTCCTGATTAGTTCAAAAATCCGGGAGGGGGAGGCTCTCCTTAATGTCCGACTGCGTGGGGAATCTTCTCTCCTCCCTCTCTCTCCTCGCTTAGTCTATGTTCATCATCGAAATTCCCACAAAACATGCTTTCTGTGCTGTTTTTTTCTATTCCTAATTTTAGATGACAAGTCTGACATTTCTGGTTAATCCAAAATATGCTACATTGTTCAAGGCCCAAAATAATTTTCAGTGCCCTCTACTGAGGCATCTGGACACACCCTGCTATTCCTTCATATAAAAGCCACAAGAATTCTTATACCCAGTATCTTTTATCTCTTATATGTGCCTATATCCTCATTTAATTTTCAGTTTCCATATCCTCACATTGGCATGCCAAGAATTTCCTTCCACTTTTGAGATTATTATTTCTATTTTGTAGACTCCACAAATGTCTGGACTAAGGAGAAAAGAAAGAATATCTGAATCACCTACCATGACAAACTCAATATAATCTTGTCATATTTTCGAAGCTTTGAGGCTCTCTTATTCTAGGATGGTTTCTTTCTCCTGAAGACATCCAACACTACCACCACAAGAAAAGAATGAACAAGTAGGAATCACCGCATCTAGTGGATGTGTCCTGCCAAGACAGCGTGTAAGCCTGTACTTGTGGTGAATACACAGCTCTACAGCCTCAATGGCTCAGTTGTGCCGTGTCCCCACCACATAAATAAAATGAGGGATACTATTCAACTGTCAGTGTAGGAAGGATACACCTGGAGGGGAGAAGGAAAGGAGCTAGTTTACCTTACCACAAAACACCCGTGTAAATATTAGAGTGGCTTTTAACTGAGCTACTGTCTGATATCACCAGCAGAACAAGATAGTGGAACAGAGATGGAGTTGTATAAAACTGAGTTGTTAAAACTACTCCAAGGACAGAAACGCAAGGTAGCCCTATATGTTGTTCCAATAAGGGGTTGTAATGCAAGTGATAGAGAATCTATTCCCATATCAGAAAAGCATAGTAAGTTACTCTTTGTTGAGAATTGTTTATGTGCTAGGCTTATAATATATACATGATCCTCAAATGTTCTAAAAATCAAAGATATAAACTTTCAGAGTACTTATTTGTGTCAGTTCTTGAGAGAGGTAGTGTTAATATTTCCAGTTTATAGACTTGGAAAGCAAAGTACTGAGGTGTAGTAATTTGCTAGCTAGTCTCCTGGCAAAGAGCAAAGGCCAAAGTTAATATAGAATTCTCGGCAGCCATGCTTCCTAAAATATTTTAAAGAAAAATATATCATATACTCGATAAATATTGAACTAAACGGAGCTGAGTTTTACCTTACTTACAATTTTAAAATGTGGTTACACGAGTTACCTATATTTTTTTGTGAAATAAAGAGAAGAATGAAATGGCAATGTAACACACTGTTATCCAGGAGATCTCAAACCCACATATCTCTGAAGATCACATTAAAAGCCTTTTTGGGAATCCAGTAACCAAAAGCAACAACCACAAAAAGCCACAAAAAATGATTAAGCTACTCATGCAATTATTTAAAAATATATTACAGAAAGAGCTCTGAAGTTTTCATTTGATGTTTTCTTTTTCGAGAAAATTACTTCCCACATGCCTAGTAATTTATCATAATTCATGTGATATTTTATAGGCTACATAAAATATGAAAGCGCACAGTTTCCTTCAACTAAATTCTAACACTTAAGTAATTCCTGGTGGTGGTTCAAAGTTGAGACTGATGACACCACACGTTCACTAGGATGGTAGAAAAAGGATCTTTTCCATATGTGAATTCTCAGTTCGTATTTCTTTTTCAGTTTCCTCTTCTTTTGTTCTATTGAGAGTGATTTCCCACTTTCAGTTATTTCACATGACCTCTTTATAGATGAAGACAATAAAAACTTTGTGTCATAGTTGCAAATACTTTTCTCATTCTCTTGCTTGTGTTCTGGCTTTGCATTGGTGTGAATGCAGTCAAATCGATTAACTTTTTCACGCATGGGCTCTGTCTATCTGTGTAGCCCAGGCTCACATATCTAGCTGCCTATTTGTTACCTGCAATGGATTATTATGTAGGTCCCTCTAATATTTCATTTCATGTCATATCATCCTGACCTGCATCCAGGGGCGTGGCCACTTTCACCTTGACCACCTCATTAGTTTAATCTTAATCCGGCCGTGGCTGAGGACACAGACTGAGGGAGTTTGACTGCCTGCCCTTTAGGAGGTGCCTTGCTTCCCACTCCAGGACCTCCAGCTGTCACAGAGGTAGAAGCCGACATGAGCTTCCTGCTCACAAACACACAGTCTAGATGTGCAGCTATTGTCCTTGAGGTGAACCTGTGATGGGAGGTGGGAAATTGGTGGATGTAGTCTCTTGGACTTGCTGTCTCTGGTGCTCTATTTTCTATGACCTGTTGGAAGTCCGATGAGATGGAGCCATTGGTTGTACTTGATCTAGTAAGCAGCCAACTCGGTTACACTCCTGATCCTTGCCCTTGCCCCTTTCCTACCTCCTGCCCTCTGTCCCTCACACTTTCTCAGTCACTGCACTCCCTCACAGCATAGTAATGCATAAACTTCTGCTTCAAGCTCTGACTTCTGGGCATGCCATACTAAGACTGATGTCTAATAAAGAACTAGTTAACATAAAATGAACTATTGATTCCATAAAACCAGCTTTTCATATCATCTTCCTCCTCTCAATAGATGGCAACTCCCTTTTTTAGGGCCTCAAGCCCACATTTCTGAATAACCCTTGCCTTCTCTCTTCTCATACTCCACATCTAATGCATTAGCAAATCCCCTTGTGTGTGTCCAAATCCACCTAAAAAACAATCAGATCTCTCCACCTACACCACAACACTCAGCTCCAAGGCACCATCAACATTCATTAAGTTTGTTGTCATTGTTCTTCTAAACATTCTTGTTTCTATATTTGACGCCTACAATTTATTTTCCATGTAGCAGAGGGAAGTCTTTTTTAAATGTATATCATATCATGCCACACTTCTTCATAGGGAAGTGAAGACTTTACAGTGGCCTATAAGGCCCTACTTGTTTTAAACCCTTGTTACTTCTTTGATTTCATTTCCCTGTTACACATTCAATCTTCACTCCTACTCACAGATCTCCTTGCTGGATGTCAATCAAACATGCCAAACATGCCTCTCTATTGTGACTCTTTTCACTTGCTATATTTTATTAGCTTGTCATAAAGATTTAAATAATCTAGCAACTTTTTGAGCACAATGCCTGACACATAGTAGGAACATAATAATCACTTATGACATTTTATAACAGAAACTGCTATTATTTTTAAATGCCTTAGTCCTATTAGGTAAATGAGTACAATGGTGACAACATCAATGACAAAACTAATAAGAATATGTTCTTCTGGATTTAAGTGAGGAAATATGATGGATTAGCATGAAACAGTGGTCCATAACCTATAGAGCATTATACAAATCCTAGTAATTATTTAAAGGTTTAATATATTCATTAAAATCACTTCTTTCATATTACTAAAAATGTATGATTATGTGTTTTGGTGACTGAATGTGTCACAGTTACAGATTTTATGACATATTTATGTTAACATGTCACCACACTCTTCCCTTCTCTCCTTCCATTCCAATCCCATTATCTAAGTGTTGAGCATGTTATCTGATCCCGTTTTTTTTCCCTCTTTCCTCTAGCAATTATTCTGTTGATTTTTTAGAAGTCTCTATCATCATTGTTCACTTTACTATTTCTCAGGTCCACTTTACTATTTCTCAGATTCTCTTCAATTTTCTATTTTCTTCTAATATAATTTTGAGGTTTCTCAACCAGTGTTGGATGTCAGGATTTGGAGTTTGTTGCCATGGAAACTGTTTCAGCTACTTGCCCACAGGAGGGAGCCCTCTACCTGTTAAAAGGTAGGCTGGCAGCAGCAATATTTTTGTTTAGGAAGAAGACAGTGGAGAAGGGGTCAGTTAATAATAGAGACACACTTGGTTTATTTTCACATAGGGGGCATCTCCTACTGGTGACAGTGTGGCGTCTGGCACATTCTCTAGACCAGTGGTTCCCAAACTTATTTGGCCTACCGCCCCCTTTCCAGAAAAAATATTACTCAGCGCCCCCTGGAAATTAATTTTTTTAAAATTTTAATAGCAATTAAACAGAAAGATATATGTATTAATGTTTCTACCTTTTTCGTAAAATATAGTAAAGAAAGGTGTAAATTAGAAACATTGAAGTTTGAAATTATGAAACTATTTATTGAACTCAGAATAGAAAGGTAATACAAAAAAAGTTAAAACAAATGCACCTGTGGCCATTACCGCCCCCCCCCCCTGGATCGCTGCAGCGCCCACCAGGGGGCGGTAGCGCCCACTTTGGGAATCACTGCTCTAGAGGTAAATAAGGATCACACTAGAATGTTACCTATAGGACACAATATGAAAGGCATCAAAAGGCTCACTGAACAAATATTTCTTCTCGTTTTCTCCTACCAGCCCCAACTCTTTGCATTGAAATCCCAACATAAAATACCTGATAAGAATCTGATGCAACTAGTCATCAGGATAGCTCTCATAGAAAAATAAAAATGAAATAAAATGATTGGTTCTGAAAGAAAGGTCTAGATAGGACAAAGCAACGGAGTTTCCTAGAAAATTGTGCAGTTTGGGAAGATCTGTTAGGAAGAGTGGTATCCTTGAACCAAAGGACATTTTAAGACAATCTTACCACATTCACAGTTTCTTTTGGGGCAATTATGCTGAAGTAAAAATAATTTTATTCAGGGCCAAAGAGTGAGTTCTAACCATGGACATGTTTTCATAGATGTCTCACACCGCAGGCTCCACAGACGCACCTGCCTGTCGGAGGCCTTGAGGTTCCTGAAGACAAAGTTGACTCAAGTCTTCAAGGCAGTCATTTCTGCCCACGCTCCTACCCCTGAGGAATATGACTGGGCTCACTGTGCCCTACAGCCCGAAATTTGTTTCCCTGGCGACCCACCTTCAATTACTAACCAGTTACAATTTAGTAGGCAGCAGCAAGCTATGGTTTTACATAAAACAACCAACATATATATCCTATCTCCTGCGGGTAAAGATAAAAGAAAGGAGCTAAAAGTTCTCAAGAGCGTTTTCAAGATCCAATATGAAGAAGAGAGCATTGAGTAGTCAAATTTGGTGGCCCCAAGAGCACAGTTCTCTTAAAAAATGTAAAGCCTAATGCTCTGTATTTCTCAAGGAACAAGATAAATCTTTACTGTCCAAATTAATTGGGAATAAAATTGGCATGAACGTAGGACAGACTTTAAAACAATGTCTCATGTTATGCTTGCATAGCTTCATCCATGAATGCTAATTTATCATCAAAATGCTAATTAAAATCAAATTATGAGATTATACTTACATATATATATCAACTAGGTTTCATTATTGGAAGAAATGTTACACCTTTTGTGAAGAACAGAGATTTAAGATGATAGACCTCTTCCTCAATCCATCTTGAGTATCAAATTTGATTACAGAATATATACTCAGTGTAAGAAAATGGGACCCTAATGCATAATTTAAAATAAAAATAAAGTAAATTTGATGGACTGTCTCCTTTGTTTATTTTTATTCATTTCCTTTCTGCAGAGTTCTCAGTCTTCATATTTCTCTCATGTCAAAGAATTCCAATTTTTAAATGCTTATTTGTTGTGTATGTTGATGTTGGAAATATCTTTTATTTGAATATCTGAGAGTAATTTAAGAGCTAGAAACTAACAATAGAGGCCACATCCCTCAAAGAAGAATTTAAAGAGGGATTTTTAAACCAAAATGATTTTTAAAAATTTAATAAAAAGAACAGAAAAGAGGCCACATTTTCTATTGTACAAGCAGAGACTAAAGGCAGGCATCCTTCATAAAAGCAGGATTGTGGGTTTTGTCATTACTTCCCAGATGTAAAGTTCTTATCACAATTAAAGAGCACAGGTTGATTCTTTTAACATCTTATTTGAAGATGTCAGTCAGAGAAGAGCAGAACTTTAAACAATAATAATTACAGCATAAATTTAAATAACAAAACTAATTTTGTGCAAAGTAGTACAACAAAATGACCATGTAGCTAAGATCTGCATGGAGTTATCAAAGAAAGGAAAATACGCTGTATTTGTAGCTAAGTTTTTGGGGGGTGTAGGGGAGAGAGGAGTCATTGGAGGAGGTTCATTAAAACCTAATAATTTTCAAAATATGCTAACCATGGATTGTGGGTTGATCCAAAAATATTTTATTTCAAATGCTGTACATGAGTCCCAAAGGAAGACAAGACATACACACACACACACACACACACCACAAATTATCTGATGGAAATAGCCACTATAAAACTCGCATACATCTCTGTGTATAAGAACAAAAGTACCACCACCCATCATCACAATAAAAAATAATAACATATGGAGTTTAAACAAGGACAGCTGTTTAAAAATTCTCACTAAAATATTCCAGTTTACATAACCAAACCATCAGTCTATCAGTCCACTGCTCTGAGCAGATTGAGCTGAGTGCTTGTCCATACACAATACTTGTAAAACCAGCCTTGTTTTGAAACACACACACACACACACACACACACACACACACACACACACACACCTATGGTATCCCAAAAATGTATGCATACACCTTGAATTATTATAAAGGCACCGAAACCGGTTTGGCTCAGTGGATAGAGCGTCGGCCTGCGGACTGAAAGGTCCCAGGTTCGATTCCGGTCAAGGGCATGTACCTGGGTTGCGGGGGATATGTGCAGGAGGCAGCTGATCGATGTTTCTCTCTCATCGATGTTTCTAGCTCTCTATCTTTTTCCCTTCCTCTCTGTAAAAAAATCAATAAAATACATTTAAAAAATAAATAAATAAAGGCAGTGTTCAGTAAAATACATTTCATTTTCAAAATTGTGCTATTGGCTTTTAAAGTGTGTATACATTTTTGGGGGGACACCCTGATTTTTTTTGTAAGTGTTACATACATACACACATATATTTATTTTTGTTTAATCTGCATCTAATTTTATTTTTATTAGAATCTATTTAAATTATTTAGATTTGCTAAGGAAATTTACAACTTTATATTACTTAAAACTGACTTTGATCTATTTGTTTCATGTAAAAGATAATTTTAATAATTTTTGGGTGATAGTTGATCCACACTGCTAAAAATATGCCTTTTTAAACATGAAAAAAAATTAAACAATTATTTACAAAGCTTGGGCCTTAGACATTGAGTTATTGACTTGATCTTTTTGTCCTTTATTACATTATCATCAATTACACATTTGACTTTTGAAAAACTAAGGTGAGAATCTAAATTAAAGCAGGTTTTCTCACTTGACCTCTCTTACTTTGCTTAGAGGCTTTAGAAAGATAATTACTCATTTACATCAACATCTTCTTGCTAGTTATTTTACCAAACAAGTCTGCTTAGTTTTCTTTACAAGGTGAAATGGTCCATATTTGTTGGCCTAATACATGAAAAATGTTAAATGAATGAAGTCCATGCCATCTCGCTGCACTCTTCCCAACACACCCACTATGAGCCAAAGGTTGGCAAAAATGAAGGCGCTTGACACAAAAACAATAATATTTCATTTATTACAAAAAAATTATCTTGAATCTTGCTTCCAGAGCCATACTTGTTGCACACCTATTCTTGGGAGCTTTATGTTGGGAATAATTTTCCATTCCTGCTTGTATGTGGACCTTCCACATGGTTCCTACTTTCTTCCCACTTACTAATATTCCAAGGCATAGAGATGTGGGAAGGGGTTATGTTCTACCGGTATATTGTGAACCTTGTTATTTTTTCTTAGTTGTCACCCTTCACTTTGGTTCTCCTTTTCCCACACTACCTTTGCTTTGGAGTATGACATAAGCCTCTGCAGCCCTCTGTTTTCTTGGCCAGTCCTCAGTAAATCTTGGCATCGAGTCCTCTCCACTGCTTGCTCTGGCCTGATTCCTGACATCACAGCCTGAACATGCTCCCAAGCCCACCGCCTGCTGAACTTGGACCTGAAGTTGTAGAATAAGAACACTGACAACCATTTATAAGTACTACAGTGATTTAGCAAATTTCTAACTGCAGCCTAGTTAATCTTTGTCTTGAAGAAGATATGCCAGCTTTTCTGTAAAGTTATTTAAAAGTAATTAATGCTCCTTTAGGGATCTACCAAACCCAATGTGTATATAGATTACAATTGCTATTACATGTTAGTCAATGGACTTTTTTTGTCTTTCCTGCAGCTCTAAACTGCATGTTCTTTGAGAACTACACTTATATTTTTTATGCCCACTAGTTAGAACTATACCATGCATATAATAAACTCTTAATAAATATTGAATGAATCCTCACAACAGCCCAGTAATGAAGCCCATTAGCAGACTTTAAATTAAGAAACCCATGAATGGGATGTCAGTAACTGTCTCCAGTTCTTATTGTAGATTAATAGTAAAACAGAGATTAAAACTCAGCTAATTCTGACCCTATAACCTATTATTTTTAGTGCCCTGTTATATCCCATAGGACCTCAGATTCTGTTTTCATTATTCACAGAATAGGGTTTATATTGTCAGTGTTTTTGCTGTTGTTGGTTTTTTTTTTCAATTTTACCCTACATGAAAATTCAAAGTGGAAAATTATAACCTTTTAATTAAATAAGAAAAAATTACTGAATGAGAATATTTTGCTTTGGATTTTCTGACTGGGGAGGATTATGATTTGGATAAAATCAAATTAGGAAAGTGGTAGTAAATACTAATAATAAATTAGGGATGAGATGGGCAACACAGCAGTTAAACTCAGAGTTCAGGATCCTAATCACATTACTATTAAGAAGAGGAGAGCAAGAGAGGCTCCAATTAGCCTGGTAGCCAGGATTATTTTTCCAAGGAGAAATATCCCTAAGGCATTTACTCTGATTCTGAATCTGCTGTTTTGCTTTGTTTTTATTGCTGCTCCTTTTCCCAACCTTCCAAAATGTGGCGACTGGGAAATGTTATTACATCTGATTCAGTTTAGCTGGGCTTCATTAGAGGCTAATCAGCCCATGTAATCTAGTTTAGATGTTTCTGTACCATTTACTGAATTGTATCTTCTCAAAATAACAGTTTTAATATCTTTACCAGTATAACCACAAGTAAGCTTGTGAACTTAATAAAAACATTCAATGTTCATGTCCTCAAGCATTCATGAAAATAAGGGAAAACAGCTTCCCCGGGAATACCATAGCCAGAGAAACGCTGTATTTTATGGAGAGCGGAGTGGGGTGGCAGGCTAGTCTGAAGCAAACTGACTGACAAGCAGCACTGTATTTTTTTGGAAATAGTTTACATGTAAGCTCTCTTTTTATAAGACCATAAACCTTCTTCCAATGGATACTTACTACCATAACCCTGTCTTAGGTGGATCT